>NC_080797.1:18494102-18821602 GCF_028018385.1 Neofelis nebulosa | reverse complement strand
GATCTCGCGGTTCATGGGTTCGAGCCCTGCGTCGGGCTCTGTGCTGACAGCTCGGAGCCTGGAGCCTGTTTCGGATTCTGTGTCTCCCTCTCTCTCTGCCCCTCCCCTGCTCATGCTCTGTCTCTCTCTGTCTCTCAAAAATAAATAAATGTAAAAAAAAAAATTCAGATAAAAAGATATATAAATACATAAATAAAGCAAATATGGCAAACGTTAACTCTTGGGTCTAGGTGATCTTTGTACGATACAAGTGATCTTTATACTCTTTTTTTTTTTTAACTTTTTTTGTATATTTGCAAATATTCAACATAAAAAGTTGGGGGTGGTGCACCTGGGTGGCTCAGTTAGTTAAGCGTCCGACTCTTGATCTCAGCTCAGGTCTTGATCTCAGGGAACTTACTTAAAAATAAAAAAACATGCTGGAGTAGCTCAGGTCCTCAGGGTGCTTGTGCTGGCCTGGAACACCCAGACCTGAGTGCCTCAACCAAACCGGGGCTCCTGCCACAATGCTCCCAAATCCAGGAGCCAGCCTCTCTGAGTTCCTGGCAGGTCCAGAGCAGCTCTCAAAGACGACTGGGCAAGCTGGCGGCAGTGACTGTGGCTCACACAGTTGCAGTGAGCACTCGTGTGTCCGTGGCACCTCCATATCCAGTGCCAGCTACTCCCACGATCACTCTGAGAGTTGCCAGTGCACAAGCCTGTTTACACATGAGAGCACTGACGGTTGGGAGGCTTTGTGGCAATCCCATCAGCTTCAGCCACACTTCCGCTGAGCACCTGCTCCGTGCCAGGCACTGCGCTAGGTGCTGGAGATAAAAAGGTGTGCTAGAGAGCGTTGGTCCTCAGGGTTCACAGTCCAATGGAGAAGAAAGACCCCTAAACAGATCACTTCAAACCCATGTGGCATACGGCATGAAAAAGTCACGCCCTGGGGGGCCACAGGGTCGCGTAACCCAACCGAGGGTGCAGGGAGGTCAAGGAGACTCTCTGGAGCAGGCCACATCAGCACAAGGCTTTCGAGTAAAAGGGGGATAAACCAGGCTGGTTGGGGGAGGGATTGGGAAGGAGAACCGAGATATCTGGAGCAGAGCCCAGCCTGATGTAAAAGCGTGGTGGCTTGAAGCTGTCTGCTTTGGGCAGGGGGCGCTGCTGGCCATGGGTGTGGTCTGACATTGTTGGCAGGTGGGGCTCGAGAAGTAGACTAAGTCCCCGGACTTGAGAGGCTCCAGCTTGAGCACGTGTGGACCTTGAAGGACTGCAGGCAGAGGACTGGAGGGGTCAGACTCGTGAACCCGCTTGTCAAGAACAACTATAACCACTTGAGTGCCTACTCCATGCCCGGTCGGGACTGGCCACTTGATGGGTATTACTCAGATTTTAAGGAGCTTTAAGTACCTTGCTTGAGGACACTCAGGGAAGCGGTCCTTGCTGGCATCTCCCTCTGGACACACGCGGAGGCTGAGGGTGGGGGAGGCTGAGAGGAGGACCGGGTGAATGACAGATCAGGCTTGGGTCATCCCTGGGCCCCTACCTCGCGCAGGACAGAAGCCATGAGCGCAGTCGATTGCCGTCGGGGCCGTGGGGCTGCTCACCGCCTAGCTCCCGGAGGTGGGAGAGCGGCGGCCGGGCAGGGGGTCTCCGAGGCCACCCCGGGCCCGAGGCATCCGGGCACCCGAGAGTCTGCAGGCTGGAGGGGTGGGGAGGCGCCGCGCCCGGGGCTGGACTGGAGAGAGAGGGGAGGCTCCTCCCCTGCCCCCGCCGCCGTCGGTCGGGACGAGGGGCCGGGCGCCGCGGGAACCGCAGCCTTTTCCGGGGGGCGGGCCCGGCGACGGCGGCGCCCCGGCTCCTGCCCCGACAGGTGTGCGCCGCGCGCAGGAATGCGGCCTGCCTGACTCACCAGCGCCTCCTTCCCACCTGCCGCCCGCCCCATAAAGCGGTCCCCTCCCCGCGGCCGCCGCCCGCCGCCCGCCCTCCCTGCCACCCGCCCTCCGGGCAGTCCCCGGACAGTCCCGGCTCGCCCGCGCGCTGCAGCCGGAGCGGCCCAGCGGAGCCCAGCGCGGGGAGGGCGCGCGTCCGCGCCAAGGTAGGTCTGGCCTCCGACCGCGGCGGGCGCCGGGGGGCCTGGGCACAGGGCGGGGGTGGGGGTGGGGGAGCCGGGGATCGCCGGGCTGCACCCCTCCTGCGCCTCCAGTGCCCCTGGCGGCCTGAGCTGGGCATCCATTCTGGGACTTTGGAGGAGAGGAGGAGAAAGTGAGTGCCCACCCCGCCCCGGCCAGCAACTCAGGGGACCCTGTTGGGAGGGCTGGGTGGCTTTTTGTTTCCTCAGCTCTTCCCTTCCTAAAGGCTGGCAGGCCTTGGCCCCATCCTGCCCCTGCCGGTGCCTGGCCTGCCAGGGTGTGCCCAGAGGGCAGCTGGGGGCAGAGGGCAGTGGAGCTGGAGGAGGCTCTTGCCTTCAGACCTCTGAGCTAGAGGAGGGAGCAAGGAGAGAGGCCTGGGAGTCCGGTGAATGTTTGAGAGAAGTGGGCAGAGGCTAGGCAGTGGCTGGCAGGCCTACTGAGCTGGGCCCCTCTGGGGTTTGCAAAAAAGGTAGAGGGAGCAGCCACCCGGGGGCAGAGATCGCCCTGTTCGCCTGGGCCGGGCCTGTTACGTGCGGCGCCATAGTCCTTGTGGAGTCTGGAGAGTCCCTGACTCTCCTCTTGGCCAACCACATGCCTTCACTCCTCCCAAAGTCGCTTCAGGACACCCTTTCTCCAGGAAGCTCTCTTGACCTCATTCCGCAGCCCCGGGGGCTGTGCCCACCACTGAACCTCCTCCTGTGCTTGCCCCCTTCCTCACCCACTCAGCCTCTGGGCGGCCCTCTGGCTGTGGTGCAGGGCCTTCCAATGACTTCTGATAGCAGGGCTTGGGCTCTTCCTCACCTCACCATGGCCTTGCCACACTCTGAACCCAAGGATCTGACCGAGCTGGAAGTGAAGGCTGAGGGTCTCCATCCTGGGCGCTGAGAGAAGAGAGAGAGCTGGATGACAGCAGGGAAGGGGTGCCTGTCTCCTTGGCCCTGATTTCCGTGGGTGATAGAGCAGCCAAGGGGCCAGGAGATGGGAAAGCAGGAGGGGTGGGGGCTGTGGTGGGCAGGTGCATATGTGCTAAGCAGGGGTCCCGTGGGATGGGGTGAAGCGTGGGTTCTGGGAGAGCCCCCAGGATTGGGACGGTTCCTAAAAAGTCCCAGCAGTCTGGTGGGGCCCACGGTGTCCTGGAGGGTGCATGTCCTGAGTGCCTGGCCCAGCCTGTGGTCGCAACTTCCGATAAGCCCACAGTCTTAACCTTTATGTGAGATCTCGTTGTGTTTAACATCGACAGCTGGTTTTACAACTTTTTTAATTTTTTTTTTCAACGTTTTTAATTTATTTTTGGGACAGAGAGAGACAGAGCATGAACGGGGGAGGGGCAGAGAGAGAGGGAGACACAGAATCGGAAACAGGCTCCAGGCTCCGAGCTGTCAGCACAGAGCCCGACGCGGGGCTCGAACTCACGGACCGCGAGATCGTGACCTGGCTGAAGTCGGCCGCTTAACCGACTGCACCACCCAGGCGCCCCGGTTTTACAACTTTTTAAAATACAAGCTGAGTCAGACAAGACATTCTTGAGTGCATAACTAACCCCCTAATGCCATCTTATGGCCTCTGAGGATAACGTGGAGGTTAAATGGGGTCTGGACTACCCTGGTCCTGTCCGGGCTGCCTCACTACTGACTATGGAGGGAGTAAGCCTTGCAGCCTTCTGCCTCATATCCATTCCTCCTCTGGGAAATGGGGGTAATGCCATCACCCCCCACTGGGTTCCTGCACAGATTAAGTAGCAATCATGTCTGTGAAGCGCTGGGCACATGCCCGCTATGTGCCCAGCCTGTGGGCACGGGAAGGTGAGTAAAAGCTGGGCTCAGCCCTTTAGTGCCTGTACCTGCGTGTGTAATGGTGCCCCAGGGAGGTCCAAGTCTGCAGCCTGTATTCCGTAGCATGTGGGTGTGGTACCTATGCCCCAAGGCTGCAGGAAAGTCATTTTCCTCAGGGAGCCTCCCCTTGGCTGGCTCAGGGCTCCCCTACCTCAGGCCCCTCCCCAGCTCCCTCCGCCTGTGGATGTGTTGGGACTGCCCTGCTCATGGCCTCCTGGGAGCTGTATGCGTTAGAGGGAGGGAGGCAGTGCCTTCCTGCCCCCTTCCACAAGCTTCCCCAGCCCTCGGGGGGAAACTTGCAGGGGAGGCCTTAGCTCCCCACACCCTGGGGCTGCCCCTGCCCCACAAGCCAAGGACTGGGGAAAGGTCCCAGGAGAAAGGGCCAGTGGACATGTGGACATTGGCCCTGGAGAAAGAAGCCAGGTCCCTAAGGTCTGTCCTCAGCTCTGCCCAGCTCCTCTTCCCGAGGCAGCAGGCCACCTATCTTTTAAAAGGTCTCAGGGATGCCAGTGCCCGCCCCGAAGTTCACTGGTGAGCTGAGACAGTGTAATAGTGAGCCAGAGGCAGGCAGGCTTCCTGGGGAGGCTGGCACACTGTGTGTGTGTGTGTGTGTGTGTGTGTGTGTGTGTGTACAAGTGAGTGGGCAGGAGAGGCTTGTAATCTATTCCGGGTTAACTTCTGAAGGGGTGATATGCTCAGGGACCCCAACAACCCAACTCTGGAGCAGGCGGAGGTAGGAGCTGGGGCAGGGGACCCCACTTCTGATGGGCCCGCAGTCATTACAGAGCCTAGCTGAGTGCCGCAAGCTCTCTCCTCCCCTCCGCAGGCCCCAGATACTGGGAGGGGCCCCTCTCCTCGTGGCCACACTGCCTTCATCAAAGGGCAAATAGGCCAAGACAGGGAGGGAGGGGGCAGGAAGGGAGGGCCAGGCCCTCAAGGGGTGGCATCCCCGTTGGGTGAGACCGCTCTCAGGCCCACTGGGATCTGAAAGCAAAGGCAGAGTAAACCCTGCCCTGCCCTCGACGAGATCAGCATAAGAGTCCGGGCACTAGGGCAAGCTCGGAGCCCAGAGTCCTCAATGACGAGAGGATGGGCCCTCCCTGGGCAGGCCATCTGGTCACTCCAGGGATGGCAAGGAAGAGGACAGTGCAAGAGAAGAGTTGGGGGCCCTGGACCAGTGGCCTTTAACAGCACTGAAGGTCTCAGGGCCTCAGTTTCCACGCCGGTGCAGTGAGGATCCTAGACCTCCGACGGGAGCCCAGTGAGCTGATGGCCACGACCTGGGCTGCGGAAGCGTCACATGTCAGTTATTGTTGGTACGCAGGAGGAAGAGGATGTCAGGGCTGCGTCCCAGCCCATGGACCAGGCTGCTGCTGGCAGCCCTACTGAGTGTCAGCTTCCCCGGGGAAATGGGTGAGTCTGGCACACCTCTCCAGCAGCCTTCTGGGCACGGGCATCCCTTTCAAGGTTGTCTCCCCCCGACACTCACTCGGCCACTCAACGAACAGCCACGGCCCATTTTGAGGGCTGGGGAGCAGTGAGCCTGAGCCATGCGGCCCAGAACACGGAGGGAGGAAGACTTGCTCCAGAAGAGAGAGAAGATGCCCACTCAGAGAACTGAAGCACTTGTAGGGGGTTCTTTTTAGGAATCGGGAGGAGAGGGGGACTGGTGAGTAGTCACCTGCCCTCTCTGAGCGCCTGCGGTCTGGAACCAGCTCCTACCGATGAAATTTGGCCCGTCGGAGGAGGCTGTGGTGATAGCCTGAAATAGACCGTGGCGGGAATATGGGCAAATGCTGCAAGGCAGGTCTCCTGCCTCCCCAGAGCCCCTGTTAAACACTGACAGTGCACCTTTGCCCGGATCCCAGGAGGCCAGTCACTGTGTGCCCTGGGTGCACGCAGTAGGTCCTCACTGTGATTTTTAACTGAACAGAACCCAAGGGAATGCCCATAACCTTGGAGAAAACTCTGCAGTTTTCCTTCATTCGTTTACGAACAATTTGCTGGTGTGCCAGGCTTGGGCTAGCCATGGGGGACACAGCGACGAACAAGACAGACCCAGTCCCCTTTACCCTGGAGGAGCTGGAGAGGGACAGCCAGGCCGTCCCCGCCAGCAAACGGGCCAACACCTCTGTCTCGGCCCGCACCGTCCCTCCCTCCGGACTTGACTGGCGAGCTCAGGTGTGGTGATATCTGGCTCTGCCCTAAACTGGGCAGATTGGCTACCGGCTGGCCTCCATTTCCTCCTCTGTAAGATGAGAGACAGTCCCATCTCTCTTCATTGAGGATGCATGTGGGAAAGGGCTTGGTCACCGGTGAGGTTCATCTCAGTGGGACTGCTCCCCTCTGCCCTCCAGCGAACCGCTGCAAGAAGGCCCAGGTGAAGAGCTGCACTGAGTGCATCCGCGTGGACAGGGACTGTGCCTACTGCACCGATGAGGTGAGCTGCTGTCACCCGCCTGCCCTCCTGAGCCCAGCACCGGCCCAGCCCCGTTCCCCAAAGTGCGCGCCCCACCCCGCTGGGCCCCACCCCTGAGCTCTGGCTGAGTCCACACTTGCCACACCCTCAGCCCAGCCCCAGGCCGGGGGCGGGTGTGGAACAGGCAAGGGTCAGGATAAATCCAGGGTTGGGACAGCCAGGGGATGGGCACTGCCCCCTGTGACCTCATCTCCTTTGACCAGATGTTCAAGGAGCGGCGCTGCAACACCCAGGCAGAGCTGCTGGCTGCGGGGTGCCGGCAGGAGAGCGTGGTGGTCATGGAGAGCAGCTTCGAGATCACAGAGGTGCCCAGAGCGGGGGCTCAAGGGAGGTGGGCCCTCCATGCTCGAGGCGGGCTGTTCACAGGGGTCCGCTGTGTCCGCTGCTTGGGCTGAGAGGCTCCCCATCAGGTCTCTGGAGTGGCCCTCCAGCCAGCTGTCCCCCTCCCCTGGACACAGGAGACCCAGATCGACACCACCCTGCAGCGCAGCCAGGTGTCGCCCCAGAGGCTACGGGTCCGGCTTCGGCCAGGCGGGGAGCAGCACTTTCAGCTGCTTGTGTTCGAGCCCAGCGAGAGCCCTGTGGACCTGTACATCCTCATGGACTTCTCTAACTCCATGTCTGACGATCTGGACAACCTCAAGCAGATGGGGGAGAAGCTGGGTATGGCTGGGCCAGTGTAGAGGACCGTGGGGCAGGGGAGAGAGAGGGCGGCCTCACCCAGCTGGCTGGGCACCTGCTCGGGAGGGCAGGGCTCAGGATAGCTGCTCCCACCCCACAAGGAAGGATAGGACATCTGAGCCCCCCGCCAGGAATTTCCTCCTTGCCCATTCTCGGGGCTGGGGGCCGCCGCTAGACCCCACTAGCCAGTCGGGACTTCACAGAAGGCGCAGGCTGGTGGGGGCAGCAGAGCCCTCTGGCCCTGACAAAGAGCACACCCATGGCCGTGAGGCTCAGGCTCACCCCAGCTCCGCAGCCAACTGGTCCAGTTCCCCCACCGCCCCTTCCGGCTTGCTCCACGCTCGAGTCCGGGCCCCCCGAATCCCGTCTCCCCTATCTGTGAACAGGGACAAGGGCTACTGTGAACATGAACTGATGTTCACATGCAAGGTATTGACAGGGGGTCGTTCTCCCCTCTTCCTCCTTCCCGAGCCAGCCCCCCTCCCCCGCCCAGCCCCCTGCACTGATGTGGGAGTGTTGGGGCTCAGCTGCCCCCTCTTTTTCCTGTTGACATCCAGCTGAGGTCCTGAGGAAGCTCACCAACGACTACACTATTGGATTTGGCAAGTTTGTGGACAAAGTCAGCGTCCCTCAGACGGACATGAGGCCTGAGAAGTGAGTGACCGGATGGGCGGGGGTCCTGGCCACGGGGCCCGCCTCCTCTCCACCAGGGCGCTTACCAGTGTTCTGGTTGAAGCAGGCCAAACGGGCACTTCCAGAGAGGGTGGGCCCAGGGATATATGGGGTCTTCACCCCTGACTCTGTCTCTCTCTCCGTCCACCTCTGCCCAGGCTGAAGGAGCCATGGCCCAACAGTGACCCTCCCTTCTCCTTCAAGAACGTCATCAGCCTGACAGAAGACTTGGCCGAGTTCAGGAACAAACTGCTCAAAGAGCGGATCTCGGGCAACCTGGACGCTCCTGAAGGAGGTTTTGATGCCATCCTGCAGGCGGCCGTGTGCACGGTGAGTGCCAGGGAGAGACCCGCCTGCCTAGACCAGGGTCATGTTCTTCTGCAAGGGCGTGAGCTGCCCACCGGCGTGCTCTGGTGCCAGGCGGAGACCCCCACGCGCGAAGACAAAGACCAGAGTCTCCGGGTGGCCCTCCATGACAAGCCAGGTGGAGATGTGTCGGGATCCAAGATCCCCCGGCCTGAGCAACCATAGCCTGCTCTTGTACCAGCCAGCGAAGCAGACGTGAGTTCTGAGGTTCTGGAATCTTCCGTGCCCTGAAGCCAGCCTACCACCCATCTCCATGCGAATGCCAGTCTTCCAGGAGCCACAGTCTCCAACTGCACTGGGCAGCTGAAGAGGGCAGTTTTTATGTGCATATCAATTTTTTTTTTTCATCTTGAAAATAAGACACCCATCTTATAAACAATTTGGGAAACAAAGGACAGAAATTGCCTACAGTTTCACCACTGTTGGCCAGCCCGCCGACCATGTGATATCTCACCGGCATATTTTGTTCCCTTTCCCTGATTTTATACAGCTGGAGTCGCTGTACTTATAATTCTGAAATTTGCTCTTTTTTTTTTTTCTACTTCACGCTATCGTGAGCATTTCTGCTTGTAATACAGTTTTCCAAATCACCCCATATATTTTTCTAACAAACTGCCGTGCCCAGCTGTCATCTATTTCAGCCGGCCTTTTCATGTAATATTGCGTGTGTACATTTTCCGATGCGGTTGAAATTTTCTCGCCTGGTGGTTAGGAAGCTGGGAGAGCCGGCTGGATGAACCTGGCTCAGATCTTGCCTGGTGGCCGCTGTGTGCACAGACCCTGGCTGCATCTTTCTTGCTGTTTTCTGCTGCCCACCGCCGTCGCTCATGTGCTGTCTGTCACGTGATGATGGCATGCCGTGAATCCCGTGGTTTAGCTGAGCTCCTGTCGGGACCCACTTTCTCAGGCACGCATGATGTGGCAATGCATTATCTTCAGTAGGCAGCCTGCTCGAAGGGCCTCCCTTCTTTGTCCTTCCCAGAGGGACATCGGCTGGCGCCCCGACAGCACCCACCTGCTGGTGTTCTCCACGGAGTCTGCTTTCCACTATGAGGCTGACGGTGCTAATGTGCTGGCCGGCATCATGAGCCGCAATGACGAGGCATGCCACCTGGATGCCTCGGGTACCTATACCCAGTACAGGACGCAGGACTACCCGTCAGTGCCCACCCTGGTGCGCCTGCTTGCCAAACACAACATTATCCCCATCTTCGCCGTCACCAACTACTCCTACAGCTATTACGAGGTGCGAGGCCGAGGCCTCACTGGGCAAGAGGGGGGGCGGGAGGGGGGTCCACAGAACTTCTCAAACATTCCCTCCCCTCCCTCCCCCCTTGTCCTCCTTCCTTCCCGAAACTTTTGCCCCTCCCAAAGGGCCAAATGCATCCTGATGGAAATGGGAGGTCCCGTGCCCACCCGCCAACCCAACTCCCAAACAGGTAGGGGTGGGGAGGGCAAGCTCTAGAATACACCAGGCCTTGGTTCCCATCTGCAAGGTGAGGATAACCCCAAGGCTGTTGTCCAGATGCAATGAGCCAATACTTGCTGAGGGCTTAGCCCCGGGCTGGCATTGTCTCCCACAGAGGCTGCGGACGTACTTCCCGGTCTCCTCGCTGGGGGTGCTCCAGGAGGACTCCTCCAACATCGTGGACCTGCTGCAGGAAGCCTTTCAAGTGAGGGGCAGTGTGGGCTCCAGTCTGAGTCCTTCTGGGGCAGGGCTGGAGAGGGGCAGAATGGGCAATGGATGTCCCAAGGAAAAGCTGAGGAACAGGACAGGCCAGGGAGGAGGGGTCTCTGCTGTTCCCTGAGGACGCCGAGGAGCCCGCCTTAGCCCGGCCCCAGGTTCCTGAGGGCTCTGACACCCGGAGCACCCTCTCTTCCACCTCAGTCCTCCATGCACGGTGGGTGGAGCTCGGCCAGGCCTTCCAGAGTGGGTGAGCCCAGGGTCCCCGACCCAGACCATTGATTGCTTGCCCCTCCTTTAGCGCATTCGCTCCGACCTGGACATCCGGGCCCTGGAAAGCCCCCGGGGCCTGCGGACAGAGGTCACCTCCGAGATGTTCAAAAAGACGAATACTGGGTCCTTTCACATCCAGCGGGGGAAAGTGGTACGCCTCTGTGGGGCTTCGGGGCAGGGGAGGGTGGGCACAGGGACCCGTACTGGAGGGGGTGGTCTGCCTGAGCAGAGGTCAAGGGCGTAACGTACAGGAGCACCTTGCTGGCTCGGTCGGTGGAGCGTGCGGGGTCATGAGTTTGAGCCCCACGTTGGGCATAAAGATTACTGAGTTAAAAAAAAAAAAAAAAGTTTTTTAATAATAAAAGAAAAAGAGCGTGGCCTTCAGAATCAGACAGGCCTAGGTTCGAAGTCCCCTGAGTCAGCCACTCGGATGGCTTTGGCACCTTCCTCAGCCCGTCCCCATCTGCGCAGTCGGGATTAGTCAGTACTGAGAGCTCAGAGCGTTGGTCAGATGAGTGAGCGGGCCATCTGTGCCTCTTGTCATCTTTGGTGCTGTTGTTGTCCCGACTGTGCCTAGAAGGAGCAGGTTTTTAGTCGTGAGGAGGGGCAGCAGGGAGCTGGGTAGCAAGGATCCAGGCACATCCCTGAAACCTGAGGGCTAAGAATCTTGGCACAGCCACTCCCTGCTTGTCCAGCCGCGTCTCCTCTGGCTCACAGTGGGGTCTTTGCAGGGCACTTACCAGGTGCAGCTGCGGGCTCTGGAGGAGCTGGATGGGACCCACGTGTGCCAGCTGGGAGAAGAGGACCAGAAGGGCAACATCCATCTCAAGCCCTCCTTCTCGGATGGCCTCAGGATGGATGTGGGCATCATCTGTGATGTGTGCCCCTGTGAGCTGGTACGATGTGGCCCCACCAGGCGGGAGGGAAGCGCTGGCCGACTGCCGTGGGGCCCTGAGGAACGAAGCAGAGCCTCCGGTGGCCATAGCTGCCTTGCGGGGCGCCCTGAGGGGCAGAGGCAGCAGAAGCGTCTAGTGGCCCTGTTTCCCCAGTGGCGCTGTCACGCCTTGCCACAATCTCGTTCCAGCAAAAAGAAGTGCATTCAGCTCACTGCAGCTACCACGGAGACTTCATGTGTGGACACTGTGTGTGCAATGAGGGCTGGTGAGTGTGTGGGAGCCAAGATGGCACCCGGGATGCCCTGGCCGCTGCAAGGCTCTGATGGGGGGGGACACACCGTGCATGCCCGGATGAAGAAGGTGGGATGGTGGGTCAGGGGCAGGCCTGGTTGTGAAGTGGATTCAGTCCAAAGCCCTTCAAAATGCATAGATACAAAGGACGTCTTTGGGAAAAGATGCAAGAATCAGGACGGTGGTGGCCAGCAGGGCGTGGGGACTGGATGTTGGGGGACAGACACGAGGGGGACACTTTGTGCCTTTAGTATTCTGAACCATTACCTAATTACCTAATCAGAAACGAGCATTACGCATTACCTAATCAGAAACGAGCTCCTAAATAAGGGGTAGTGAGGGCTTTTAAGGCTTCAAGACACTGAACGTGTCCATCGTGACTCGAGGAAGGGACACTGGGAGGGATTGAGACTGACATTTGAGTCTCAGCTGAGGCGCTGCTGTCTGTGCGACTCTTAGGGCGTCAGTTTCCTCATCTGTAAAATGGGGGGGGGAGCCCCAGCCCTCGCTCCTCCAGGGCTGTGGGGAAGTGACTGACTCCTTCCTTAGGAGCGGCAACACCTGCAGCTGCCCCACCGGCTCGCTGAGTGACATAAAGCCCTGTCTTCGCGAGGGCGAGGACAAGCCGTGCTCTGGGCGTGGCGAGTGCCAGTGCAGCCACTGCGTGTGCTACGGTGAAGGCCGCTATGAGGGTCCGTTTTGCGAGTATGACAACTTCCAGTGCCCCCGTGCCTCTGGGTTCCTCTGCAATGGTGAGCTCAGCAGCCCCGGTGGGGGGTTCGGGACAGCAAGGGTGACCTGGGTGCCTGGGCCCTGGCCTGCCCCCGACTGGCTCTCCCATCCGGACCCAGGTGGGAGGGCCAGGCCAGGAGTCTGAATCCCCAAGTTTAGAGGCAGCCCCACCTCCGGGCTCTCTGAGTGCCTCCCCCAAGGCTACTCTCAACCTGGACCTCTCTCCCCTCTACAAACCCGAAGCCCAAGGCCCCTGCCAGTGCGTTATCCCACTCATGGTCAAGACCACTCCCCCGAGGTCCTGTAGCCCCTGCCCACCTCCATTCTCCACTCTCCCATCTCATGAGGGTGAGTCCCATCCAGCTGAATCCTCAGTGGTTGGCGGTACACGGCATGGCGGTCTTTCCTGTCTCGGAAGACAGCACATTTGTAGTGGGCAGGGCCGGGAGTTACGTGTCCACCATGGCCCCCCAGGGCTTCCAAGCAGGGGCCACAGAACCCAGATAGGGGCCACAGATAGGGTTGAGCGGTTGAATGGAGAAGAATCAGTGAAAATCCAGGCACTAAATACTTTTTTTTCATATATATATATTTTTTTTCATATACATATATATATATATATATATATATATATTTCTTATGAGACAGAGAGAGAAAGGGAGGGGCAGAGAGAGAAAGAGAGTCTCAATCAGGCCCCTCACCATCAGCGCAGAGCCCAATGCGGGGCTCAAACTCACGAACTGTGAGATCATGACCTGAGCCGAAATCAAGAGTCAGATGCTTAACCGACTGAGCCGCCCAGAAGCCCCATAGGCACCAAATACTTATTAAGCCTCAACTGTATACTTGTCACTGGGGGTCAAGCCCCTGCTTTTCTACCTTTGCTCCCTTTTTGCTTTCGTCTGCCATTTCTCCTCTTCAGCTGTCCATCCCAAAGTGTGCTCAGAGACGTGAAAGAACCCTGTACATCTGGAGAAAGGCAGACATTTGGCACAGGCAGAGATGTAAGAGAGCTGCTGGAGAAGGAGGCAGGAACAGAATGCAGGGCTTTGGGGTCCAGTCCGGTCTAGTCCCAACTTTTTCTTAAAGGGCCAGAAAGTACATATTTTCAGTTCTGTGAGCCATTTGGTCTCCCGTCACAACAACTGAGCTCTGCCACCATAGCAGAAAGCAGCTATAGACCATATGTAAGCAAATGAATGTGGTGTATTCCAATAAAACTTTAGCAAAAACAGGTAATGAGTTGGATTTGGCCTGCAGGCCATAATTAATCACGACCCTTATTCTGGTCTAAGGGTTTTAGACTTTATCCTTTGGCAAAAGAAAGGCGAGATTTTGATTTCTTTTTCTAGCTATTTGCATGTTGGCCTTGTATCCAGCCACTTTGCTAAAAGCACTTATGAAATCTAATAATTTATCTGAAGATTCTTTTTGATATTTTGTGACATGTTCCTAATACTTACAATAATGGCAGTTTTGTTTCTTACTTCCCAACACTTACATGTTTTCTCTCTTTTTCTTACCTTACTGCTTTGGCCAGAACTCATTAGAGGTTCTTACACCAGGGAGCCACATGATTGGATTTGTGCGTTAGGATAATGACTGTGGCTGCAGAGTGGAAAGTAGAAGGCAGAATGGAATGGGAAAGAGACGGAGGGAAAGAGAGTCCAAAAAGTGGAGGAAATGGCTCTTTCCCTGGCTGGGGAAATCCTAGTTCAGGCTCAGCAACCACAGGCCCTCCCTGGCAGATGTGGGCGGCCTGGGCGCAGGAGTGAATGTGGCTCTCCTCTCCCGTCCTTCTCCCTCTCTGCAGACCGGGGGCGCTGTTCCATGGGCCAGTGTGTGTGTGAGCCTGGCTGGACAGGCTTGAGCTGTGACTGCCCTCTCAGCAATGCCACCTGCATTGACAGCAACGGGGTAGGCCTGGGCACGAGGAAGGCAGTGCAGGGTGGTAGAAGGGACCCTAGCCAGGACCACCCACCCTTTCGGGCAGGGCTGGGCTTACTGGTGGCTCACTGGTGCCTCCTCCTGCCCTAGGGCATCTGTAATGGCCGTGGCTACTGCGAGTGTGGCCGCTGCCACTGCAACCAGCAGTCACTCTACACGGACACCATCTGTGAGATCAACTACTCGGCGGTGAGGCCAAGATCACTGGGCTGTGGGCGTGGGAACCCCAGGCCCAGGGCAGAGCGGACAGCCACCCAACACAGTCCTGGTTTCCCCTCCTCTCCCACCCAGATCCGCCTGGGCCTCTGTGAGGACCTGCGCTCCTGTGTTCAGTGCCAAGCCTGGGGCACCGGGGAGAAGAAGGGGCGCATGTGTGAGGGGTGCAACTTCAAGATCAAGATGGTGGACGAGCTTAAGAAAGGTGTGAGGCACCCCGCTGAGGACGGGGGTTGCTAAGAACCTAGGCAGAGGGCCTCTGATGGGGAAGGGGGTGTCACTCACTGCAGCAGGACTATAGAGCTGGGCAGAGGGCTGATACTCCAGGTTGAGGTCATGCAGGCCGGAGAGACGGGTTCTAGACCCGGGAGAGGTCCCAGAACCCAGACAGGGCACACAGACCCGGGCACGGGCACACGGTCTGGCCAGGACACAGAGACCCAGGCAGGAGGCACAGCTGAGTTGGGACCAAAGAGTCTGGGGAGGGGGCACCTGGCTTGGCCAGGGGGTAGATAGCTGGGCAGGGATATGAACACATTAGGAGCACATAATGGGGCCATGAGGGCACACAGCCTTCTCTCCTCTAGGTCAGATAAATGTCCTAGGAGCCAAGTTCCTGAGTGCACCCGGGATGGGGTGCACAGAGGTGCAGCCTTTGATGCTCCTGGGCAGGGACAGGGCAGCTTCCCACCTCACCCTGGCCCTGTGCCAGGGTACTTGTGTCCTCCCCCAGAGAGGCGCCTGTGGGCCCCAGAGGAGGGGACACCTCCCAGGCGCAGGGTGCCCTGCTGACCATGTGTGGGTGCAGGAGGCGAGGTGCTGGAGCACTGCTCCTTCCGGGATGAGGACGATGACTGCACATACAGCTACACAGTGGAGGGTGACGGCACCCCTGGGCCCAACAGCACTGTCCTGGTGCACAGGAAGAAGGGTGAGCCGACGGACGGGGCAGATGGGCAGCCTGGCAGACCCTGGTGGAAAAGTGGGCATCGCCTCCCTCCTTTTCTCCCTCCCCTTCCTCCGTAGACTGCCCGCCCGGCTCCTTCTGGTGGCTCATCCCTCTGCTCATCTTCCTCCTGCTGCTGCTGGCACTGCTGCTGTTGCTCTGCTGGAAATACTGTGCCTGCTGCAAGGTGGGAGCTTCCCCAGGTCCCCACCTACCCCAGGTCCTCACCCCCCCAGGTCCCCACCCCCCCCCAGGGCCCCACTTCCCACCAGGCCCCACTTCCTCTCAGGTCCTCACCTCCGCCAGGTCCCCACCCCTTCCAGGTCCTCACCCCCACCGATCCCCATCCTCCCCCAGGTCCCCACCCTCCCCAGGTCCTCACCCCTCCCGGGTCCTCACCCCCACCAGGTCCCCCCCTCCTACCAGGTCCCCACCTCCTACCAGGTCCCCAGCCCCCACCAGGTCCCCGCCTCCTACCAGGATC
The DNA here is from genome assembly GCF_028018385.1 of Neofelis nebulosa. Lineage (NCBI taxonomy): Eukaryota > Metazoa > Chordata > Mammalia > Carnivora > Felidae > Neofelis > Neofelis nebulosa. Next base: position 18,805,986 of record NC_080797.1, on the reverse strand, counting down.
CCCAGCCCCCATCAGGGTCCCCAGCTCCCACCAGGGGCCCATCTCCCACCAGGTCCCCAAATCTCACCAGGGTCCCCACACCCCCACCAAGGTCCTCATACGCGGAGAGGCCAGGTGAAGCCATGTCTTCTGTCCAGCTCTAGTGCCCTTCCTACCCCAGCCCTTCGCCTCTGCCAATCATCAGTGGCCTATACCTGAGACCACCTGCCCTCAGGTCAGGCACATGCAAAGGGCCATGGGAGCCAACAGAGAGAAGAAAGACCTTGCCCACCAGGAGCTGGTAGTCTCACTGGGAAGGAAAGATGAGAGGCAGGAAATCATGGAGGATGGTCTGACATGGAATGCTGAATTGTCGGGGCAGAGGAGAAACTGCGTAGTAATGCCAGTGTTAGGGGCTATTATTAGTATGTGTTACAGAGAAAAAGAGGTCTGTGGTCAAATACATTTGAGAAACAGGCTTCTCTGCGGGACTTCTCAGAGCCTTTGATGTAATTGTATGCATAGTGAAACTGTAAGAAGGGCACAGGGAATGAAGTCAGTGCTTCTCAAATGGGTTTGATCACAGAACCATTACTTTACAGAGCATCTGGCAGGACCAGGGTCCCATGGTACAAACTTTGGGAACCCTCTGCCCCCACCAACCTCTGTACTCACCATATGTGCTCCACACCTAGATCCCTTCAACTTCCTTGATACCTTGGTGTCTGGGGAAGGCAGTGTTGCCGCTCTGGACCATTGGCGTGGGGGGGGAGGAGGGAGGGGGACGGGTGGCAGGTGGCCGGAGGGGCTTACCTGGGCTGGGGCAGTTGTCCCAGCCCTCATCCCCGCCCACCTTATCTCCTAGGCTTGCCTGGCACTTCTCCCTTGTTGCAACCGAGGTACGGGCCCAGCATGTGCGGGGTGGCAACGGCTCTGACCGCTCATTCCCCCAGATGGGGTGGAGGAGAAGCAGGGGTGTGTGTGGAACGGAAGCAGGAGGCCTAGGGTCCCACCCTGAGGGGGTGTGGCTGGGAGGGCCCAGGGTGGGGCCCCATGCTGAGGACCCTGTCACGCAGGGCACATGGTGGGCTTCAAGGAAGACCACTACATGTTGCGGGAGAACCTGATGGCCTCAGACCACCTGGACACGCCCATGCTACGCAGTGGGAACCTCAAGGGACGTGACATGGTCCGATGGAAGATCACCAACAACGTGCAGCGGCCTGGCTTTGCCACCCATGCCTCCAGCACCAACCCCATGGAGCTGGGTGAGGACTGGGGCTTGGCACGGTGGCTCCCGGGAGCGCCCATGGGGCCTGGGGCACATGCACCGCTGGTCCTGGGTTCACATCACACCATTCCTGTTTTCTCTGGGCGTTGGGGGCAGGCACAGGCTTGGCCACCTTCGGCCCTTCCTGATGGTGCTACAGGCCTCAGGGTCTCGGCCAGCAAGTTGCCCCGCCCCTGCCACCATCCGAGCATGGGTCTTGGGGGGGGCTTCTAGAGTGCCTGGTGTGCCGCAGGCTGATAACCCCCATCCCTGCCTGCCCTAGTGCCCTATGGGCTGTCCCTGCGCCTCGCCCGCCTTTGCACTGAGAACCTGTTGAAACCTGACACTCGAGAGTGTGACCAGCTGCGCCAGGAGGTGGAGGAGAATGTAAGGGCCAAAGAAGCTGACGCTGGGGCCCCCGGCATCCCTGGGCATGGGTGTGATCCAGGTAGGGGGAGAGCAAGGAGAAAGCAGCTGCGGAACCTGGATTTTTCCGAGTAGGAAAGAGGGGCTTCCTTGGACATGTGCCTGGTGTGGGGTTGTCCTGTGAATGTTTCCGGAAGGGGACAAGGCAATGCACATGGCCATGTGCATGTCCCAGCCAACCATATCCTCTGGGTCTGGGTGGCTCTGGGTAGAGAGGCTTACCCAGGGTGCCAGCCTCACGCCTTTCCTTGCCTGGCAGCTGAATGAGGTGTACAGACAGATCACAGGTGCACACAAGCTCCAGCAGACTAAATTCCGGTGGGTCCTGGGTGCCCGGGGGCGGGGGCGGGAGCTGCCCTCACTACCCACTCTAGGGCCCCCCCCCACAAGCAGGTCCGTGCTTCTATCCCAGAGACTGTGTGGCTCATGCTCCCTTCTTTGTCCCCCCACAGGCAGCAGCCCAACGCCGGGAAAAAGTGAGTTGAAGGGACACGGGTGGGGCAGCCCTAGGTCAAGTATCTTGCCCAAGATTACCTAGTTTCTAAGAGACAGAGCCAGGATTTGAACCCAGGCAGTTTGACCTCAGCACCCTTACCCTTAGCGTCTTTTTTGTACGGCATCTATTGCTGGAATCCCACCTGAAGAGGTGTGGCTGGGAGGGTTTAGGGAGGGGCCCCATTTCATAGATGAGGTGGGCAAGGTAGCCCCATTTCATGCATGAGGACCCCGAGGCTCAAGGAGGCACAGTGGCTTGGCTGAGACTCAAGGTGAGGTGGGGGGGGGGGGGGGCAGCGTGCCAGATGCTCTGTGAAGTGATGGTTCTGTGATCAAATCCATTTGAGAAGCACTGACTTCGTTCCCCACGCCCTTCTTACAGTTTCACTATGCATACAACTACCTCAAAGGCTCTGAGAAGGCCCGCAGAGAAGAAGTCTATTTCTCAAATGGAGTTGATCACAGATCTCTTTTTCTCTATAACACACACGAACAGCCTGTAACACTGGGGCTACTTCATGGTGGCACTTTTTGCTGCCAGGCGTCTTGTCCCTTAATGGGGAGAGGACAGGCAGGAGGGTGGGGGCTGGGGGGACAAGTGCCAGCATCCGTGGCCAGCCTGACACATCCCCACCTACCCACCCCCCACCCCAGGCAGGACCACACCATTGTGGATACGGTGTTGATGGCGCCTCGCGCGGCCAAGCAGGCCCTGCTGAAGCTGACGGAGAAGCAGGTGGAACAGGGGGCCTTCCATGAGCTCAAGGTGGCCCCCGGCTACTACACCCTCACTGCAGACCAAGGTAGGTGGGCAGGCTCCCTGCGCCACTTCCTTATGCCCCCCACCCCTGGGCAGCCGCCTGAGCCACATCTGCCTGCCCCTCCGACTCCCACCCAGATGCCCGGGGGATGGTGGAGTTCCAGGAGGGCGTGGAGCTGGTGGACGTGCGGGTGCCCCTCTTCATCCGGCCTGAGGACGATGATGAGAAGCAGCTGCTGGTGGAAGCCATCGATGTGCCCATGGGCACTGCCACCCTCGGTCGCCGCCTGGTAAACATCACCATCATCAAGGAGCAAGGTGGGTCAGGGCGGAGGGAGCAGGGGGGCGTAAAGGGGGCTCCTCCTAACATCTGAGGGCAGATGGGGCCTGGCCGTGTGGCCTAGGCAAGTCACTTAACCTCTCTGAGCCTTGCTTTCTCCATCTGTAAAATGGGCGTCTGGCTCTCAAGAGGGGTATGTGGCTATGCATCGTTGCACAGTGCCTGGTGGTAAGCGCTCAATGTGGGAGCTTCTGCTGTAATTATAGGGTGCCGTGTCCTCCTGAAATTGTCCCCCATCCCTCCCCTTCTTGCCCCTGTGGCCTTTGAACGTAGGAGATTGAATGGACCTCCCCAGGATGCCAGGACATCAGAGCAGGAAGGGCATTGGGAGTTCATTTCACCCGAGCCTATTTAGAGGGGAAGCAAGGCATCGCACCACTGACACCCAAGTTGCCTTCCCTCCTGGGGACCCCCGAGTTGTTGATAAGCATCCTTTCTGCATCCAGAGGGTCTGTTGTGGTCCCCGAGCTCTCCTCCCCACCTGCCCCTGCACCACAGGCCTTTGTCCTGCTCTGTCCCAGCCCAGTCTCAAGCCCCCATCTCTGGTTCTGGCCCTACCTGGCCTCCTTTCTCTGCCCTGACACTTCCAGGATGTCAGCTGGACACTGTGCCGGCCCCTCCACCTTTTCTGGAAGAATTTTCCATCCCCTCCCTCGAGTGGGGTGAGGAACTACAGGCAGCCTCCTGGAGGCTGGGGTGGGCCCAGAAAGAGGGTGCGTATTGCGAAAGGACTGAGGGCAGGCCGCCCTGACTGGTGCCTGGGTCCTTGCAGCCAGCGGGATAGTGTCATTTGAGAAGCCTGAGTACTTGGTCAGCGGCGGAGAGCAAGTGGCCCGCATTCCCGTCGTCCGGCGCATCCTGGACAACGGCAAGTCCCAAGTCTCCTACCGCACACAGGATAACACCGCACAGGGCAACCGGGTAAGGCTCTGCCATGAGGTCAAAGGCATTTCCCAGGGGCCCAGCGAGAGCTCACGGCAGCTGCCAGAGTCGCTGGGATGCTGGTGGCACCCCTGGCCAGCCTCCCAAGGACATGTCTGCCTGCTCCTGCCACTCATAATAGATGTGTCTCACCAAAAGCGTCCTAGGTGAGGCCTCGTCGCTACCAGGGACATGTCCGGATCATTCATATCTCCCTTCCAACAACCCAGTATCTACCAGGGCAGCCAAACCCTACATAGTGAGATGGATTCCGTCTGCCCACGTCCAGGGGCTTTGGGCTTCTTGAGGTGGGAGCATAGGCCTCATGTCCCTGGGCAGACTCTCGAGAAAGGCTGTCACAGTTTGCCCCCCTGCCACGCCTGTGAGCCCACATCCCCTTCATCACTGGACCCCAGTCTCAGGGAAGAGCCACGTCCAGGTGTTGGATGTGCTTCTGAATTTATCAACATTTACAAACTAAAAATATTCATATCAGCAATTCAGCCAGAGTCATACGATCTAGTCTCACTGGGCCCACAGGCCAGTTTGGCGAATGCCGGCAGCCTGGCCACGGCGTGTCCTTTTATTGGAAGGAACAGTTCTCATTACTGCTCCGGGGCCCCCGATAAAAGTTCCACAGAAGAATTTTATGTCCATAAATCTCACTGAACACACCGTATTATATAAAGGATTCCAGCTACCCTGTTATGCTTTTATAAAGGCATTTTGGTGTTTAAGTATTTTTTAAAACATTTTTATTATTTCCCAACTTTTTATTTTGAAAAACTTCAAGCCTATAGGAAAATGAAAAGACTAATGCCATTAACACCCATTTACCCTTAAATAATTTTTTCAATGTTTATTTATTTTTGAGAGAGAGAGAGAGAGACAGAGTGCGAGCAGGGGAGGGGGAGAGAGAGAGGGAGACACAGAATCTGAAGCAGGCTCCAGGCTCTGAGCTGTCAGCACAGAGCCCGACGCGGGACTCAAACTCCCAAACTGTGAGATGATGACCTGAGCTGAAGTCAGAGGCTTAACCGACTGAGCCACCCAGGTGCCCCAGCACCCATTTACCCTTTACATAGAGTCACCAATTAATAATAGTTTTCTTGTTCTCCTTCTATATAGATATAAGAATAGATGCATCTATCTAAAGATATATATGCGTATCTGTATCTCTTTTCTAGAACTGTAGAAAGACAGGGGGAGAGAGAGTTGTGTTTCATTTCATTGTGTTTGCTCAACAAAGTAAGTTATAGACATCACATAGACCCTAAAGCTTCTGGCGGCACCTGCTGAGAACAAGGTTATTCTACACAGCTACAACATCATTACCAACCTTAAGAAACCTCACATTATAGGGGCACCTGGGTGGCTCAGTCGATTAATTAAGCATCCAACTCTTGATTTCGATTCAGGTCGTGATCTCACGGTTCATAAGTTCAAGCTTCGCATCACGCTCCACACTGACAGCACACAGCCTATTTGGGATTCTCTCTCTCCCTGTCTCTCTGCCTCTCCCCTATATGGGTGAACTCTCTCTCTCTCTCTCTCTCTCTCTCTCTCACTCTCTCTCTGTCTCGAAATAAATTCTAAAAAGCATTACCTAATAATTGGTTCATATTCAGATCTCCCCATGTTCACATGCCCCAATAATGTCCTTTATAGCGGTTTTGGGGTGTTTTGTTTTGTTTTGTTTTGTTTTTGCTCCAGTCCAAGAACCAATCCCGGATCTGGCATTGCATTTTGTTGTGTGCCTTAGGTGTCCTTTTATCTAGGACAACTCCCTGGCTTTGCCTTTTGTGACTTCGACTTTTGGAAGAGCTCCCCCCCCAGCTCAGTCTCAGTCGTCTAGGGGGTAACTCCTGCTTTTCTTACACTGACTGCAGGGTCTCTAGGTTTCTAAGCTGTTGAATTTGCCCCCTGCTGGGCCTGAACTTGAAATGTTAGTGTGCATCGCCACCTAGTGGTCTCATGTGAGCAGATACATGTATGTTGACACGGACATACTTCCCCGGGGTTGCTCGGGAGAGCCCTGGGGCACTGAAGGAAGAAAACTGGAGCTGATGGGGGCACCCTCCCTAGGAGGCAGGGCCTGGCGCCTGGTCGGATCCCAGACTTCAGAGCCGCAGTGTGGGGCAGGTTCTTCCCTCCCTGGCTGGGGTCTGCTTGTGTGAGACTCTTCTGGATCTGCTATACATCCCCATCTCTGGGCCTTGGTTCAAACCTCAGCTCTATCACAACTGCCTGTGTGAATGTGGGCAAGTTTCTCCACCCCTCCGTGTGCCTCAGTTCCTCATCTGTAAAATGGGGACAGTAATAGCTCACCTCACATTGCTGTGAGGGTCAAATGAGCTAGTAAATGCTTGATGCACGGGAGGTGTTACGGAAACAGGAGCCATTTTGTGTGCAGGTGGGATGGTCTGTGTGTGGTGCTCTCTGCCGTACCAGGCGGTTGGGGTGGAGTGGCATGATTCATCCTCCAGGCCTGGTCTGACCCTGACCCCTTCTCCCTCCCAGGACTACATCCCTGCAGAGGGGGATCTGCTGTTCCAACCTGGGGAGACCTGGAAGGAGCTGCAGGTGAAGCTCCTGGAGCCGCGGGAGATAGACTCCCTCCTGCGGGGCCGCCAGACCCGCCGCTTCCACATTCAACTCAGCAACCCCAAGTTTGGGGCCCGCCTGGGCCAGCCCCACTCAGCCACCGTCGTCATTGGAGACCGAGGTAGGCAGAGCCCCTTAAGCAGGTGGGGAGGGAGGGCTGGGGGCCTCTCCACTAAGGCTGCAGTATGGGCAAATAAAATATAGGATTCCCTGTTAAATTTGGATTTCAGATAAACGAAGAACAAGTTTTGTGTAAGTATGTCCCACACCTCAGTGGGATATACTTATCCTATTTTTTGTTCATCTTAAATTCTGGCTTAACTAGGGGTCCTGCATTTTATCCAGCAATCCTGCTCTCAGCCAAAGAGGGTGGCTTTTTTCACGCTGTGGCTACCCAGCCTGCTGGCGGCGCCATGAACCCCACCGTTAGGTCTTAGCCCTTTGATTTCAGCTTCAGTTCCAACTAAAATGCAGGTGTTTCCTAGAGGGGTGAAACAGTTCTTACGGGTCCTTAACCTCCAGTATGGTGGTGTCTATGAGCCCACCCCAGAGAAGCCTTGCCTGGAAGATAGGAGAGGAGGGGGGATTCTCAGAGTAGAGTGGGGAGCACGCTGGGGAAGGGGGTATAGAAACAAATGTTCTGACATGGAACATTCCTTTGGCTGCCAAGGGAGAAAGAAGGGCAGACGATCTCCCTCCTCCTTCTCATTCCTCCAGACACCCCCTGCCTCCGGGTCCTCCACCAGGAGGGCAGGATGCCCTCTGTAGCACCAGTGGGGGCACCAGTCCCCCCAGAGTCCTGGGTGCTGAGTGCTGTCAGTTGTCAGCGGTCAGTTGAGGCGGGGAAGAGTTGGTAACTGAGTCTCTGGCGCCCCCTGGTGGTGAGGGTGGATTCCTGCTTCACTCAAAGAGGGGGTGTCTGAGCTGTCTGCCCCACGCTGACTCGGCCCACTGCAGATGAACTGGACCGGAACTTCACAAGCCCGACACTGTCATCATTTCCACCTCACCCTGGTGACCTGGGTGCCCCACAGAACCCCAATGCCAAGGCCGCCGGGTCCCGAAAGATCCACTTCAACTGGCTGCCCCCTCCGGGCAAGCCAACGGGGTACAGGGTAAGGTGGGAGGCAAGGAGGGAGGTGGACGCGGAGGGCTGGTACCCACTGGGGAGACGGGCCACCTGAAGCCAAAGAGCCCCCGAGGGGGCAGAGAGGGCACGCTTGGCCCTGGGGAGCCAAGCACAAGTGGACAGGGGGAACCCCCATCTGCCCGGGGAAGAGCGAAGGCCCGTCCCTGAAGTTTTCAGACATTTGCCCTCCTTCCTGGAATGCGGCCCCTCCCCCCACCCAGAAGACACCTGAGTTCTGCCCCAGCCCTGCTGTGTGAACCTGGCAGGTCACCAACCCCTCCGTGTCTCATCGGTGCAAAGGGGACAATAAGGGCAGGACGTCAACGAGCAGCTCTGGCACTTGACGCCTCCCGCTGACCAGTTCCTCCCCTGGGAGTAGGTGAAGTACTGGATCCAGGGTGACTCGGAGTCTGAGGCCCATCTGCTCGACAGCAAGGTGCCCTCGGTGGAGCTCACGAACCTGTACCCATACTGCGACTATGAGATGAAGGTGTGCGCCTACGGGGCACAGGGCGAGGGTCCCTACAGCTCCCTGGTGTCCTGCCGCACCCAACAGGAAGGTGAGGCCTCACCACACGTCTGTCCCGGAACCACCCTGATGCCCCCGTGCCCAGCTCTGCCCGCTCTACTCCCAGAACCCTGCCCTCCACCTGCTGCTGCTGACAGCTTTCTTCCTACACTGCCCCCCCTCCTTCCCTAGTACCCAGTGAGCCGGGGCGTCTGGCCTTCAATGTCGTCTCCTCCACGGTGACCCAGCTGAGCTGGGCTGAGCCAGCTGAGACCAACGGAGAGATCACGGCCTACGAGGTCTGCTACGGCTTGGTCAACGAGGACAACCGTAAGGACGTGGGCCCCTCCTGCCCCTAGGACAGCAGGAAGGGGAGGGAGCAAAGCGCAGGAGGAAGGTCACATCGTCCCGGTTGGTGGATGTGTCCCATAGGTCTGGTTGCCCGAGGCATCATCAGGTTTGTGGTCAGGTTGGGGCTGGTTGCATCCTGAGACCAAGCCCAGAAGCTCACAGGGCAGGTGGGGATAGAAGGCATGAGAAGGCTTCCCATACAGCAAACCCGCACGGCTCACTCTCACGCGGTTCTTGTAGGGCCAAAGTAGAGTTGGTAGGATTAGCAAATAGAGGATGCCCTGAATTTCAGAGAAACCATTTTTTTTTTATTTTTTTTAACGTTTTTTATTTTTGAGACAGAGAGAGACAGAGCATGAACGGGGGAGGGGCAGAGAGAGAGGGAGACACAGAATCGGAAGCAGGCTCCAGGCTCTGAGCCATCAGCCCAGAGCCCGACGCGGGGCTCGAACTCACGGACCGCGAGATCGTGACCCGAGCTGAAGTCGGACACTTAACCGACTGAGCCACCCAGGCGCCCCGAAACCATTTTTTTTTTTAAGTACATCTCAAATAACAGCCCAAGGCCGGAGTGTATGGCAGCACTGTTATTTCTTCCCAGTCCTGGAAGGGAGGGAAGGGTGGGCACCCCTTGCCAATGGCCAAGATGAGGAAGTGAGGGAAATCGGTTCCACCTGCCGCCTGGTGCAGGGACCTCCTCCTTGTGCCCTCACTGCTGCTTGTTCCGTCCCAGGGTTGCAGAGCTCACCACCCCATATGACCCATGGACCTTAACGTGGGTCAGGCGCAGCGCTTCGGGGATGGCCCAAAAGGGCAGAGGGCCCCAAGATTATTCTAGACATCAGGCTCGTGGCTCTTTACCAGCCAAGCAGACCACATGCAACCTCAGCAGCTACATCACGCCTTTGGCCTGTTCCAGGTTTATAACACTTAGTCTGCCCATGGACCACTGTTAGGAAGTCTCCTCTGATCCCGCCTTTCATCCCAGGAATGATACGTACCCTGTTCAAAGTTCATCCCTGATGATTTCGGGCATGGCTTCAGTCTGCTGAGGTCTCAGCTGTGTCCTGGAATGTGCTGGATGGCCCTCCTGGCTGAGGGCATCAGCACTTTGGTGGGTGTCCCTCTCCCCTGTTCCCACTAAGCTGAAAGAGATGTGAGGGGTGGGCGGAGAACAGTGCCCACCTTGGCAGCTAGAGACCTCCCCCAGGCTGATGGGCCTCCACCAATCAATTCTTTTTAAGCACAGTGGTTGGCTGGGGGTAGACATCAAGCTTATCAGGTAGCACTTTCCAGAACCCTCCTTTGGACCTCTTTGGAAACTGGGACCTTTTCTGGCCTCCGTCCTTCTGGGCCTTCTCTGGTTTCCCAGAAGCCTTCGAGCATGGCAGGGCACTTCTTGCTGTGCCTGGGCCCAGGTGCCGTCACTTGCTCAGAGCAACGAGGGCCACTTTCTCCTTTCTCCCAGGGCTGCGTGTCTGCCCTTCTAGGTGTGAGTGGAGGAGAGGTGCCTGGCCTCTGCTCTCTGCTCACCTGTCACTGCTGGCCCTCTTCTCCACCCTTCTCCCCACCCCTTAGCTCTCCGAAGCCTCAGCCTGCCCGGAGGTGCAGCTTCCCCGAGCCCACCCCTCTATCCCAGTCCTTGCTCCTGTGACCACAGGGCAGCTGGGGTGGCTGTCTGGATATCTCCACTTTCACTTCCTCAACAGAGCACTTGGGGTCTGGTCGTGTGGACAATGAGACAGAGGCACCCTCACTGCCGGAGTGTGCCTCAGGTGGACACAGGACCGTTTACCAATCCGTAGAGGTCACAGTGGGGCCACCTTGAGTCTAGTCCTGGCTTTGCCACTTAAGGATGAGCCAGCCCTTCGGAGAGTTGGTGACCTTTCCTTAAATGAGGCACACCCAGGTTCTCAGGGCGCGGCACGACACAGGGGTTCCAATAGCTGCTTGCTCTCTGCCTTGTCCCCTGCGCCCTCTCCGTGCAATTCAGAGACCACGCAGCGGTGCTGTTACATCAGAGGCGGGGCTGGGCCAGGCAGGAACGTAGAAGGACCCCTCTGAGGCACTCTCCCTGCCCCAGGACCCATCGGGCCCATGAAGAAGGTGTTGGTGGACACTCCTAAGAGGCGGATGCTGCTCATTGAGAACCTGCGGGAGTCCCAGCCATACCGCTACACAGTGAAGGCGCGCAATGGGGCAGGCTGGGGGCCCGAGCGGGAAGCCATCATCAACCTGGCCACCCAGCCCAAGCGGCCCATGTCCAGTGAGTGGGGGGGTGGGGGTGGGGCAGGGCACAGGGTGGAGAGGGGAGGACAGGAGGCTGGGTCCCTGGCTCACCTCTCCCACCCCTGCAGTCCCCATCATCCCGGACATCCCCATCGTGGACGCCCAGTGCGGGGAAGACTACGAGAGCTTCCTCATGTACAGCGACGAAGTACTGCGCTCCCCGGCTGGCAGCCAGAGGCCTAGCGTCTCCGACGACACCGGTGAGTGGGCCTGGGATCCATGAGAGGAAGTCCTGGGTAGGAGGTGGGGCTGTCACTGGTGTCCAGAGAAAGCAAAGGGGCCGATGACCACTGGGCCTAGAGGTCAAGACCAGAAGTCCCTCTCAGCTCCAGGTGGATATCTGCAGAGCCGACCATCTGGCAGGCATCATACTGGCACTGGGTACAGAGGGGACAAAGCCAACGTGGCCCACATGCAGTCGTGTGCACATCTGTGTATAAGCACAGGCAGAGACTTGCTTGGGAGCAGATGCACACAGAGTCATGTAGGCTCATGCACATGGGACCAGTGTGCAAACACAGCCTTGCTTCTGGAAGGCTCACCAGCTGTGCCATGGAGTCAGGACATTCAGGCCACCTCCCAGGGACAATGTGGGAGGAGGCAGGCATGACCCGGAAGCTCAGAGCAGCCACCTGCCCCGGGTCAGGGAGGCAGTGTCCCCTGTCCCGTCCACTGGTCCAGTGCTCCTCTTCCCTCCTGATTCCCTGCAGTGTGGTACAAAGGGTCCTTGGCTGGACTCCCTGGTTCTGTTTTAGCTTTGGCTCTGCTGTGGGACATCAGATGAACTGCTCACCCTCTCTGTGCCTCAGTTTTCTGATCTGTAAAATAGGATGCCAGTCATACAATGCCACGAGTGAAGGTTCTCTGGATTTCTACTTTCTTCCACCCTTGCCTAAGCCTCAGGCCCCCTGTGAACACCTACGTGCCCTGACAGAGCTGAGCTTGGACTTCAGGAACCCCAGCCCAAGGGTCGCAGGGGTTTTGAGGGTATGAGAGAAAGCTCAGCTGTTAACACTATCTGTGACGCACTCTGTGGCTTCTGGAACTGTCCCTGGGAGGCAGGCAGGGGAGAGATTATTCTCTCCAGTGTACAGATGGGAAACCGAGGCTCAGACCAAGAGGCCTCACAGCTGGTGCCAGAGCCAGGGCTACCCCTGGGGCCTGTCCTCCCCAGCTGCAGCCCTGCCAGCTCTGGCGCACACGGAAGGCCTCCTCTTCCGTCGTGCGGGCCGAGGGGCCCGCCTGTCGCCTGCTCCGCGACCAACCTCACCCCACCCCCCGCCCCGACACACTTGGATTCCGGAGAGCCTTCCGCGACCAACCTCACCCCACCCCCCGCCCCGACACACTTGGATTCCGGAGAGCCGAGGACGGGCTCACGTCGCTGGCCTCCGCCCCGCCGCGCCCCCTCCCGGAGCCGCCCGCGCCCGCCGGCGGTGCCAATGCGGCCCTTCGTTGTTCCCAAGGCGGCAGCTGGAAGTTCGAGCCCCTGCTGGGGGAGGAGCTGGACCTGCGGCGCGTCACGTGGCGGCTGCCCCCGGAGCTCATCCCGCGCCTGTCGGCCAGCAGCGGGCGCTCCTCCGACGGCGAGCCGCCCCGCGGCCCCCCGGAAGACAGCGCGGACGGGGGCGCGGGCGGGGAGGGTGGCGGCCTAGCCCGCGGCGCCACACCCAGGCCCCCCGGAGGTGACGGGCTTGCCCGGCGCGCCCCGACCCCGCACCCAGCCAGGCGCGCTCGTTTGCCGCCTGCGTCCAGCCTGAGCCCCCTGTGGTCAGGCTGCCCACTAATGGCCCCCTGCCCAACCTGGGGAGGTGCTACGGCGCGGAGGCGGACCCCCAGAGCCGAGGGACCCCCGGGCCAGGCATTCGTGATCTCCTCAAAGCAGGACTGCCCGCAGGAGCCTGCAACTTCAGAAGTTCGTCGTGCCCAGGGGCAGGCGCTAGTACCCAAGGAGACCCCCCCCCCCCCCAGAGGTCTCAAGGGACACGAGGGCAGGCATCTGGGCTCTCCCCCAGGCAGGGCTGACGGCAAGGGCAGTAGGTCTCCCAGCTAGGGTCAGCGGTGCTCACACGGTCCACACTGGCATCCTGCAGGACTGACAGACATGGGCTGCAGAAGCCTGTGTGGCCCCTTGGACTCTGCCGGGAACACTGAGCTTCTTTCCCTGGTGGGCCAAGAGAGGCTGGTTTTCTTTATGCCAAGCGCCCCCCACCCCCTCCCCTCAGAGGGTAGGTAATCCTAAGAATTCCCAGGGCCACAGCCTGCGTCTGGGTCTGGCGCAGGCCTGTCCGAGTGACCCTGCTCTCCTCCCACAGAGCACCTGGTGGTGAACGGGCGGATGGACGTAGCCTTCCCAGGCAGCTCCAACTCTCTGAACAGGATGACCGTGGCCAACACCGCTTACGGCACCCACCTGAGCCCACACCTGCCCCACCGGGTGCTGAGCACATCTTCCACCCTCACGCGGGACTACCACTCGCTGACCCGCACGGAACACTCCCACTCCCACTCTGCCACGCTGCCCAGGGACTACTCCACCCTCACCTCCGTGTCCTCCCACAGTGAGTGTCCGCTCCCAGCCCTGCCTCTCCCACTGACCCTGCCTCTCTTCCAGCTCCAGGAGGCTGGGGTTACTGGCCGGGCTGTGCCCCGCTTCCCATCCTCCAACACGCACACTTCCTGCCCTCACTCTTGTTTTGTCCTGCCCTAGGCCTCCCTCCCATCTGGGAAGAGGGGAGGAGCAGGCTTCCGCTGTCCTGGGCCCTCGGGTCCCTGAGTCGGGCTCAGATGAAAGGGTTCCCTCCCTCTGGGGACTCCCGAGACACTATAATCCTGGCTGGGCAGCCAGCGGCGCCCTTTCGGGGCCCAGGTAGTACAGGGGTGGCCATCTCGCGTCTCCACAGCTGTCCCGCTCCATCTGTCACCCATCTGTTCATCGCAGCCACTGCCCAAACCCAGTACTTCACCCTCCATTTTTCATCTCCATCAATGCTGATGCCTAATATAGCCTCTGCCCTTCCGGGGGTGATGGGCTGGGGGAAGAGGGGGGGCCAGACCAGCTGAGGGGGGGGGGGCGGCCAACTTCTGGTGCTCACCCTCTCTAGGCACAGGCAGGGCCCGCATCCACTCTGAGTTGTCCAGGGGGTGCTGGGTGGCCCGGACAGGGTGTTGCAGGCTGAGTGAGCCGCGAGGCCAGCGGCCAGCAGAGATGAGACAGCCGCGGGAGGTCAGAGGGAGGGCTCCTGCCCAGAGACCCCCCTGCCAGAAACTGACTGTGGCCTCCCGTCTTCAGGCTCCCGCTTGGCTGCAGGTGTGCCCAACACACCCACCCGCCTGGTGTTCTCGGCTCTGGGCCCCACGTCTCTGAAAGTGAGCTGGCAGGAGCCACAGTGTGAGCAGGCATTACAGGGCTACAGTGTGGAGTACCAGCTGCTGAACGGGGGTGAGGCACAGCTGCCGGCAGGCTTGGGGCTTGCAAGGCTCGGGCACCCAGCTGCACAGGAACCCACCCAAGTCCCTTCAACACTAACGATCCCCACCAGACGTTCTGAGAGGGCCTCACTTGCATGCTCCTCGCTGCCCGTCACTGCCTCCTCTCCTCTGAGTTATCCAGCTCCCTGGGCCTCTCTCCAGGTCATTCCCTCTGCGAGACGTTGCCTAACAAGGCTTCACTGACCTAGGGACAGACCCAGGGCCTCCGCTGGCCTGCGAGATGCTTTGTGGGAACCGGGAAGTGGTGCTTCCCTGGGAAGGCAAACTCGCAGCAGCAATGACCTGGGCCCGCAAACAGGCAGAACATAGGTGGGATTTTAGGCTCCACTCATCCCTCGTGTAGCATACCACCTAAACTACCGGCCACACCCTACCAGGCTGATCCCCACCTGTACCCAAACCGCAGCGAATCCTGGGTGGGATGATCAGTGGCAGCCTAGGGCAGGGGTGGGATCAGGCCAGGGGTAGGAGTAACACTGACCCCCGGTCTGCCCTCCCCAGGGGAGCTGCATCGGCTCAACATCCCTAGCCCCAGCCAGACTTCGGTGGTGGTGGAAGACCTTCTGCCCAACCATTCCTATGTGTTCCGTGTGCGGGCCCAGAGTCAGGAAGGCTGGGGCCCAGAGCGTGAGGGTGTCATCACCATTGAGTCGCAGGTGCACCCCCAGAGCCCACTCTGCCCCCTGCCAGGTGAGTTGACTCCCCACCCCGTGGCTGCCCCCATGCGTCCCCTAGCCACCCACACGCTGACAGTCTTGCTCTGCTGCCCCCAGGCTCCACCTTCACTTTGAGCACACCCAGTGCCCCGGGCCCGCTGGTGTTTACTGCCCTGAGCCCAGACTCGCTGCAGTTGAGCTGGGAACGGCCACGCAGGCCCGATGGGGATATCCTCGGCTACCTGGTGACCTGTGAGATGGCCCATGGAGGAGGTGCTGCCCGTCCCCACCTCAGGGGTGGCCAGGGGAGGGGTGGAGAGGGAGCCACAGAGGCTAAAGGCATCTTCCCTGCCCAGAGCCAGCCACCACGTTCCTGGTGGATGGCGACAGCCCTGAGAGCCGGCTGACGGTGCCGGGCCTCAGTGAGAACGTGCCCTACAAGTTCAAGGTGCAGGCCAAGACCACCCAAGGCTATGGGCCGGAGCGTGAGGGTATCATCACCATCGAGTCCCAGGACGGAGGTGAGGTGGCTTGCCCATTCTTCACCCCTGCCCCTTCTCTGGCCACATCTTCTCCTGGCACCATCCCTGACTGGCGCTCATCTGCCCATGCCAGGCCCTTTTCCTCAACTGGGCAGCCACCCCGGGCTCTTCCAGCACCAGCTGCCAGGCGAGTACAGCAGCATCACCACCACCCACACCAGCACAACCGAGCCTTTCTTCCTGGGTGAGTCGCTGGGCAGGGGATCCTAGTTCTCGTGGGGGAGCACAGCGCTAACAGAGCAGGACAGACAGGGACCCAGGCAGGGTCCTTCAGTGCTTTTTCCCCTGCAGATGGACTGACCCTGGGGTCCCAACGCCTGGAAGCAGGTGGCTCCCTCACCCGCCATGTGACCCAGGAGTTTGTGAGCCGGACACTGACCACCAGTGGAACCCTCAGTACCCAGGTGGACCAACAGTTCTTCCAGACCTGAGCCCCCCACCTCTACCCGACAGTGTCCTGGAACCTGGGCCCCCACCCTGCCTCCTCCTCCCGGCTCTGCCTCAGCTACTCCAACCTCGGACCCCTCGCAGCCCAGCACACCCCCATGCTGATCACAGGGCCAGCACGTCTGGCTACGGAGCAGAGGGTAGGTGTCCTCTGGGAGGCGTGAAGGGAGCAGAGGTCCCAGATGGCCCTTCTGGCCACTACTCCCTTACCCCAGGCCCAAGCCCGTTTGTGCGTAACCAAAGAGCTGGGACCAGCATGACAAGGACCCAGCTTTGCTCTGCACTTAATAAAAGATTTTGCTACCGCTTGGCTCTGCCCTGTCTGTTCTTCCAGGGAGTGCCAGTACAGAGCAGGCAAGCGGTTCTGACACACGCTTCTCTGATCCCCAAGCACACACCCACCTCTAGAGGCAGGCGGGTTATCGTGATGGGAGGCACAAGTTTATTGAGCACCCAGATGCAGAGGGCAAGAGGCGCCAGAGGCCTGGAGCTTCGTGACGTGCTGCCTGGCAGGCCCCATGCCCACCGGGTGCTGTCCCGGGGAGGGCCTCACCAGTGCAGCACCTTGGCACCGTCGGCCGCCTGAGAGAGGTAGAAGGTGGCGGTGCCGCTGTACTGCTCCTAGGGGAGAGGCAGGTGGGGTCTAAGCGTGGCAGGGCCCTGGGAAGCCCTTTCTCCATCCCTCCCACCCGCAGGCACCGGCACCCACCCACCTGTATGTGCTGCATGGCCTGGGGAACGGAGGCAGCCTCCAGCAGGGTCACGGTGCAGCCACCGAAGCCACCGCCAGTCATGCGGCTGCCGTAAACCCCGGGTGCTGACAGCGCGGCCTCGACGAGCTGGTCGAGCTCGGGGCAGCTCACCTCATAGTCATCCCTGCAGAGAGGATACAGGAGAGGGCGGGCCTAGGCCTGGTCCCACCCTGCCCTGGGGACAGCCTGTGCCTGGAAGATACAGGCACCCAGGAGTCCTCACCTGAGCGAGTGGTGACTCTCTACCATGAGGCGGCCAAAGGCTCTGTAGTCTCCGCGGCTCAGGGCAGCCGCGGCCTGGGCCGTGCGCCGGATCTCGCCCACGACATGTCGTGCCCGCCGGAAACCCTCCTTGCTCACCAGCTCTCTGCCAGCTGGGAAGGGAAAGGGGTCAGCAGACCTGCCACCCCACCACCTCTGGGCCCGTGCAGATGGAGGGATGGGGGCACCAGGGTGATGAGGCTAGCGGGCAGGGGTAGGGGTGGAGGTGGCGTGGGGGGGCGGGGGGGGAGGGGAGGAGCCTCCAGTCTTAGACCTGGTTCTGACAGAGCTGTAAGCAGAACCTGGCATTGGTGACTAAAGTATGGAGCCTTTCCTCCTCAACTATAAGATGGGACCCCTATGTCACTCTGGGACCCGCTATGCACTGATTGGGCAACATGCCAGCAGAGTGCCCGGTGCACAGTGGGTGCTCAATAAACAACAGGGTAAGCCCCAGACTCTTGGTGCTTCCAAGGTGAGGGGGACACAGGAGTCCACAGTGGCACAAGAGGGAGAAGAAATCCTGCCGCTGTTTACGCTGGAGCATCAGTGGAGCCCCTGAGAGCTGGGGCTCCAGAGTTGGGGTACAGCCCAGGCAAAGGTCAAGAGGCAGGGCACAGGGCCCACCAAGAGTAGGCTATCCTGCTGGCTAACGCTGAGGTGGGGAGAGCAAGCCGAGTCGGTAGCGGCAGCCCAGGGTACCGGGGGACTCTGCTACTTAATTCTGGATGCCACACAGGTTTTGGAGCAGGGAAGGGCTGGAGCTGAGCTCTGGTGGACAAAAGTGACTGCCTAGGGCAGAGGGCCCAAGCTGGGAGAAGCAGGAACCCAGATAGCAGTTGTTAAACAGTCAGAAACCAACGAGGGGCCTGATGTGGGGGAAGAAGGAATGGAGGGAACAGAGATTGGAGACTGGGGGGGGGGGGGGCGGGTAGTGAGGACACAAGAGACTGAGGTTTCAAACAGAAGTGACAAGGGTGAGGAAATCACAGATAAGGGGAGCTAAGCAGGAGAAGCCTATGGGGGACAAAGGATGATGAGTTCCCTTGGGAATCGGGTGGAAGCTCCAGGACTGCAGGTGGAAATGGGGCCGGGGGGGGGGGGGGGGGCTCCAGGCGGGAAAGCAAGGCTGCAGGCTCCTGTCTGAGTCGTAAGCGGAGCAACGGTGGCTGGGGCTGTGCACTGAGGACAAAGCCTGGGGCAGGCACACACAACAGGACTGTGAGAGAGCGGGGGCCGCTGAGGGGGAGGGAATGCAGGCTGTGGGTGTGTGCGGGGAACCCCCCGGGAGCACTGCTGTGTCCGGTGGCAGGAGCAAGGGGCAGGCCGACCGAGAGGACGGAGAAGTGAGTGGAGTTGAGAAAATGGGGGCCAGAAGCATTAGGTCTTCTTCCAAGATGAGCACAGGAAAAAGACTCAATTCTAGAAGGGAAGAAAACCGACCAGGTTTCCAAGCAAAAGGGGAAGAGCCAGGCAGAGGACAGGAAGGAGGGAAAACAGGGCTTCTGGCACAAGACTCTGGAGAAGGCGGAGGACAGCACTGTTTCCAAGGTTGGGGGAGACCCCCCCCACACACACACCCCAGGAGTGGTGGGGAAGGGATCCAGTGGAGAGGAGGGACGGCCAAAGTGTTCAAGCGTGAACACCTCCAATAAGGTCACCTGCACAGAGCAGGTGGGGCAGGTGTGAACATGACAGGTCACCAAGGACAAGCTGGTCCCACCAGGCCGGCCAGTGTCCTCCAAATGGGCACCCGCACACTGCCAGAGAGGACACAACTCCCAAAGCCAGCAGCCTGGCCCCGTGGCTGAGAGTACGGGCTATGGGGGGCTACATGCCTGGTTTGAGTCTCAGCACCGCCACTTACTGTAGCCTCCTCATCCAAAACGATGAACGTAATAAGACTATCTGCCCCGCAGGCATGACGGAGCGAGATGGTATTTGACCCTCAAACTATTACATATCCTATCTTCCTGGCCACGTGTATCGTGAACCTTTAAAATACCTGCACCTTTTGACTCTGCAATCTTACGCCTAAGAATCTGCTTCTAAGAAGATAATGAGAGAGACTCCCTTGCACGAAAACATTCACTGCCGCATCACGGGATTATTAGAAAATGATTAACTTATGACACACCTGTATGCTGCAGTGTTAGAAGCCTTGCTGATGAAGTGCCCCTAATGGCACAGGAAAGGGCTTAAGATGGTAGCAAAAAAGAAAGCAAGTGACCGTATGGCCTATCCTGAACTTTGTAAACGCAGATGTAGAGAAACACTGGCGGTGTTAGCGGTGGCTATCCCTGGGTGGTGGCCCTCTAGCTCACTGTTTTCCTCTGTGTGTTTTCCTACATTTTCCACAGCAGAAACGTAATCCTCCTATTAGAAAGAACAATGTTAGGGGCGCCTGGGTGGCGCAGTCGGTTAAGCGTCCGACTTCAGCCAGGTCACGATCTCGCGGTCCGTGAGTTCGAGCCCCGCGTCGGGCTCCGGGCTGATGGCTCAGAGCCTGGAGCCTGTTTCCGATTCTGTGTCTCCCTCTCTCTCTGCCCCTCCCCCGTTCATGCTCTGTCTCGCTCCGTCCCAAAAATAAAAAAAAAAATAAAAAAATAAATGTTGAAAAAAAAAAAGAAAGAACAATGTTAGGACTTCAGCAGCCCTGCTGAGGTTGGAGCCCTAGGTCTGCAGTCTTAGGGGGAGTGGGCAGAGCACAGCACAGGCCCCCGGAGAGGAGGGGGTAGACAGGAGGGTCAAGCCCACGTCAAGGGCCTGGCAGCCCCACAGGATGCCCAGCCAGCTCTCACCCTCCAGTTCCTCCAGCTGCACCTCTCGAAGGCTCTCCTTGCCCAGCGCCCGGGCCACTTCTTCACACTGGCGCCGCCGCAGAGGGTACTCGCTGGAGCCCAGCGAGTGGCGGACGTTGGAATTGGTGATGAGCACGGCCAGCTTGGGTTCTGACAGCGGCACCAGGCTTGTCTCCAGGGACCTGGCATGGAGTTGGAGTGGGGAGATGACAAGCCCAAGTGTCTGCTTGCCACACCAGGTGGTGGGCACGCTCCACCCAGAAGCTCCTCATGACGAGGTGGGAGGGTACAAGGGGAGCCCCTGACCTGCAGTCAATGAGCAGCGCGTGGCCTTTCTGCCCCAGCAGTGCGATGAGCTGGTCCATGATGCCACAGGGCACCCCTGCGAAGCTGTGTTCGGCCCGCTGACACACCTGAGCCCGGGCAGCTATGGACCCAGAGTCTGCGGCACAGGGGGAGGTGAGGAGGCTGGGGCCCGGGAGGGGGGCACGTGGGAGTGGGCAAATGGGAGCAGTGGGACCTCCAAGGACACGCCAGAGCGATTCCCCACCCTCCTCCGGAAGCCACAGTCGAGGAACAATCTCTGACAAGGAAACCTCAGGGAAGGAAGGCTGGGGTCTAGGAAGTACCTGGGCAGAGCTGCTGCAGGAAAGTGTATGTGGCCACTTCCAGGGACGCCGAGCTGGACAGCCCGCCCCCCAGGGGCACTGAGCTGACCACCACTGCACTGAAGCCAGGGAGGGGAGCAGCTGGAAAGAATGGGTGATGGTAAGATGGGCCATCTGGGAGGATGGGCCCACGAAGGGCACGTATTTTGTCATGCAGGGAGGCAGTGCCTGATAGCTGCTTCCAGGGCTGTGTCTCCATCCTCCTACCCTGAGGTTCCTGGGACACAGTCTTCCCAACTCTCCTCCTGGTTTAGGGCTCTGGAGGCCAACAGGCTAGGGTTTGAATCCTGGCTCCGCTAATCATAAAATGGGCAGCTCAGGACAAGTTCTGGAACCTCTCAGGGTATCAGTTTCATCCTGGGTAAAACAGGGATACCCTCCCCTATACATTACCCCATGGTGGATTAGATGAGCTAAGGAGCTTTGCAGCTGAGAGGTGGTGCTCCTATACTACCAGCATGAACTTGACTCAGCCCTAGTCCCCATACCTGGGTAGTGCTGAATCACTCCCTTGACATAGTTGGCCCAGCGGGGGGTCCCGGGCTCCAGTGACCGCTGGGCTGTGGGCAGTGGAAATTGGAGCCGCCGGGGCTCATCAGCATCTTCAGAGGTGGTCAGGAGGGAGACAAGGCCGTCTGCCCGGGGGCTGCCCACCAGCACAGTCACAAGCTCCAGCGCCTGGCAGGAAAGACAGGGGGTATATAAAGCTTTTGCCAGGCGACCCATGGATGAGGCTTCTCTGATACTAAAGTTCTGAGAAATAAAAAGTTTCAGACAGATTCCTTTTAAGGCTCAACAGGAAGGAATTGGGGGGGGGGGTGTCTCAGGGAAGAACCTGAGTGCTGGGCTGGCCCCTGGGGGCTTGGGTTCTGCCCTTGGGTCTTGGGGGGGGGGGGGGGGGGCAGGGCCAGTGCTGCAGAAGTGTACACCTGGACTCTGCCCTGAATATGGGCTCCCAGCTGTGGGGCACGGAGCAGGATTAGAGAGTAAGAGGAGCTCCAACTGATGCGTTCCCATTATGGAGTGGTCTCAGGTGCACTGTACCCGCTCGCTGGCCAAGCCGCACCAGGTGGAAAGAGCTGAGAGGCCTGACTCCAGCCCCACCAAGAACCAGCTGTGTGACCTTAAGCAGATCACTGACCCTCTCTGGGCCTCAGTTTCCTCCCGAACGGGTAGGACCAGGAGGTCTGAGGCTAGTTCCCCCAGGTCTGCGTTTGGGGCCCCCGGAAGCCAAAGCCCCGAAGCGCCCCCATTCCGCAAGCCACACTGGAGCCGCACAAGTTGAGGTGGCTCCCAGCGTGATGGGGAGGATCACGTCCACAGAGGGCGGGCTTGAGCGAAGAGGCGCCGGCACACCCCCTCCTAGCCTACTTCCTCGCGGATCCCCCGCTTCCTCCCTTCCAACGTGGGAAATACCCCGTCCCCGGGTCTCTCCGGCGTGCTCGTCCCCCAAACCCGGGGCAGGAGGGCTAAAGTTTGGCGCGGCCGCCCAACATCCACGCAGGGACCGGGCACCTCCCCGCGCGCCTAAGGCCGGCCCTGCCGCTGGGGAGGCTCGAGGCTCCCCGCCCGGCCCCTCACCATGGGCAGCACCAGGCCCTGGTTGTAGTCCGTGTGCTCCCCGATCAGGTTGACGCGGCCCGGCGCCGACACCGCCAGCTCGGGCTCGGCCCCGAACTCCTCCCGGAACGCTCTACGGGCCTCGGCCAGCAGCTCCCCGGCCTGGGGCTGTCTCCAAGCGGCCATGATGCTCACCCTGCAGCGAGGCCAGGTCGGCGCGGGATGCCCGGGGCGGGGCCGCGCGGGGGCGGCGCGCATTCCTGCACGCGCCCCCCGCCCCCACCGCAGGCCTCCTCCCGCCCCCGCCGCGCCGGGCCCGCCCCCGCGCGCCTCGCGGCCCAAGCCACCTGCTGGGCGCTCGGGGTTGGGATCTCCCCTACACCCCCACCGCGGAAGGATCTTCCCCACACCCCCACCGCGGCGGGCGGCGGACCTTGGAAGAGACCGGCGGGTGCCCACTCGAGTGGTATTGGCCGGACTGGAAGATCTGAGCTGCCCTTCCCTGGCCCTGGTGCCCCTTTCTCTGCTACCAACACCGGCCAGGCCATTCACCCACAGCCAGAGGAGCAGGGCTGGCATCCAGCCGACCTGAATTTCCCAAAGGGCTCTCCCAGGTCCTAGAGTCCTGCCGCCGTGAGAGGTCATCAGACCCTGATCTTGGGTCTCTGAGAGGGTGGCCTGGCACGATGCGTAAATTGAGACGAGGAAAGCCAAGTTTGGGTGGTGACCAGGGAGTCGCTTTCTACAGGCCCTTTTGTATAGTGGCCCCGCTGTCATAAATGCTAGCAACGGAAGGAGGAAGGAGTGGCAGTTGGACAGCAGTGGCCCCAGCCTCCACTGGAAGGACCTACCGGGGCTGCCAAGGTAGGTGGGGCTGTTGGCCCCAGCAGGTGCTTCCTCAGTCCTGAGCCTTGGACCCAGCATCTGACACTCACCACCGCCTCTTTCACCAGCTTGCGTCCTGAACCTTCAAGCTGTCCCTGCCTGGACGCCTGTCCACATTTGCATCTATATGAAACCGTGAAGCAGAAATGCTGAAATGTAAGCAGCCTATTTGGGACTAGGGTGGGGGGCTTTGTGGAGAGTTGTGGCCAGGTTTAGAGCTTGGGGTCTGCTGGGGGGGTTGCCCAAAGAGTGGAGTAGTGCATTTAAAATGCATCTCTGATACTCGTCATGATGAGCCCAGAGTAATGTATAGAATTGTTGAATCATTATGTTGTACACCTGAAACTAATATAACACTGTATGTTATGTACACTTCAATTAAAAAAAAAATGCAGCTCTGGGGGTGCCTGGGCGGCTCAGTCAGTTGAGCCTCCAACTCTTGATTTCCACTCAGGTTCTGATTCCAGGGTCGAGGGATCGAGCCTCCAAGCTCAGCGTGGAGCCTGCTTAACATTCTCTCTCCCTCCCCCCCCTCCTGTTTGCGTGCTCGCTCTCTAAAATAAAATAAGGGTTTTTTTTTAAGAAAAATTTTATTATTTTTTTTTAATTTTTTTTCAACGTTTTTTATTTATTTTTGGGACAGAGAGAGACAGAGCATGAACGGGGGAGGGGCAGAGAGAGAGGGAGACACAGAATCGGAAACAGGCTCCAGGCTCCGAGCCATCAGCCCAGAGCCCGACGCGGGGCTCGAACTTGAACTCACGGACCGCGAGATCGTGACCTGGCTGAAGTCGGATGCTTAACCGACTGCGCCACCCAGGCGCCCCTTAAGAAAAATTTTAAAAGGCAGCTCTGAAAACTTCTAGAAATAAATATAGGGATAAATCTTTGTGACCTCGGCAGTGGCTTTTTTGATATGACACCAAAAGCACAAGAGATAAAAGGAAGATAGATAAGTTGTACTTCATCAAAATAAGATACTTTCCTGCGTCAAAGGACACAATGAAGAAAGTAAAAAGACAACCCACAGAATGGGAGAAAATATTTGCAAATCATATATTTAAGGGCCTTGTATCAAGAACACATAAAGAACTCTTACAACTCAAAAAAGACAAATAAATTTAAAATAGGCAAACGACTTGAACGTTTTCCCCAACGTTCAAGATTACACATGGCCAATAAGCACATGAAAAGGTGCTCAACATCATTAGCATTAAGGAAATGTAAACCAAAAGCACAATGAGGTGCTATTTCACACCCATTAGTATGGCCAAAATGAAAGACAATAGCAATTACAGCAATGTTGCTGAGAATGTGGGGAAATCAGAACCCTTAGTCTCTGGTGGCAATGTAAAATAGTTAAGCATTTCCACCAAATGCTCAACATAGAGTGCCCATGTGACCCAGGAATTTCACTCCTAAGTACGTACACAAGAGAATTGAAAACGTAGGTCCAGGGGCGCCTGGGTGTCTCTGTCGGTTGAGCGTCTGGACTTCGGCTCAGGTCATGATCTCACGGTTCGTGGGTTCCAGCCTGGCATCCGACTCACTGCTGTCAACGCGGAACCTGCTTCAGATCCTCTGTCCCTCTCTCTCTGTCTCTGCCCCTCCCCCGCGCCTTTCAAAAATAAATAAACATTAAAAAAAAAAAAAAAAACATAGGTCCACACAAAACTTCTACATTAATGCTCATGGTAGGACTATTCACATTAGCCAAAAGGTGGTAACAAGTGAGGGCGCTTGGCTGGCTCAGTTGGAGGAGCATGCGACTCTTGATATTGGGGTCATGAGTTCGAGCTCCACATTGGGTGTAGAGATTACTAAAAAATAAATAAATATATAAACTTAAAAAAAAAAAAAAAAGATGTTAACAACCCAAAGGGATAAATGGATAAAGAGAATGTGGCATGTCCATAACAATGAATTTTGCTCAGGCATAAAAACAGTGAAGTGCTGATACACAGTATGGAACTACATGGTTGAGCCTTGAACGCGTGGCAAAGGCCGGAAGCTAGTCACAAAAGACCACAAGTTGTATGATTGCAGATACACACAATGTTCAGAGTAGGCAAATCTGCAGAGACAGAAAGGAGATTAGTTGTTGCGTAGGGCTGAGGGAAATGGAGGGGATAAAGAGTGATAACCAAGGGTACCGAGTTCTCTTTGTGGTGTGGAAAGTGTTCTAAAATTGCCCGTGGTGATGGTTGCACAGATCTTCAAATATACTAAAACCACTGAATTTTATACTTGGAATGGGTGAATTGTATGATATGTGTAATGTATCTCAATAAAGCTGTTTTTTTTTAATTTTTTTTAATGTTTATTTTTGAGAGAGACAGAGACAGAGCACCAGCGGGGGGTGGGGGGGGGGTGGGCAGAGACAGAGGGAGACACAGAATCCGAAGCAGGCTCCAGGCTCTGAGCTGTCAGCACAGAACCCGACGTGGGGCTCGAACTCCTGAACTGTGAGATCATGACCTGAGCCGAAGTCAGACGCTTAACCAACTGAGCCACCCAGGCACCCCTAAATTTATTTTTTCATTTAAGTAATCTCTACACCCAACGTGGGGCTTGAACTCACAATCCTTAGATCAAGAGTCGAGTGTTCTTTTGACTGAGTCAGCCAGGCACCCCTCAATAAAAGCTGCTTTTTTTTTTTTTTTAATTTTTTTTTCAACATTTTTAATTTATTTTTGGGACAGAGAGAGACAGAGCATGAACGGGGGAGGGGCAGAGAGAGAGGGAGACACAGAATCGGAAACAGGCTCCAGGCTCCGAGCCATCAGCCCAGAGCCCGACGCGGGGCTCGAACTCACGGACCGCGAGATCGTGACCTGGCCGAAGTCGGACGCTCAACCGACTGCGCCACCCAGGCGCCCCAAAAGCTGCTTTTTAAAAAAAAAAACCTTGGGGGCACCTGGGTGGTTCAGTCAGTTAAGCATCTCTTTATTTAGGCTCAGGTCATGATCCGAGAGTCGTAGGATTGAGCCCCCACCTTGGGTGTAAAGATTACTTAAATGAATAATTAAATATCTAATTAAATAAACTCTTAAATAGGCTCCACGCGAAGGCTCTCTCTCTCCCTCTGCCCCTCTCCCCTGCTCATGCTTGCTCTATTATAAAAAACAAAAACAACTTGGGAAATGAAACTATCCCAAATTCCATCTGATGGCCTGCTTCCCTTTGAGCGCTCCTCAGTAAAGCCTTTTTTAGCGTAGGCAAAACAAAAGACAAGACCATGAGTGGCCCTTGGGGCTGGCTGAAATGGGATTAAACTCATAAACCATGCCTCCCATCCAGGCACCACTCTCAGAGACGTGTGGGACCAGGCAACCGCTTCTCTGTGAATGCTTTACCCACCTGAGCTCTGACACCCAACAGTCCTGAGCCCAAATCTCTGCTCTTACGATCTCAGGCAGATGACTGCACCTGAGCCTCAGTTTCTCATCTGCACAATGGGGGCTAGCGATTCCTCCCAACAAACGGTTATAAAAAGGAACTGAATGAGATCATTTTCATAAAGTGGCCAGCCTAGCACCTGGCACTGGTAAGCACAGAATAAATATTTGCTGTTATTATCAGTCATCCATTAATTCAACAGACATCAGTGGACTCTCCTGTGTGCAATTGGCCAGATAAAAGCCCCAGGCTCTCCTGCTCTGGGTGGGAGGCAGACACCATCCGGCCCCCTCTGGCTAAGTGCTGGGATGGAGGAGGAACGCTTTCTAAATAAGGAGAGAGAGAGGAGGGATCCCAATGCCTGCCAGGCCTACACCCTTGTTTTTATTTCCATTGTTTCACTTTGATTGAAAACATATCCATTTGCCCTATACTCGTCCTTTGTATTGTTTCAGTCTTAGAGAACCTGGATTTGATCTAAGGGCAAGTGTTCCTGTTTGTTCGGCCGAGGAACTCTGAAACATCGATTTTATTTGGAAGATGTGTTTACTCTGTTTCTGAAGCCCATCTAGCGGGTTACATGAAATTTGTTCAGGAGAAGTCTGCCTCTGACCTCTGACCCTCGCTCCCACTTTCCTGGCCAGATGTCACAGGATTGGCGGGAGCGGGGCGGGGTGGCTCCCTTATTGGTCTGTTCTCTGCTCTACTGGCTGAAAAACTCACTCGTACCAGCACAGCCAGAGCCATCTGTCACACGGGACTGCGGTATTGTGACCGAATTGCCAGTGATACCCACCACAGTGATGGAAATACCACGGTGCCAGCCAGATGCCCAGTGGCTGAGGAAGGCCTAGAGGCTGCTGACCCACATCTGTCCAGGCGATAGTGAGACCTGGCTCCTGACTGAAGACAGGCACTCTAGGGGCGCCTGGGTGGCGCAGTCGGTTAAGCGTCCGACTTCAGCCAGGTCACGATCTCGCGGTCCGTGAGTTCGAGCCCCGCGTCGGGCTCTGGGCCGATGGCTCGGAGCCTGGAGCCTGTTTCCGATTCTGTGTCTCCCTCTCTCTCTGCCCCTCCCCCGTTCATGCTCTGTCTCTCTCTGTCCCAAAAATAAATAAAAAACGTTGAAAAAAATTAAAAAAAAAAAAAAAGACAGGCACTCTAGAGGTGCCTCTTCCCTACCAGAATCTGTGTCCGTCTCTGTGCTGTTCTTAGCCTTTGGGTCCTTCCTGCTAGACTCAGTTTTTCAGGCCGCCTGGGTGGCTCGGTCAGTTAAGCATCCGATTTTGGTTCCGGTCGTGATCTCACGGTTCGTGGGTTTGAGCCCAGTGTCGGGCTATGTGTTGATAGCTCAGAGCCTGGAGCCTGTTTCGGATTCTGTGTCTCCCTCTCTCTCTGCCCCTTCCTCTGCTCATGCTCTCTCTCTCTCTCTCTCTCTCTCAAAAATAAACATTAAAACACACACACACACACACACACACACATTTATTTTTGAGAGACAGAAAAAGAGTACGAGCCAGGGAGGGGGAGAGAGAGGAAGACACAGAATCCCAAGCAGGCTCCAGGCTCTGAGCTGTCAGCACAGAGCCCGACGCGGGGCTCGAACCCATGCACAGTGAGATCATGACCGGAGCCAAAGTCGGACGTTCAACTGACGGAGCCACCCAGGTGCCCCCAAAATAAATAAATGTTCAAAAAAGTTTTTTTTTAAAATTTTTTTTCAACGTTTTTTATTTATTTTTGGGACAGAGAGAGACAGAGCATGAACGGGGGAGGGGCAGAGAGAGAGGGAGACACAGAATCGGAAACAGGCTCCGGGCTCCGAGCCATCGGCCCAGAGCCCGACGCGGGGCTCGAACTCACGGACCGCGAGATCGTGACCTGGCTGAAGTCGGACGCTTAACCGACTGCGCCACCCAGGCGCCCCAAAGTTTTTTTAGACTTGGTTTTTCTTCATGCGACTGAGGGTCTCTGAGCTCTGTGTAGCTCTAGCTTCTCTGCTGCAGTCACAGCCTGGACCCCTGATGGGAAATGGGTCCACATCTCCCATGCTGATATCTACAGACACCTTCTCTGAAAATGTTTGCTCTCGGCAGATGGCCACCCTCTCACTCATTCTGGGAGTTTCTCTTTGTGGTTGTTTCCAGAGGGCTAACCTATCTTCTGATTTGGACCCCCTTTGCCCTGCTGTAACATGAATGATAGCAGCTTCTGTAATGTTGGTAATACTAACACTGAGCTTGTGGTAAGCCCTGATATCGGGGCTGTACTCAGCCAGAGGGCAGTACTGGTTGTTTACTACCAGTCTGTGTTCTGATTGGTCAGTGCCCTTTACTTCTGCTGTCAAATATTTTTAGTCACCAGGCTTTGCACAGATTATGTCATTAAATCCTTTCAAGCCTATTAGACACTGCTTTTATTCCCGTTTTACAGATAGGGAAGCACAGATGTGTTCGGAAACTCATCCACATGGGAGAGCTGGGCCTTGAACCTGAGCCTGGCTGACCCTGAGCCTATCCTCTCAGCTACCACCCTGTCCCCAGCAGCATCCTGACCTGCTATAGCTTCTGCTTACGGAAGTGTCAAGACACAAAGCTCAGATTCTAATAAGGGACGGGAGGGGGCAGCTGTTCTCGGGGACCACTGGAGCCCCAGTTTCTACATGGAACACTCCCAGTTTGGAAGCCAGGCCGGTAACCAAAGCTCTTGGGACTTTGGGCTCATTCTTTGCCACCCATGCCAGGAGCAGATCCAGCCAGCTGTGCTGTGGGCTGCCAAGGCCATCCGGGCTGGTCAGCAAACACGTCTGGAGCTTCTGCTGTGTGCCAGGCACAACTCCAAATACAAGCAAGTCTTAGGCCTTTCCTTCAAAGCACCAGGAGCTTCTTGTCCCTCCCTGGCCTTGGATGCTTCCGCTAAGAGGGGCCAGCTTTAGGCCTTATCTTTATTTGGTGCCCCCACCATGTCCCTGAAGTTCCTGTTCTCTAGGCTGATGACCGTCATGCCAATGGCCAGGGAGAAATCCAGACTCCTAAGATGCAGGGGACAGCTTAGGGCCGCAGGCCTCTCTTCTTAAGTTTTTGTTTTAAGATTGAGAAAGAGAAAGCAAGCACAAGCAGGGAAGGGTCAGAGAGAAGGAGAGACAGAATCCCGAGCAGGTTCTGCACCAACAGTGCAGGGGCCTGAACTCATGAACTGTGAGATCATGACCTGAGCCGAGATGAAGAATCTGATGCTTAACTGACTGTGCCACCCAGGCACCCTTTTCTTATTTTTTGATGTTTTTATTTTTTTAATGTTTGCTTTTAAGAGAGAGCAAGAGGCTGAGCAGGGGAGGGGCAGAGAGAGAGAGAGAGAGAGAGAGAGAAACAGCATCCAAAGCTGTCAGCACAGAGCCTGACACGGGCCTTGAACTCACAAACCGTGAGATCATGACCTGAGCAGAAGACCGCTGCTTAACGAACTGAGCCATCCAGACGCCCCACAGCAATCTGTTCTTGCACCTTGCACTGGGCACTGCCCACCCTCCATTCCACTGTATATATTCCTGAACTAGGGTTGGCAGCTACTGGATGGAGACAAGATCCCAGTCCCTGGCACCCTTCCAAGGCATGTGTGGCTTTATAGCCCCTCCAGGGACCACAGCCTCACCAAAGCTCCTGCCCTTGCTTCCCTGGTAGTGAGGGTGACTGCAGAACTCTGAGCTTCCTCTATGGAGAAGGGTGATGGTGTACGTGGGGTGGAGGAGGGTCCTCTGCTCAGGGCAGAAATCTACATGCTTCTCCTGGGTGTGCCTGACCGACAGTCCTGGCCCCTGATGCTCAGGCAAGGGGCACATCCCAGAGAAGTTCCATGATCCTGCTTGGAACAATGGTGGTATCCAGGTGGGATCCCTCACCGCCAGGGGGCTGCTGGGCAATTAACAGAGCCACGGGGAGCAGACACCCCCCAGGGGGCAGGACACCAGGCCCTGGCTCCACCTCACGGCACAGCCGCCTTCTGTGTAAACTCCAAGCTGACCCAGCTGCATCACCTCAATCTACAACCTTGCTCATTCCCCACACGTGCTGACAAAGAGGTGACAAAGGGGTCAGGGAGCCAAAAGGCCAGCCATCTGGCCCAAGGGGGCATTTTTAGCCTTCTCCGTGGGGGTGCTGCGGGATTTGGGCTAGCAGCCTGGGCAGGGACTTGGCCCTTCCTTCCTTCCCCTAGCCTTGTCCTCAGGAAGGCAGCTAGACGGCCAGCTGCCTGTGCTGAAGTTGCCGACCAAAGCCAGGCCCAGCTGGACGGACTCCCCCTGAGGAATGCCCAACGGGGGCAGGTGGGACCACCACTGGGCTGAGGGAGGAAGAGGCCGCGGGGCCCAGGCACGGCACAGCCAGCTCAGCGGTGTTCTTCGGTCGGTGCCTCAGTGTCAGGGCCGAGGGAAAGCAGGCTGTGATGGCCACAGTGGGGTGACGGTGAAGCACTCCCAACCCAAGGGACAGGGAGGCAGGGGTGGGGACCGGAGGCTCAGGGTGGGGGCTCAAGATTCTCATGCCCAGTAGACCACAGCACCACCAGTGAGACAGCTGCGGACGGGTGTGGTGAAAACCACACCTCGCCCTTCCCCGTTGGCGGGTTGGGCTGGCCACAGGCCTGAGGTTCTGCTCTCTGGCCCCCTCTGCTGTTGCCCCCGGACACAGGCTGGCCCCGACTTGTGGGAACCGAAGGGCGAGCCCAAGTTTCCTGCTGAGCCACTGGCAGACAGCTGACTGGACTGTGTCTACCCTCTGCTACTCTACCTGAAAGTGATCCAGAAGGGGCCTGCTTTCCAAGTGCTGCACAGGCCCCAGCCCCCATGCCCACCGCCAGGCAGGAGGCAGTGCTTGCAAGGAGCCAGCTAGGGAGAGCCCCGGGGAGAAAGCTGAGGAATGACTGAGGAACTGAGTGGAAAAGAGTCAATTTCCAGTCCAGCCAGTTAGCTCAGAGCTTGTTTCCCTACACTCTGAGCCTCCCTGGCTGGGAAGCCCCCGCAAGGGGTATGGGGTGGCCATTGCTGGCCTCTCCCGGATCTGTCCTTCCTTCTCGCTCAAGTGTGAGGACGACCCAGTTAGCTATTTGTCTAAGGGCAGATCTCTGTAAATAAGCTGGGTTCGGGGCACCTGGGTAGCTCAGTGGCTTGAACATCCATCCAGCTGGATTTTGGCTCAGGTCACGATCTCACAGTTGTGGGTTTGAGTCCGTTGGCCAACAGTGCAGAGCCTGGTTGGGACTCTCTCTCCTCCCCCTCCTCTTTGTCCCTGGCCCACTTGCACGCTCTCAAAAAATAAACAAGGAAACTTGATATATTTAAGTAAGTTGGGTTTGAAGTGCTTGCCTCTGTTTTCATACTCTTAAACTTTGCAGTTTTTATTTTGTTTTAATGTTTATTTTTGACAGAGCATGAGTGGGGGAGGGGCAGAGAGCGAGGGAGACAGAATTTGAAGCAGGCTCCAGGCTCTGAGCTGTCAGCACAGAGCCCGATGTGGGGCTCGAACTCACGGACTGTGAGATCATGACCTGAGCTGAAGTCGGACGCTCAACTGATTGAGCCACCCAGGGGCCCGTTTTTTTTTTTTTTTTTTTTTTTTTAACTTTTATTCATCTTTGAGAGACAGAGGATGAGAGGGGAAGGGGTAGAGAAAGGGAGACACAGAATCCGAAGCAGGCTCCAGGCTCCAAGCTGTCAGCACAGAGCCCGATGTGGGGCTCGAACTCACAAACCTTGAGATCATGACCTGAGCCAAAGTTGGGACGCTCAACTGACTGAGCCACCCAGGCACCCCACCACCTTAAATTTTGTAAATAGAGTGTAATTTCTACGTGTTGAATAAATCATCTGGTTTTACACATACCAGTTTAAGGATGAAGCAGGGATTATTTCAGACTTAGAAACAAGGGCCCACAGGTCCATAATTACTATTAGCCTAGCAGGGAAAAAGGGGAATGCAAGGACAAACAGGTGTGGAGGAAAAGCAATGGGGGCTACCTCACCAGGGTGGACCTGGCTTTTGGCCAGGCTGAGGGCTTCAGGACAAGGGCAATAAACAGCTTGGTTCAAAATCTCCTGGTAGTCAGAGCCCGTGCAGGATGCGGACACTTCCGGCCCTCAACGGGTCTGGCCTAATCAAATCCATCAGACAGTCAAGAAATGCACCATCAATCCACAGGCTCAACAGGCATAAATCTGCAGCCTTGAGCAAACTGTGACACCTTTCAAAAGGGGGTCTGCCTGTCCTTTCTGAATGCATCCCCCCCCCCCCCCCCCCCAGCTGAGTCAGAAGGCAAACTTTCCGGGCATTTCCCCACAAAAAGTTTTATTTGTGAAATAGGTGTTATCAATTCAAATGAAGACCATTAACAAGATGAGATAATCTCAACTTCAAAAAACTTTATTTTTGTCTCATCCATCAAGGGCACAGGATACCTTCATCAGCTCCAGCTTTTGCTTTTCTCCTTACAGATTCTGTTCCATCACCTAAAACCCAGGGTTATCCTGTGTGGGCAGCTTCCTAGAACCAAAAGATACTTTGGACTGCTGGGTTAAGTATGCTCATGCAAACTGTGCAAGCACAAGCTGCACTATTTAAAGCAGCAAGATTCCAAGCTGCCCAATAAAACCCACAAACGTCTGCATCAGGATGTACCCAAGTCGTACTGGGGAAGAGTCAAGTTTCACCCCACTTGGGTTATCACAACTAGTAAACTCAACAAACGGACATCACCATAGTTAAGTCTACTACTCAGACACTGCCAGGCACCCCACAGCACATTCCCGTGTCCAAGATGGCAACATCCTTCAGAAACAATGTTGAGATCATCAGAATTGGGAAGTCACTGCTCCAGAGCAGTTGTTGGACTCCACCCTCCCACCTTCAGTGCCTCGTGAAGACTCATTAAGCTGCCAAGAATCAAGCCTACGTATCCTAACTTGCGTCTCTTCATAAGCCCCTTGAATGTGAAACTAACCCAAACTTTTTTTTAAAAAGCTACTTTATCAGGGCACAACTATCTTTTCTATAGCTACTAGCTTCAAACACACAATATGCTCATCTGATGACCAGTGGCCGTTGTGCCCATGGTCTTGCTGACTAGATCTAGATACTAACAAGCTTACAGTGGACCATCACTGGTCAATTAAACTAGCTTCGTACTGAAAAAGTGGCTTAAACCAAGGTACTCTGTACTTGTGGTGAAACGACTGGTCTACGGAAATTCGTCATTTTTGTATACAAATGGTTCGTCTACCAAGCAAAACCAGATATAGACCAAGCTCAAGTTTCAAGATACAAAGAACCTAAATAATGGATGTATTTCTCTGTATACTCAATGTAGGTTTTTGACACTTCGTTGAATAAACAAGTTTATTTGTAAATTTAGTCAACATACATAATTGACCTAAAGACTTCAATAGAAGGTTAGTTTTTAAAACCACTTGGAAGGCCACCTCTATAAAGTGATTTTTCCAGGACCATGTTATCAGATGTAACCTAACCCAACACCACCTTAACTGGCAGAGGCTCAAGAAGCTGGAGTTGTGTGCCCCTCTCCCACAGCAAGTTTACTCTAAGGGTTATTATAATACAAACTCCACAAGGAAAAGAACTTCGGTATGGTTTCCTCTTTGTAGAGAAAAAACCTAGTTATGAGACCAGTCACAACACAAAGAAAAGCTGCACTAACTAGTATAGAATATTAGTAACAGATGATGCTGGTGTGAATAACTTGTATTATATTCTAGAGCCCTTATAAATAAAATCCCCCCCTTAGTGTTTGCATTAATCAGCTAGAGGGTTAGTTAACATGTGGTAGAATGAGGACTTATGCAAGGTATAATTTGCAAAGCAGTTTACTCTCATGAAAACAAGTGCAGTCTAGTTAGGAGAAAACCAACTGGACTTTAAATTACACACACCTTAATGACAAGACTCCCCACCACATGTGAATGTAAAACATTTAATTTAAAAATGTTGACACTACAATATATAAAATAGCTATTATAAATGCACATAGTGTATTCTATAGCTGCCAGTTTTACTTTTTTTTTTTTTTTTTTTTTTAAGGAAACTGTAAGTTACACTGTGGTTAAGACTTGTATCTTCACCCTTGAAAAAGCCCACATTCTATCACAGTGATGTATGGTCAGACTTAACAGCCCCAATTGTTAAACACTTGGATCAAGTCATAACCAGTTTTATTGCAAAAGGACCCTGTACACATTTATCAATTCTAGTACCTTAATAGCTACCCAACAAGTCATTAACATACAGAAACATGCATCATGAGAAGCAAGAAATATCACCCATCCCTTCTGCATATTAGCAACTTGTCACTCCTGAGCAACAGTGCTCACATCACTGAGGTCTGTGAACAGTCACTTTTCGCATTCATCCTGAGTGAAAGATGGAATGACTTAAGTACAAATGCAACATATTATAAACAATTTCTTACAAAAAAAGTCACAAATTAAACCAAAGTATTTTACAGAATTTACTACAAAACACCATAAAAACTGCCTTCACTTAAGCTCTCTCTCCCCGTATCCGGCGAGCCAACTGGATGTCTTTGGGCATGATGGTGACTCTCTTAGCGTGGATGGCACACAGATTAGTATCTTCAAATAAACCCACCAGGTACGCTTCACTGGCCTCCTGTGGAGCACAAGAGCCACACCATTAAACTCTCTCCGAGGACGAGAAGCCACGCAGAAGCCCTCCGACCCTACTCCAGCCACGCTCGTCTTACCTGCAGCGCACCAATGGCGGCACTCTGAAACCTCAGATCGGTTTTGAAATCCTGGGCGATCTCCCTCACCAACCTCTGGAAAGGCAGCTTCCGGATCAGAAGCTCGGTCGATTTCTGGTAACGACGGATCTCTCGAAGCGCAACGGTCCCGGGCCTGCAGCGGGCAGGAGAGTGTAAGCGGATCCCCGAAGGCGGACAGCGCTCCCGCTTGGGGGCCGCGCGCCGCCGGGTCATTGTTTTCCTTCCGCCTCGCCTACCTGTAGCGATGAGGTTTTTTCACCCCGCCAGTAGAGGGAGCACTTTTCCTGGCGGCTTTAGTGGCCAGCTGCTTACGGGGCGCTTTCCCACCCGTAGATTTACGAGCAGTCTGCTTGGTTCGGGCCATTTTCTTTTACCTAAAGAAGACACCCGTGACTCTCGGGCCGTGGCGCTAGCCTCCCGGGGGCGGAGGATGGGACGGGCTCGGCGCCCCTGCCCTTCCGCCTCTTTGCCGCGGCAGATGGCCCGGGGCCGCCGCCTCCTCCCCCCTCCCCTAATGACTCAGGCTGCGAGGAGCGGCGGCGGCGGCCTCCCCCGGGAGGGGGAGCGCGGGGAGGAGTCACTTCCCCTCCTCGACGGGCGGAGGCCTCGCTTGCCCGGAACCCGGCGTCGGGACCTCTGAATCCCCACCGGGAAAGAGGCGGAGACGCGGTTCCGGAACGAAGCCCCAAGGGAAAACCTCCCGGCCCCACACCCGACACGAGCGGCCCGCACCGGCCAGCGCTCCGTTCCCAACGGCTGCGGCCCGCGGCATCAACGGCTGCCGGGACCTCGAACAAAGAGTAAAACCGCCAACACTTACCCAACGCCGAAGTCTTAGGCCGCTTCTCCGATCGTCGCGCCGCTCCTGCTCCCCAATGAAGAGCCGCAGTCGCCGAGCAAAGAAAAGAGGACCCTCCAGCAAACGACCAAACCGCTCTGTGCTCCAAACCCCCCCTTTGCCTCCGCTTTTATACCCACGCTTCACGCTGCGTCTCTGCGTCATAGGGGATTCATTTGCATACACCAACGACTTTTTCTATTGGCGGGAGCTTTCGCCGACGCGCTGACATCCCCGACACAAAGGCCGTGCTTCGGCCCCGCTCCCGGATTGGTGGGTATCTAGGCCGCTGATTGGCTGTTAAAGTGGCCTGATGATTGGATGAATGCAAAGAGGAATGGGCGAATCAGAGGTTAGCACGAAGCGGCTCTTCTGATTGGATAAAATGAAGCTATGTTTGGATCCTTCCCTTGGTTCCAAAGCTCTACAATAGAAAGTCAATGCAAATGAATTGCATTGGTCTCTATCAGGGCTTAAGGGTACGGGATGGGCAGGAGCCTAACCATAGATGCATCTCGCTAATAAAATGCAGGAGGAGAAGTTACTTTAAGGAAGTTTTTGCAAATATTTTCCGTTGTGAAATAAAATGTGTTCCCTGTGATTATTTACTTTCACATTTTGATAGTTATGTACACAGTGTACAAAATTAGAATTCAGCAAATCGTATTACATCACCAAGTATTTTAGACATCACGCATATACATTTTAATCAAAAGGCAGTTCTTTTGTTTGGTGGTGTAGGTAGGAGTAAATAGTAGATACAAAGAAAAATGTCAATAAATGATTTTATGCTTCCTGTTCTGTATGTTCTCAGACCATCACAAATTACATTTCATTGTAATTTCAACATGCTTAAGAAGTAACCTACTAAGCAGCATATTTTGAATTACGTAATTCAACTGAATGAAATGACTACAGCCAGAATGGGAATAGTCCTAGAACAGCATTTGCATGTCCATAAAGAATAAAGAAAACTAAATTAAATATGTGTCCTTGTATTTAATGGTATATTCTGGTAGATATTTCAAGAAACGTGACAAATGTATAAAAATGGTAATCCCTACCTTTGCCTAAATAAATGTCTTTGATGTTTTGTAATACTCAGTTCTCCTGATGACACAGGTATATAAAATATCAAAGCAGGCTTAAGGTTAAGACCAGCCAAACAAAGCTCAGAACATTGAAATAGAGCTTTGGGCATTTTACTCCATTGTTCCTACTCTGGCTTCACAGAATTTTTTTCACAAAAATTTTATTTTTAAGTAATCTCTACACCCAGCGTCGGGCTCGAATTCACTACCCTGAGATCAAGAATCACACGTTCCACTGACTGAGCTAGGTAGGCACCCCTGAATATTTTTAAATTTACCAAAATAAAAGGTGTAGATGTTAACCAGATAATTAGTGTACATAAAGACAAATACCTCAAAAATTTACTTGTGACACTGAAGGTCTCCTCTCAGTATCAACAGTGAGGGGGGAAATGCACAATTTGAAAAATCGGGTATGGCAAAAATGGCTTTGACCCAATCTCTGGTATCAAATTCCTCTCATTTCAGCCCTCTCAATCTTAACAGATACAATTTGTATTTAATTATCACATACCTAAACTTTTATGCGACAATTTGGTCAACCTTAATTTCTGCATTCTTCCCAAAATTTACAGTAGGGCAAAAATTAAGCTTTCTGTTTCATTCATGTGATGCTAAGAAACCAAGATGGAGACTCTCGCCCTGTCCTCAGAACCTGTGTAAAGCCAAGAATCAAGGTACTGGTTAGATCCCACATAGAAAGCCTCGAATGATCTGGGATGTAACCAGAAAAATACCCTGCAAGGGTTAACTTTTTTTGACCGCCCAAATGTACTGGAGAAGAAATGGGCTCTCAAGTTAACAATCCTTTTGTGTTCCAAGGATTTTCTAAAAGATCCAGAATCCTGTCTGTCCCAAGCCTCCAGAGGACAGACACTCCGGTTTTGTTTTTCTTTTTGCAGTTAATTACTAGAGGAGAACTAAAATTGCCCCATGAGAAGCTAGGTATAGATTTACATTTATCCATTTAAAGGATGGTTAGTGAAAATAGTTTCTTTCTTCCTCGGGCGGTTATACAGATTTCTTTTTTTCCTAAATTGGTACCGGGGCAGAAAAGACAACACAGGAAATGGGGAAGAACTGAAAATGTTTATACAATCAAAACAATGTACAAGTGATGCAGCATGTAAGCTACTTAGTCCTTGTTCTGCCATGTGCTTGCTGAGTAACTCTGTGCAAATTCTCTAAGTTTCGGTTTCCTCTTTTGTAAATAAAGCAGTTTGGATGATATCATCTCCCAATTTTACCAGTACCAACTCATTCTGAGGCTTATGGTATACACTTACTGAAAGCCTAGTGCTATGAACTGTATTTCTTCATTCAAATCACACTCGGGAATTTTGGGAATAACATACAAACCAATTACCTGGATTTAGTAACAGGGTTAAAGCAATACTACAACTTTTATTTGTCCTTTTGGAATTTTTTTTATCTTCACACGCCCCTAGTGGTTAAACAGTTGATTTGGCCTGTTTGGGAAATACCAGTTTCTCAACTTTGTAGGCTGACAATTTGGCTTCTGATGTGAGGCTATTCGGAACTAAATAAAATAAGTATGTGTCATTCTTTAAGCATTAACGATTTTCCGTTCACCCCACCCTCCGTCACTCCCAAGATTACCGGGAATGTTTTCCTTTACGTGACAATCATTAGTTAACAAAATCCTATCTGATCATGTATAAATCGGTCTTAAAAACAATGGATTCAAATAGACTCAATACGGAAAACAAATTAATTTATTTTGAGGGGGAGAGAGAGAGAGGGCACACGAGATGCGGAGAGGCAGACAGGGGCTCCAGGCTCTGAGCTGTCAGCACAGAGCCAGACGACGCAGGGCTCGAACTCACTAGTTGTGAGATTATGACCTGAGCCAAAGTCGGATGCTTAACCGACTGAGCCACCCAGGTGCCCCTGGAAAACAAAGTTAAATGACAAGTGTCAATGCATCACGAAGAGCTTTGTAAAGCTCACAGCGTGCCTAGGTCAGAGCAATTGGATTATTTTACAAAATCCACGTTGTGAACTTTGCTGGACTAGCGGGAAGAAAGGACGAGAAACATAGAAAGCCTGCCAACCGGAGCACAAAACTGTAGTGGATTATTAATTGCCCCGCCCCTACTCAAACCCAAGATCTGCCTTTGGACCCTGTGTGACACTTCTCAACACCCCTGCAACTTGCCAGTGTAATTGAGACTGTTCTAGACGGAGATTAAATTCGTCTTTGGCCCCTAATGTACTGGAAACAAGTTGGTCAGGCCAGGTGTCAAGTTGAGAAGGGACCCAAGTGGAGTTCCAGGTTTCAGGGCGGGTAAAGGTTTATGAAGCGCCTCAGCGAAGATGCGGGAATACTGTGCCGTGTAGCGCTACTTTAGCAAAGATTTCTAAGACTGACTTCTAGCAGACACACTTTCTTTCATGCCTCCCCAGCTAGGCCGGCCCCAAGAATAAGGATGTTGGAGAAGTACTGCAGGTGTCTGCAGCTCAAAGGCCCAGAGCTAAAAACGGACAGTACAGGTTCTTAAGCACACGGTTGGGGCCGGCATCAGAACTGAGCCCAAACTCTACTAACTCCGGTGGCGAAGTAATCATTACACTGTAGGCGATGAAATTATACTTGAGACTGTTTCACAGAAGTCGGTAGGGCCTCTGTAGCTCTGAGCGCCTTCTTCTCCAGGAAGTCCAGTTTCGAGGAAAGCTCCTCTGAGAAACTGGAAACGCACTGGCAAAAAGGAGAAACGGCGCGGGACTGCAATCCCCACAAGCCGTGGCGGGCCGTCAGCATCCGGGACACCGTCTGCAAAGATCCCTGGGTATTGTGGTCCACTCCTTTGGCAGCAACCCTCTGCCGACGGTAAAATTCCTACCGAACCGAGGACCACAACTCCCAGCAACCCTTGCTGCCGTGCGGGGGGTCTTCACGTTCTCGTGGCGCGGCGCAGGCGCACTAGGTCCTCGGCGCGGACCGCGCAGACTGAATAATAAAAGGGGAGCGGCGAAGAGGCAGGAAGACAGGACCATGTCGAAGGGCCCCGGGCCCGGCGGCTCCGCAGCTTCCTCGGCGCCCCCGGCCGCTACCGCTCAGGTGCTGCAGGCACAGCCCGAGAAACCGCAGCACTACACGTACGTAGAGCCCCCCCCGCCGCGCGCGCACGCCTGACGTCAGCGGCCAGCGTGAGTCACGCGCGCAGGGAGAGCGCGAGGCGGCCTCTCCCTCCCCCCCTTCCTCCTCCGGCCCGGCCCAGACCGGTTCCAACCTGCTGGGGCCGGTCCCAACCGCCTCTAACTGCCACCAACCCCTGGTCGGGCCGTGGGGCGG
The DNA here is from genome assembly GCF_028018385.1 of Neofelis nebulosa. Taxonomy (NCBI): domain Eukaryota; kingdom Metazoa; phylum Chordata; class Mammalia; order Carnivora; family Felidae; genus Neofelis; species Neofelis nebulosa. Next base: position 18,765,419 of record NC_080797.1, on the reverse strand, counting down.
GAAGCTCGGTCCCCGCCGCTGAGTGGGGAAGGCGGGAGCGCGGGGTGCGGAGAGCACACATCTCAGGCCAGGCCTTTGAGGCCTAACTGTTCCTCAGACCGTAAAACCACAGTCTCAGGCACTCGCGGGGGCGATAAGAAGCCCAGGACACGGCCAGGACGAGTGCCCTGGGGGGCCAGCCCTACGGCCGCTGTGAATGACGGTTGGCGCGAGGTCCTGTCAGGCGCCCCGCGCACTCTACCCCGGAGGCCTTTTGTGTCCCCGAAGCCCGTGTGTTGCGTACGGCGGCCCTTGCTGGAACTCGCGGGGACAGCTGACCCGGCCTGAGTCTGGGGCCACGAGGGCGACGGGGTTCGAGCGTGCCCCCAGCCCCAGCACTCCCACCGCAGGAGTCCAGCGAGATGGGAACCTGCTGGTGTCTGAGCGGAGGTCCCCGTCTCCTCTTTATGTCCTTTCAAAGCACGCTCAGCGACCACCTAGCGCTAGGTGCCTCGGAAGAAAGAGATACAGAGGCGGGCCCTCCTGTTTAGCAAAATGTTGGTTTCCAATTTCCCTGATGCTCTTCGAGTGCCTCCCAGGTGCTGTGTATGTTTAGAAGGATCCCCAGGTGGACCTGAGGCTGCCTGGAGATTTGGAACCTGAGGGTCGAAAAACCCTTAAGAGCCACACAGTAATGCCGCCTGGTGAGCCGAGCGCAGGGAGCCCCTGTTGGAGTAGAAAGAATCAAGACTAGACAGGAGGAGCTCCTGTTTGTCACTCACAGAAGTAAGCCCCATTGGGAAACTGTTCTGGGATTGGGGGACATCGGTTTTAGAAAGTGTATTGGTTTCTTTGTGAGATTCCCTGCTATTGGTTGAAAGGAGTGGAAGCTTTTTCTTGGCTACAGTCCGACTCACGTTAACCATTACTTTTCTATTGAGGCCATTGCTTTGCTGGTCCTTTTTTACTGGAGTTCTTTCGGCCATTCTTCCATTGGTTTTGGTGAAATGCTCTTACCTCCCGAGAATACGGATCAAGTTGAGTGATGTGGTCAAGCAGTAGTATGGTTTTGATTTGAAAATCTGCAGATTTCACATAAACTGGAGCGTCTTTATATAATCTGTGGTTGCTTGGATCATATTTTTCTGTAAAATACGTATAATATCTTGAGTAATGTTTCGGCAACCTCTGTATGTTGTTACTGAGTGTGCTGTGGAATTTATTATTGGAAGGGCTTTCTTATAATTTTGAGTTGACAGATGAAACAAGGTAACATCTGTGTAAGTGTTAATATCTGAGTTTTTGTCCTATAGACGCTCATTTGTTTAAAATCTGTCTTTCCATTCCTTGTTGGGTAAGTGCAGAGTAATCATCAGTCTTGGCTGTTGCGGTGGCTTAGTAATCAACAGAAGTAGATGAAACAAACGCCCAAGCCTGATTGGGTGGATTGGAGGTTGTAGGTGTTGCATCTTCTATTTCATGTTAACTGTTCATTTGTGTGTATGTTTGTTCTCATGAGCAAACATCAGAGGTGGACATCTGTTGTCTTCCTTGGTAGATTTATGGGCATTCAGATGATTTGGAAAACTTCATTCCCCGCCAGGTCTGAGTTGCAGGGAGCTTGAGAATACAGATGATGGCACCTGTACCCTTACTGGCACTGATTTTTTTTTTTTTTTTTTCTTAAGGTGAACCCATTTGTTATCCCTGGGGGTTAGAATACAGGAATATTTTTATTTTAATATTTGCTTTAAAAATTTGAGCTGGCCAGCATTTTTAAAAATTCTTCCTCATAAGCATGAACTTCCAGAATTTATACCAATCTGAATGTGGCCTTATGTTGCATCGATCCCATTGTGGAATACAGATACAGACCCTTTGTTTTTTTAAATGTCTGTATTTAACTTTTTTTTTTTTACTTTTTCAAACTTGGACATAAAGTACACTAACTTTGTGTATTTTTTGTGCCTGATATTATTTGAGATTGATTATGTGATATGCAATAATCTGGAAGAAATATGTGTTAAAATTGACTGCCACTCAGAACACCTGGCTGGCTCAGTTGGAAGAGCACGTGACTCTTGATCTCGAGGTTGAGAGTTCGAGCCCCATAATGGGTGTAGAGATTGCTTAAACATGAACAAACTTCAAAAATTTTAAAAAATTGAGTGCCATTCATCATAATGGCAGACAATCTTGGCAAACACAGTTGAATCCACCAAAAACAAATATTGCCTTTCCGTAGGCTTGTCTTCTTGCCCCCGCAAAGTCCTGGAGTTTAAACTATCTTTTTCCTAAACCAAGAAGGTTATTCGTGACATAGTTTGAAGAATAATTATTTTGTTGGTCTTTTTTTTTTCCTCTAAATTTGTGAATAATCTTGCTTTAAGAAAAACTTTGAAATAATTCTTTTAGCAAATTGGTGTGGTAGGCACTTGTGCTAGACTTGAGGAATCCTACCCTTTAGAAAATGCCTATATTAGTTAACTCTTTTGTACAGCTTCAAGCATTTGATTAGCATGCAGTAAAAGGATAATGTGCACGTAGTAGTCCTCTTCTACTTGACATCTTGCTAGGTAATTTGTTTTGTTTTCAGAACAAGTCCATCTTGTATATTGTAGTAGAATTTTATAAAAGCAGATTTAAGAATGGGAAATTTCAGAGCAATTACGTTCCAAAATGTATCTACTATTTACCTAACTTTGGACTTTTTGCTGTATAACTGTTACATTATTAAAAGTATATAGTTGAATAAAAAGGAAAAGTATACAGTTGAAAGATCACCAAAAAACCTGCCTTCCAAAATAACCAGGTTTCTGACTCATTATTCTGTCCCTGTAAGAGGTTGTAAGCCTTAAAGACATTAGATCGTTTTTGGATTCCTTCACCTGCAGTTGATCCTCAGACTTCTTAATACCTTTGGGGTAAAGGAAAATGAAATTCTAGTTCAGTGACGGTTTCTTGGAGTTTCTGGCCACTGGGTGATTTCTTATAGGTAGACAGAGAATAAGTGCTTTATGACCTCATCTAGCCACGTGTCATTTTAACTTAGGACTGTTCCCTGGGCATCTTTAAACAAGGATAACGTAGCAGTATTTCCATACATAACTATTTTGAGGCAAATTTGTTAATTTATACGTTGTATAAATGTCATGACTTCACTTGATTGCATCTGTGTTTTGGGAAATCCAGGAAATGAAATTGTATTTAAATCATTATTGCAAATGGCAATAAAATTGTAAATACATTAGGAGAGTACAACTTGTTGTGCAACAGAAGTCACTGGAAGTGTTGCTAAGCAACCTCAGCAAGCATGAGTTAAATTACCAATAAATATTTCTGTATCTTGTTTACTTGTTTATCAAGTAGAACTAATTTCTTACAGGACAAAAATTAAGAGCTCGTTGTGGCCATCAGTCAAGCCCACAATATCCCCATTAAGAATTAAGTGCCCATGCTAAGGGTAGAGTCAAGCATAGCACCTAGTTGATATTTGCTATGATCTAAAGTAATGATTAAAGTGAAGATTTGCTTAATGGTTAAGTTTTTTTGTTTTAATCCAGCTATGTTAGATACTAAAGAAGGCTTCCCCACAATCCATTTGCATCTGCTTTGACTGGTGGTTTCTATCAACCTACAAAGACTGACTTATTGGTGAGGGCAGCTGGACAACTCTGAGAGCAACTTAGAGAAATCCATCTTGGGCACACTCTATAAAGGAGCTCCTTCTCTGGAAATAGCACCCCAGATAAGTGCACAAAAGCAAGACACCCTCGTGGACCTACTTCCTCCCGCTTTCAACACCCTGATGCCTGAAGGTGAGGTCTCCTTCCTGTGTGTCTTAGAAGCCATGAGCTCACTTAGGTAATAAGAGCCCTGCAGCAGCCTGAGCACCACACATCTGCAGGCTTTCCTGCCAGACCTTTGCCTAAAGGTTATTTTTCTCATTAGGAGAGGCTCTAGGTCACAAGAATGATAAAAGTAAGGTTGCATTTAAAGCTACATTACTTTAAATACTGGACTGGTGTAGGGATTATTTTCCCAAACGGGGCAGTATTTGCTTAATGATTAAGTTTTTCGTTTTGTTGTTGTTGTTTTGTTTTGTTTTGTTTTAATCCAGCTATGCTTGATACTAAAGGAGGTTTTCCCACATTTGCATCTTCTGTATTTTGAAATTGCAACTATGGACAGTTGTGGCTAATCCTAGTAGATTGTCTTCCCTTCTTTTAACATCTTGGATGAATTTGGGGCACACTAATGTGTTATGTGAAGATGGATGTTGAATGTAAGTTTCTCTGCCATTCTTAGACAATATATAAAAATTACATTAGTCTGATTGCTAAAAATGCCAAGAATTTGGGTTCAGTAGCCTTTTTGTTTTCTTATCATATAGATACTGTGTAGATTCACCCCAGCCTGCCATCTTAAAATACCTGCATGGGCCACAGAATATCTGCGGAGAAGGTTTGGGTAAAATCAGTGCATATGATGATAGGTATGGGGTTTATTTTGGGGGTGATGGAAATGTTCTAAAATTAGGTAGTGGTGGTAGTTCTACATTATGGTGACTATACTAAAATCCACTGAGACATACACTTTAAAATGGTGAATTTTTAATGTTACATAAATTATATCTCAATTATTATTTTTTTTTAAATTTTTTTTCAACGTTTTTTATTTATTTTTGGGACAGAGAGAGACAGAGCATGAACGGGGGAGGTGCAGAGAGAGGGAGACACAGAATCGGAAACAGGCTCCAGGCTCCGAGCCATCAGCCCAGAGCCTGACGCGGGGCTCAAACTCACGGACCGCGAGATCGTGACCTGGCTGAAGTCGGACGCTTAACCGACTGCGCCACCCAGGCGCCCCTCAATTATTTTTTAAAAAGGGTTAAAAACCAGCATATAAGAATCTATCAGGCTCATATGGCCTATCAGGGCTTGGCAGCATTGTTTGGTATGGGAAAGCCTGCAGTTTGTGAAAAGCTCCTTGGTGCCCTTTTTCCAGCCTTCTCAATGGCTTAGTCCCTGTGTATCCATTCTAGGTGAATGCCCCCCTGTTCTGAGTCTGTGGAGAAGTGAATACTCAGCAAGTTTGAGACTCCTAGTTGTTGGCAGTTGTACTTCAGACTGACTCTGAATTGACAGCCATTATAAGGAGCAAGCACGTTTTTCCCAGTGCCTTTGTAAAAATGAACAAAGTGGGTGGGAGGTAGAAGAGAAGGTTGCTCTTCTGCTGAAAAGTAATGAATAACTTCTCAGGTACTTTATGGTTGTTTTAATGTTCACGTAGACATTTCTTTAAGGACAGGCCATGTGTTTTAGGCATTTTTAATTGTATTAATAGCTATAATATTTTAGTTCAAATAATCACAAATTTTTTATTCTTTCTCTATACAATCCCTCAACTTTCACCCCTTTTTTCTTTGCCAGTGTGTAGAATTTGACAGCAGTATCAAGAGCTGATGAGGAGGAGAAGATGGAAAGGAGTCTAGCGACTTAAAAATCTCATAGCATTCTCTGTGAGGTGATCTTTTTCCTGTCGGGGGCTCAATTTACTTAGGAGATAAAGAAGATACTCAGACCTGTGACAGTATCATCATGTCATATCTGAGCTTATTGAAATGTTTCTTCCCTTTCCTTAATCTTTATATCACCGTTTGCTTTTTGTGTTCTTAAGTGAACTCATTTGTTTCTCCTAGTATTTGAAACATTGTACGGCCACTGTAAGTTGTAACAAAATGACTTCTGACGAGGAGGGGAAAGGCCCACGTTCCCATCTTCCTCAGAAATTTTGGCCTACTCACAAAACTACCCCCATTGAGGAGAGGTAGTTACGCTTAGGAAAGAAGTGATGAAAACTTTTGGCTTTGTGTTTTGTGACTTAGAGTTTTAAATACTAGCTTTTATACGTAAGTTTTTTGTTTTGTTTTCATTTTGGTAAGAACATTACTATCTCTTTTTGATGTAACTTTCACCACTTAGAAGTGCCAGGTATTTGGTAGCCTGCCATATTAGGATTTGTGTAAGTTAGTCTGTCAAAACATGACAAATTAGAAAACTGTACCTGTATTTTCTTATCTAAAAAAAATCGAAAGCTTAAATTTATTATTGAACTAAGAGTACTTTATAATGGGGGCACCTGGGTGGCTCAGTCAGTTAGGCATCAGACTTTAGCTCAGGTCGTGATCTCACATTTCGTGGGTTTGAGCCCCACATCAGGCTCCGTGCTGTTAGTGTGGGATCCCATTTGGGATTCTTTCTATATCTTTCTCTCTCTGCCTTTCCTCCACTTGTGCATGCGTGCTCTCTCTCCCAATAAATAAACTTAAAAAAAAAATTAAAAAGGTACTTTATAATGAATACATAAGGTAATTACTAAATATTTAGTAGAGCATGTTAAAGTTAACATTTTTGGGGTTTTTTATTTTTATTTTTTTATGTTTTAAAAAAAATTTTTTAATGTTTATTTCTTTTTGACAGAGACCGAGTACGAGCAGGGGAGGGTCAGAGTGGGAGACATAGAACACAAAGCAGGCTCTAGGCTCTGAGCTTCAGCACAGAGCCCGACGCGGGGCTCGAACCCACGGACTGTGAGATCATGACCTGAGCTGAAGTCGGATGCTTAACTGAGCCACCCAGGCACCCTGATTTTTATTTTTAGTAACTTATTTTTTGGTTATTATAATTATGGCCTGTCAAAATCTTCCTGACATATTTTGAACAGATTCTGGAGAGTCCACTTATGCATATTTGCTGTTACTCTTGTTTTTCTTTCTAGCTCATTTAAGGGAAGCAGAGTTAACAGCATGGTATTTAAGAGTACTGACTCCAGGGCCAGACTGATTGGGTTTGAAGGCCAGCTCGGCCACTTACTAGCTGTGTCTTAGGCAAGTGAGTTCCCCTTTGTATGTCAGTTTCCTGAGGATACCAGTATCTGCTCTGTGGAGTTAACCAGGCCTAAGTTAATATATGTAAAGTGCTTAAAATAGTGCATGGCATTTAGCACAGCACATGTACCATTCTTACCAATATTTGACAAGGCCAAGTTACTGCTTTCAGTTTCATTGCTACCTCCTTCGATAGCCTTAACCAAGTGCCATCTTCAGCTACATCTACACGAAAGTAGATTCTTCAGAGGGTCCCTAGGTGGCTCAGTAGGTTAAGCGTCCAACTTTGGCTCGGATCGTGATCTCACAGTTCGTGAGTTCAAGCCCTGCATTAGGCTCTCTGCTAACAGCTCAGAGCCTGGAGCCTGCTTTGGATTCTGTGTCTCCCTCTCTCTGCTTCTCCCTCGCTCATGCTCTGTCTCTCTCTTAAATAAATATACGTTAAAACAATTTTTTTTAAATAGGCTTTTCAGTTCCTAGGGCACATGTGGGTCATTGTTGTCTTCAGTATACTCCTGTTCTCCATATCCATTCAAATTTTACTTCAGTTGCTATTCTTTGTGTAGCCTTCATCAGGCTACCTGTATCTTACACAATGGATTTGTATTTAAAACTAAACAGATGTGCTCTTACAGGCCAAAGCCTTTGTTCCACGGAAGTTTACAAAATAACACATCAATTCAAACGTTTATGCTAGAACATTCATCAAATTGGAGGGTTTTTTAGGCCAGCTGTGTACAGAAAAACTTTGAATCAAGTCACAGTGTTCTCTTACTTAGGGAAGAATGATCCAGGGTTTCCAGTACTCCTCACATATATTCTACAAAATCAGTGATGTGAGTGAATCTTCCATGAACTTTCTCTCCTCAGTTTTTTTTTACCAGTTCCAAAATCTTTAGGCCAAGGAGACAATCATAGGAAGCAGGGACATGTAGGACTAGTTGCACACCAACGTTGTATCATTCATGTTAGTTCTTGGGGCCAGGATGGCTCACTGGTGTCAGACCTTTCCCAATGAAGAATGCGCTGCAACTATTTACCTGTGAATGGTTCCCCCACCTGGGAACCAAAGCGTTTGCTTAAGTGCCTGTAGCACTTGTATTGTAGGCTCCTGTGTATGTTTCTGTATGTTAGGACAGTTCTGTTGTATCTAGGAGGGGTCATACTGGCTCTGAGGTCCTACGATATCTGCTCTGGCTAAAAGCCAGGTATAGAATCAAAAGCCTGCATTGAACGTTCAGACACACTCAGAAATTCATCAGACAGTTTATTTGCCTGAATAATGTTTTAAACCAGGATCATTTCAGATTTGGAAACCAAATGTCTGTAGCCGTATAGTGCTTTCTCAGAATTGTCCAAATATTTGCCAACCAAGTTTTAGCTTTATTTGGTCTTGTTTTTTAAAAGCCTTTTGGGGCGCCTGGGTGGCGCAGTCGGTTAAGCGTCCGACTTCAGCCAGGTCACGATCTCGCGGTCCGTGAGTTCGAGCCCCGCGTCAGGCTCTGGGCTGATGGCTTGGAGCCTGGAGCCTGCTTCCGATTCTGTGTCTCCCTCTCTCTCTGCCCCTCCCCCGTTCATGCTCTGTCTCTCTCTGTCCCAAAAATAAATAAAAAACGTTGAAAAAAAAAAAAATTAAAAAAAATAAAAGCCTTTTTCTGGCAGCTCCCACTGGTAAAGTTATTGTTACATGGTTGTATGGTTTCTGGGTTATGTTTGGTGTCAGAACAGAATGTGTATATATATCCTTATAAACACTTAATCTAGAACTGTTAGTACTTTATCTTAAGCTCTTCAAAAATTAAAGATTTGCAGCAAATTGTAAAATTGTGTGTGTGTGTGTGTGTGTATGATCGTATGCATATTTGGATAGTAATTTAGGATTCTTAATCTGCTTAACAACTCTTAAGGTATTCACCTTGGAATTAAATATTTTATTCTCAAACTTAAAAATGAAGAATTCTGGTAAGGCGTGGTCTATGACCTCTATGACTAAAATTTTTTAGGAATTCTGTATGGGTAGGGGTAATATTAATATGGAAACTAGATTACAGATGAGTATCATTTGAGGCTTTGCATACTACAGTGTACTATTTGACAATGACTGGCGATATTTTTGTTTTTTCTTTCCTTTGTTAGTTGCAGAATCCTATCACTTTGTGGTTAGATTTCAGTAAAGAATGTTAAAGAACAAGGTGCCTGGCTGGCTTAGTCAGTAGAGCATGTGACTCTTGATCTCAGAGTCCTGAGTTCGAGCCCCACATTGGGCATAGAGCTTACTTGCAAACAATGGTCCTCTTCTTCAATACTCTTTTTTTTTTTTTTTTTTTTGTTAAGATTCTGTTTATATGGTAAAGCTTGTATGTTGCTTGAAAAAGATGCAATTCGGGGCGCCTAGGTGGCTCAGCCGGTTAAGCGTCCCGACTTCGGCTCAGGTCACGATCTCACTGTCCGTGGGTTCGAGCCCCGCGTCGGGCTCTGTGCTGACTGCTCAGAGCCTGGAGCCTGTTTCAGATTCTGTGTCTCCCTCTCTCTCTGACCCTCCCCCGTTCATGCTTTGTCTCTTTCTGTCTCAAAAATAAATAAATGTTAAAAAAAAATTAAAAAAAAGAAAAAGATGCAATTCAGTGTTTAGGAGACTGGCTGTAATAAAGATGAATATTTGTGGCTCATTAGAAATGTGTGCATATCACATTCCCCATGTGAGGCTTATGAACAGTCATCTGACTGGCCAGGAGAGTAGTGGGCTCTCCAGGACCAAGTGCTTCCTCATGGCCCTCCAGGTTGGGGGTGTGAGTGGCAGTGTCTGGAGTTTCTTCTGTTGGCTCAGTCTTTGGCTTGTTGCCCCCTTTTTGTTTGGCTCACATATTATTGTTCACTCTGGATATTGAGCTTTATCAAGTCTTTAGCAAATCTGGTCTCCCTGCACCATCTCCTCTGTTGCTTCTCCAGAGGCTGTCACTATTTTATTTGCAGTTTTACTCAAATCTAACCACTTTGCATATGTGTCCAAATCAGGTTCTGCACATCATAAACTGGATGACATTCAAATAGTGATTTACTTTGCAAAAATATTTACCACAGTTCACTTTTAACTTAAAGGAAGTCTTCTGGCTTATTAGCAACATCTTTGATTTAATTTGGGGTCAGGATAGATTGTCAAGTTGTCATTAATATGATGGGTTACATTTCCAAAAGCTTTTTTTAAATTTTTTATTCTAAAAGCAATCCCCATTCAATAAAGAGTCCAGGTAACCCTTAAAATCAATAATACTTGATGTATTTTTCCTTCTAGTTTTTTTCCCCCCTGTTATAGTCTGGTGATCTACTTCTATTATTTTTCTGAATAAATCTTTAGTTAAGTACCCAGTTTTTGCCAAATAGTCATCATAATACCCCTTAGTTTTTGGAGGAAACAAAAAAAGGATTTAATGCATCTCTAGCGAGCTCCACACATTCCTAGGAATTACAGGGCAAGCCATCCCACTGGTTGCTTTTCTAGTCTGCATGTGAGGCTGATCTCAAAATTAGTGTTCAGGGTGAAGAACAAGGCTGTACAGACATTGTGGGGAAGGTAGCTAGAGAAGTTACTGGTTCCTTAATTGCCAGGAGAAGCATGTAAATCAGAGATTGGAATTGCTTCTCTCGGTTTTGTTGGGTTTAGAATATAGCTGCTATGGACCAAACTTGTACCATTTGTGATGCTTTACAGCTTGGCTTTTTCTTGGATAGACAGACATATCTGGAACGCTTGCTGTGAGCCAGCTTGCAGAGGTGCAGAGATGAGTAGACATGGCTACAAACAGCTATGGTGGGGGCTATATGGGCTGTATTAATACATTGCAGTGGAAACATGGAAGGAAGGTGATTAACACCTGTGGGCAGGGGCAGGGAACCCTCCTCACGTGGAGAAGAAGCCAAAAAGGTGATCCAGACACCGGGAGTAATATGCTCAAAAGTATCGAGATGTGAGGGGAGGGTTATGGTGTGTTGGGGAATTCCAACTCTTCAGAGCAGAGCTTGGCAAACTACGACTCGTTTGCCACATCCAGCCTGCCACCTGCCTTTGTATGGCCTGTGAGCTAAGAATGTGTTTTACATTTTTAATTGTTGAAAAAGAATATTTCATGACACATGAAAATTATATGAAATTCAAATTTCAGTGTCCATAAAGCTTTAATGGAACCCTCTCCTTATTGGTTTACGTATTGTTTATGGCTGCTTTTACGCTGCAAGATTCAGCAGTGTGACAGAGACCATATGTGGCACTCTCCTTGCTTGGCGTTTCTGTTCCGTGTACTATAGGTTGCAGTGACAACAGTTATAACTTGACAGCGTTTCCAGTACTGGGTGTATCAGCATATCAAAATGTTTTATTTATTCTTTATTACCAGTGCCTACCAATTATGTCAGAACAAGAGGAAGAGAAAAATGGACTTTGAATGTCATGTCTTTAGGGCACAGTAGAGTGTGAATTATTTTGTTATCAAACTAGGTGGCAAAGCTGTCTTTAATAAAAGCTGTGCTGGGGTGCCTGGCTGGCTCAGTCTTTGGAGCATGCAACTCTTGATCTCCGGGTTGTGAGTTCGAGCCTCATGTTGGGTGTAGAAATTTAAAAAAAAAAAAAGGCTGTGCTGAAAGGACCCATCCATTAACATTACCAGACTAAATAGTTGTCAAAATAATCCCAACTCAAAGAAAGGCAATGGTCAGAAAAATTAGAAATTTTACACTTGATCTTAGCCAAAAGGCTGAGAAACAATAGAAAAATTAGAAATTTTAAAGGGACTGAGGCACCTGGGTGGCTTAGTCAGCTAAGCATCTGGCTTCGGCTCAAGTCATGATCTCACAGTTCGTGAGTTTGAGCCCCACGTCAGGCTCTGTGCTGACAGCTTGGAGCCTGGAGCCTGCTTCAGATTCTGTGTCTTCCTCTGTCTCTCCCTGCCCCTCCCCTGCTCACTCTGTCTCTCTCTCTCTCTGTCTCTCTCTCTCAAAAATAAATAAACATTAAAAAAAGAAATATTAAAGGGATTGTTTCATTACAGCAGCATTTCTTCACAAAAATGAAAATGAGGCTACAACTGAAGTAAGTTTCCCGAGTGGCTCATTTATTAGCTAAGCAAGGGAAGCCATTTACCAATATTGAATTAATTAAATTGTGTTTGATTGCAGCAGCTGAAGAAATATGTCTAGAGAAAACAAACTTGTTTAAAAGTGTTAGCCTTTCGACAAGAACAATTTCTCAAAATGTTGAAGTCCTTGGGAGCAGTATCAGTAGTCAAAAAACAAGGCAAATGATTTCACGTGGTTTTCCTTGGCTCTAGATGAGTCAACAGATCCTACTGTTACTCTTGGTTTCTTCATGGAGTCAATGTCTCGTTTGAAGTGACTGAAGAATTAGCATCAATGAATAGTCTATTTAAAACAACGACAGCTGAGAATATTTTCAAAACGCTGAGGACAACCTGAAGTATGATCTGCTAATATCTGTTACAACTGATGGCGGTAAGAATATTGTGGAGCAGAAAAAAACCTCACTGGACAAATTTGCAAAGCTTATGAAATTGTAAGGTGTTTAAAGCCTGTGGTTGGTTATTCATTATGTTATTCATCAGGTACTTTGGGGAGAAATACTTGAATCTATCATGTGTTACTGAACCATTAGAATCAGCAGTGAACTTCACTCCCTCTTGTGGACTTCACCATGATCAATTCCATGAATTTCTGTCAGAAACTGAATATTCTGATGCCCTACCACACAATAGTTTGATGGCTCAGCAGTGGTGAAGTTTTCTTGTAATTTTCTGAGTTCAGGGCTGACATCGAAACTTTCCTGAATGAGAAGAATCATTCTCAACTACTACTGAACACTGAATAGCTTTGGAAATTGGCTTTTGCTGCAGACTGGATAAGGTTTTTTAATGAATTCAACCTAAAATTACAGGGCAAACAGCTTGTTTGCAAACCTTAAATTGTAGTTCAGTCATTTCGACTAATGTTTGGGTCACGTCCACTTACTTTATATACTTCCTGTGTACTATCAGAAGTTGAAACAAAGGCAAGATCTACATTCCTACACAAAGTTCCTGTGGATATGATTTCTAAAGAAAAACTACAGTTGTAACTGATTTTGCAGCTCAGTGTGAATGCAAAAGAAATTTCGTATTTCAAAATCCATTTACCTGTGCAACTAAGGAGTTTACACCAAACCTTCAAATGGAAGCGATTAAAAGGCAAATATCAAGACTCCAATATAATCCTACAAGTGTCTTCTAAGAGAAGGATATGCTCAATTAAAATCATGCTTGTGGAAGGATAACGGCATTTGGCCATACCTATCTATGTGAAAAGACGTTTTCAGAGGTGAAATATATAAAATCTTATTACAGAATCTGCATTAGCAGAGGAACATTTATAACCAATTTGATGCGAGGGACCCTTAACTTTACAAATATTATTCCACCCACCCCCCAAAATCTGGTCTTATTAGACCTTTATTGTAGCCAACTATTATATTTTGAATTTCATCAATAAAAATGGAAGTTTTGTTTTTTCTCTCGTTGCGTTAGTTCATAATATCCTCGATTTGGCCTCTGGGCCTTCAGAGTCTAAAATACTTGCTATATCTAGTCCTTTACAGAAAAAGTTCATTGATCCTGCTCTAGAGTCTGGTTTGTTGTTGGGGAAGGGAGCAGGTCAGTGGCAGTAGGCAGGTAGAGTCAGTGAGACCACAAACACACTGTTCTACAAGCAGTGGGGGACTAGGTTTGGATTAGAACAGCAGCTCGTTTCTCCCCATTGCCTCTAAACTTATATTCTTTCTGTCACCTCTGATAGTTTTTGGTGTATTCAGATTAATTCTTCCTCACACTTCTCCCCAGAAGAGAGTGAAACACCCAAATTGATAAATCTATTAAATGAGAAAACTTGGAATAGGATTTAAAGTTTAGTTAGAAATTGAACTGGTAGCAGTTTAGCGCTCGATTCATCACCTCCTTTAGAGTGAGTGATATAACGTCTTGTTAATCCCTCATGTGCTATATCACTTAGTGGGGCAAGTGATTAAATTTAGATTTCCAATATCCTGCTTTTTTTCTGTTATTTAGAATTTTGGAAAATGAAAATAATCCAGTAAGCCTTGAAAGTATTTGATTTTTAAAAAATTTTTAATGTTTATATTTGAGAGAGAGCACATGCACAAGCGGGGAAGGGGCAGAGAGGGAGACACAGAATTCGAAGCAGGCTCCAAACTCTGAGCTGTCAGCACAGAGCCCAGTGTGAGGCTCACATTCACTAACCAAGAGATCATGACCTGAGCCAAAGTCAGAGGCTTAACCGTCTGAGCCACTCAGGTGCCCCAGTATTTAATTTTTTTTTTTTTTTTTTTAAAGTGGATACACATTTGATTTTAAAAGATTTTAGGGGCACCTGAATGGTTCAGTTGGTTGAGCATCTAACTCTTGATCTCAGGTCATGATCTCAGGGTCGTGAGTTCAAGCCCTGCATTGGGCTCCATGCTGGGCATGGAGCCTACTTAAAAAATAAAAATTGGGGTGCCTGGGTGGCTCAGTCAGTTGAGCGTCTGATTTTATCTCAGGTCATGATCTCATGGTTTGTGAATTCAAGTCCCACATCGGGCTTGCAGCTATCAGCATGGATCCCACTTCAGATCCTCTGCCCTCTTCTCTCTTTGCCCCTTTCCCACTCATGCTCTCCCAAAGATGAATAGACACTAAAAAAATAACAAAAGCAAAAAAACCTTTTTTTTTTTTAAATGAAAGCTTTTAGAGAAAAGAATAGTTGTGTAAAGCAGTTTAACAATATGGTAGATACACAATGATTAAATCTGTAAAAATAGAGAAAATTTATTACCAAAAGGCTAACATTTTTATTGATGGGATTAAGGGCAATTTTTGCCTTTTCTCCACTTTCCAAATTTTTTGTAGGTGGGCATGTGACTTTCATCATATTTTTTTTACATGTATAAATAAACCATAACTAGGATAATTAATGTGATGTCCTGAAAAGAAGTGAAAGATAGCTTTTATTTAAGCTTAGTTCCCAATTGGGCACATAGGAAGGCACTGTTTAGGAACGGTGAAGCTCTGACCATTTGTGTGTCCCTCCAAGCTTTGTTGATCCTTCTACCAGTTGAAGGCATGACTTTGTCTCAGAGCTCTTACTTCCCCAAGGCCTGTGTGGTTTCTGGATTCATTCTGGCCGTAGTAGCAGCTCGTTGAGGCCTTGCAGTTAGGAACTATTCTATGTTACTGCTTTTACCCTTGAGTGGAGGTCTTCCTGGGAGGTGAGAGTGTGAAGAATTGAGTCTTGGGGGCCTTGTACCCTCCTCAGAGCTTGGATGGGAGTGGGGGGAGTGAGTAGTTGGTGTGTCTGCCTTCCTCCGTTAGATCCCAGGACTTCTTGGGTTTCCTGAGAACCAGTTGAATTAAAGAGTAAGTTTCAACATATTTTGTTTCTTAGATTTGTACTTTCAAACCTTTAAGATGAGATGGATGGGTACTTAACAGCGATAGTTATGCATTTCCACTGAAAATTTGTTTCATTTTAATCCATGAAAATAGAAAAGTGATCTCTAAGTGGTTTTCTCCTTGCTTTCTGGGTACTGCATTGCCAGTTTGCACAGGGTCAGAGTGGGAGAGGGAGAGTGGGAAGTTCTGACCAAACGTTTTAGTTCTTAGGTAGCAGGTAGTACAGTTCCATTAATGACTTTAGCAAAAGGTTAAATATTTCTCTCCTCTGATTGTAGTTGGTTGAAGGTGGACTCTCTGCCTGCACTAAATCTTGTCACTCAGCCCCTTCTCACGAGGGGCTTTTCTGCAGGAAACTGCCCTGTCTGCTGAGTTATGGGTTTCCTGCAGTGTGATACTTTTCACGAGGGCATAGGATTAGGCTTTCCGCTCTCAATGCTTTGCCTGCTAGCAGCATCCCAAAGCTGTTGCTATTGTTTTGTGGGCTTTTCTCTTTCTGTGACCTCATTTCTTTTATTCATTCAGCAAACTGTACTTAGCTTTTACTTGCTGTCAAGGATTTTATAATCTAATAAAAGAAAAAAATAGTAGAGAAAAATACATTGTTAATATGCAATGCAGGATAAAGGCTACAAAAGTATCTAGAGAAAATGTTGGCAAAACAGAGAGTATAACTTTTAGCTGGGGATATGGGCAGAATGGGGAGGATAGGTGGAAGTCAAGGAGGGTGTCATGGAGGTGGTGACATCAGGTTTCTTACCATTGAATTCAACCTTGAAAGATTTCTACAAGTAAGGAAGGGGACATGAACAAAGGCAGGGAAATTAAAGATCTATTTGCAAGACACCAAGGACTCCAGTTTTAGCAGGGGAATGGAGAGTAATCAAGGGAACTATGGCTGGGAAAAAATATTGGGCCAGATGTATAGAGCTTGGAATGCCAGGCTGAATAGTTGGTGTTTATCCAGGGCTACTGGGGGAAACTAAAGGCTTTTAACAAAGTGAGAATTAAGTTTGTGCTCTCTGAAGAATATAATGAGTGCTGTGTAGCTTAACTTGGACAGGGGAGAGGCTGGGAGCAAAGAGACTAGTTTATTAAAAGGTACCAAGTCCCTGGCCTATGACTTAGAAGGTTATTTGTTGCTTCCGTATCTGTCCTCTGTGGCATCCCTGCCAGGCTGAGAGCCCTTGTGGAGCCGTGGCTTCTGTGTGTGACACTGTGGACGTGACTGCCCCAAGCAAGCAGTCTTGCCAGGACTGTTTTCTCAAAGAGGACAGACTATGCCCAAAGTCAGGGTGACCACATCTTAGAGTCCTTCCCCTGGCTGCCTCTCTGGTTTTTCGCTGAGGCACTGATATACCAAGCAGACAGGCACCACTCAGGGTTGCCAGATTAAGCAAATAAAAATACAGGATGTTAGACTGGAATTTCAGATAATGGATACATTTTTAGTATAACTATGCCCTGTGAAATAATTTGGTTTATCTGAAATACGATTTAGGTGGGTGTCCTGTGTTTAATCTGACACTCCTAACCACCTTCACTCTTCTCTGCTCCTGGCCCTAGACTCTGCTTCCTCCTTTCCCATTTTCCATCTGTCACCTCCTGAGTTGGTCTCCTAGTGAGTCCAGAGTCAGACTATGTGCTGTCCAGGAGGGATCAGCCTAGTCATTTGGAGGATGGGTGTCCCAACTCAGGGCCAGGTTTTGGGACAGGTGTGCAGCATGAGGTGCCGCTTTCTGTCCAACCAGGTAGGAAGAAAGATCTTGTGTTCCAATGCCAAAAGGGACAGGAGAACATCAGGCCCTCGGGAGACTTCCAGGTTTCTGCCTGGTGTCTCACAATGTCCCTGGGGCCCAGAGATGATGTCCCTGCAATTTGGCTCCTCCCACACCTCACCTTATCCTCCTTTCCCCTTTCCAGTTCCTGTCCCATCTACTCACATCCCACAAATGTGCCTGGAGCTCTTGGACCCAGACATCCTCTTTCTGAGCTCACACTTAGCCCTTTGCCTAAAACGCCCTGCCCACATTCTTCATCCACCAACACCTCCCCATTTCCCTTTCTCTGTCCCAGCCTGGGCCCCGTGCTCTGGGTTCCCAAAGAACCCTCAGCAAACCTCCCTCCTAACCTTTTCCACACTTGATTGATTCTGCCTGTTACTTGTATGTCTCTCCCATAAAAGTATGGGCTGACAAGGACCTGGTTCTTCATTGGTGTCCCCAGTGCCTACCAGCATGCCTGTACCAACTGGATGCTCATTAGATATGTGCCAAATGAACAGCAGACTCTATTCCGAATTTTTACTGCCCCTTAAATCCTCGTGTTCCTCAGGGAGTACCCAGTTCCAGCTTCCCCTGGCCCAATACATACACCTGGACATTTCACACTTTAAGGCTGAGTGGATTTTTCAGCACATTTCATTAAAGCATTAAAGAAAACCTATCTGGAAAATCTCAGCCCTCAACTTACCTGTCCCTACACCTTCCGTATGCCCAGACAAGTAAGGCCCCGGGTGTCCTGGCCTGAGCCAAAGACCTGGGCTGGACCCTCTCACCTTTATCTGGTGCCTTCTAGCTTCAGGCGCTACTCCAGGCCTGGACAGTTGCTTCAGGTCAGGTTGTTCCTCACTCCATGCCCTCTTCTGCACACAGTCTTCTGTGCCTTCTGGAACCATCCTCTTCGCTGGCATCACGTGCCCCTTATCAGGTCATTTATTGCCTGCATTGTTAGGGCTTGAGGGAACGAATAAAGAAAACTGCGCTGTCTGCCCCCAGTGCCCCCCCCCCCCCCCCAGGTAGAGGCCCCCAAGCCTAAGAAACCCTTCACCTGGATACATAGAGTGAGCAAAGCACAGATGGATGGCATGTTCTGTAAGGGGGTAAGTGGGTCTGGGGCCCTCCACTGGGTAGTGCCTGGGAGGGTGATGTGTTGGGATGTCTTGGCCATTACATGAAAAGCAGAGGAGAGGGACAAAGGTTGGGAGGAGGCCCAAAGGACAGTGCCCCCGGATCCCCAGGTTAGGACGTAAACAGCCCCATCTGCTGCAGGTGCTCAGGTATGAGAGTACTGGGGGCAGGCAAGGCTGAGAGGGGGAGTCTCTTCAGATGCTGCTGTAAAAAGGAGCTCTTTCACAGACACCTGTGTAGCACTAGGAAGTGTCTCTGAGAGAAGGTAGGCAGACAGGACAGTAATTTTCTGACTCAGTAGCTTAGAGGGAACACTCCGTGACTTGGGCTTTCAGCTCCAAAGCATCAGCCCCCCCAGCCCTCAGCCTGGAGCCCCAGCCCCACTCCTGGGACAGGTGAGACCTCCAGGGATCGGCAGGCAGACCTGGGCACAGAGGACCCTGCAGGAAGTTTGGGAGAGGCCCCCCCGTGTTCTTGTTTCCAGCCCTTTGCCTGCGATCGGTGGTTTGGTCTTAGAAGCCTCAGAGAACTAAGCCACTGATTAAGCCCTCCGCTGGCAACCCGGCAGACAGCTGACTGCTGAGGGCCCTTGTGGCCTATGATTCCTGCTCTTCAGGCTGCCTTGGGACCTGGGTACTGGGAAGGATCTGGACACTAAGGTCCACCCTTAGCTCTGGGCCTTTTTTTGGTGTCCTAATGGAACTAGCACCCCAGAGTAGGGCCCTCGGAGAACTTGGTGGCTAACTTGTTGCTGGGAAGCAGGGGTCTTAAGTCTCTGCTCCTGGCCCACCCTACGTGGGGGCTCTCCCTGCAGGTACCTGAAGGAATTCCGCACGGAGCAGTGCCCACTCTTTGTGCAACACAAATGCACTCAGCACCGGCCCTACACCTGCTTCCACTGGCACTTCGTGAACCAGCGACGTCGCCGGTCCATCCGCCGTCGGGACGGCACCTTCAACTACAGCCCCGACGTCTACTGCACCAAGTACGACGAGGCTACAGGCCTCTGCCCGGAGGGCGACGAGTGAGTGTCCCCCGCCTCTTTCCCCCTCAACCCTCCCCCCCCCCCCCCCCCCCGCCGCCTGCCCTCAGAGGAGCCTCATGTCTCCTGGGTCAGGTGCCCTCAGAAAAGGCCAGGCAGAGTCTGAGAAGCCAGCCATTAGGCTGCTTCTGGGGAGACTGCTGCATCGTGGCACACCTTCCTGTGGCCTGGACCTGGGCTCAGACCTTGCCATCCCCTGGGGGAGGCCCCTTCTTTACCCACTTTTCAGAAACCCTACACAGGCTTCTCTTCTGCTAAGCAGAAGTATAGAAAGGGCAAACCTGAGGACCTCACAGAGGGGACGCTTGTTGACCCTGCTTGTTTGAACCTTGCAGAGGCGGTAACGGGAAGCACTGTCGGGGGTCTATGGGTACAGACCACTGAACTGCCCCTGCACTTCTTCTCCCAGAGGTCCAGGTCTTGTTCCCCCTCCTCCGGCCCCGGCCTAATATAGCACTGGGGCAGGAGAGGGTGTGCCCATGCTGTGAGCAGACTGTTTCTCTGTGGACCTCTGCGGATCCAGCCAGCACTTGCTGTCCCAGGAGTGTCCCCCCTCTGGAACTTCATTCAAGTCAGCCCAGGGCCCTGACCATACTCAGTCTTTGAGAGGACTTGTGGGAGGACTTGCTGAGCAGGCTGAAGTGGGAATTCTGGGCCCTGAGGGCTACAGCATCCAACAGATGGTGGGACGGTGGTTCTGTTACGTCAGCAGAGCTCACTGCTGCTGGCCTCCTCAACCTGCTATCCATGCACCACCTGGGTGGTGGGGAAGGGCGGGGACTGATCTCCCAGGCTGTAGGGGCAAAGGTGAGTGAGCCCCCTCCCCCCAACGTTTCAGGTGCCCATTCCTGCACAGGACCACAGGGGACACTGAGCGCAGGTACCACTTGCGTTACTACAAAACTGGAATCTGTATCCACGAGACAGACTCAAAAGGCAACTGCACCAAAAACGGCCTGCACTGCGCTTTCGCCCACGGGCCCCATGACCTCCGCTCCCCTGTCTACGACATCAGGTGGGCTGATAGCTGTGGGCTGGGGTGGGGGCCTGGCTGGAGGCCTGGCCGCTGACCCGATGAGTCCCACAGATGGAGGGCAGGGCTGGCACTCTGCTCTTCCCCTCATGCCTCCTCCCTGCTCGCCTTTCCTCCCAGAGAGCTCCAGGCCATGGAGGCCTTGCAGAACGGCCAGACCACAGTAGAGGGCAGCATAGAGGGCCAGACGGCTGGGGCTGCAAGCCACGCCATGATAGAAAAAATCCTCAGTGAGGAGCCTCGGTGGCAAGGTAAAGGTGGTCCCACAAGTGGCCATGCCTCCTCCTGTCCTCTCTTTTCTCCTGCCCATAGTTGCCCTAAGGATTTGGCCCACTACCGCCCTTTTATCCCACCTTATATCCAGCCACAGTCCAGTCACTTGGGGGCACTTCTGGGGAGTTTCCCTAGATATACCTTGCCTTCCTCTCATCACTTCAGTGCTCCCCAAATTCTTCAGGGGACTTTCCCATGTGTGTACTTAAGAATATTTACATATACATACACACGTGTTCTTGACCCTCCTGAGAGTGCCCTTTTTTACCCTGTGTGCTGTATCTCCAGTAAGGGATGGTTCTTACCTCTCTCCTGGGTCTCAGTCTTGGTGTTGGCACATGAGGAGGTGGCCTGAGCTCCTGGACCCCTTCCCATGTGGCTTCTCCTTCCCCTTCTCCTGCTACATCTGCCTGACCCCTGCCTCTGGCTCCCTGTGTAGAAACTGCCTATGTGCTGGGGAACTATAAGACGGAGCCGTGCAAGAAGCCCCCACGGTTGTGCCGCCAGGGTTATGCCTGTCCCTACTACCACAACAGCAAGGACCGTCGGCGGAGCCCCCGGAAACACAAATACAGGTCCTTTGGCCCAAGCAGGCCAGCCACGGGAGGGAGGGGTGGCAGGGAAGGGATCATGGCGGGAGCTGCTTCCACTGTGTTCACAGCGAGGCAGGGAGACCAGCCCTAGGGATTACAGAATCGCAGGACCCAAGTACAAAGGGAGGGAATAGTGAGGACAGCTGAATGACGGCGAGTCCACTGGGATCCTCTTTTGCCACAAAATGAGGTACTTGGGTCAGATGATCTCTAAGGCCCCTCCAGTTCTGATTCTGAGGGGTGATTGCTGGGGATAAGCCATGGTCTGGAGAGTATGGTTCTGGCTATAGCCTGGCTCTCCTGGGGCTGCAGAATACCTGACACGAGGACCCAGCAGAAGGGGACCAAACAGTGTTCTTGCTGATACGGCCATACTGCTCCAGAGAAGCAGAGCCTGGCTTCTGGCCCCACTAAGGTTCTCAGTCTGGAGTTCCTCTTTTCTCTTTGTGAGCCTGGCCCTGTGAAGCAGGGAGACCAGAGAGGAGCCTTTAACAGGCATCTAGTTGGCATTCCCCAGATCCCAGTGTCTCCCTCTCTGGCATCCCTCTGACCCCACCATCTCCTTGGACCAGGTCATCTCCATGTCCGAACGTGAAACACGGGGATGAGTGGGGAGACCCCGGCAAGTGTGAGAATGGAGATGCCTGCCAGTACTGCCACACCCGCACGGAGCAGCAGTTCCACCCGGAGGTGTGCCTTGGAGCAGGGGCTGGGCCCTTTGAGAACTGTGGGTGGCTTAACATACCCTCTTTGGGAAGCCAGGAAAAAGGAAAAGAAGGTCTGGGCAGATGTGGGCAGATATCACGCTGACACCATCCAGGCCTCCCTAGGCAGTGCTTGAGGAGCCCTGAATCCTAATTGGGTAACTTGCCTTGTTCTGAGCCCACGATCACCAAGCAGCCCCCTTGCTCCCAATTTTGTTTCTTCCCCTCACCCCGGGCCTCCTGTCAGGGAGCGTCAGGGACTGGGCATAGTTACCTGGCCATTCTGGACTTGGCACCACTCATGGTGCTTAGACTCCAATGACCTCAAGATTTAAAAAACATAAGAAAGCCCCTTCCAGCTGATGTGTTTCAGATCAGAGTCTCTGGTACCGGCAACCCAGCCCACTGGCCCCATGGTGTAGCCTTGAGCCATGTCAGTGCGCCAGGATCTGGAATAGGGTACATATAGGCACATGCTGTCCCTGCCCATGGGTTCATGGAGGCGTAGACATATGGGCAGAGGCCACCTTGTACGGGTTGCAGACAGCAAGGTGGAAAGGTAGATGTAGATCCCGACCCAGGGTACACGTAGGTAGAGGGTTGCTGCCTCTGATCTTGGCTCCCTTAATGTCCCAAGAGACATCCGGAGGTCACAGCCCTGGCCAAGACCCTGAGTGGGGAAGCAGCATAGAGAAGATCCCTTTGTGAGGGCCTAAGCAGGGCTGGTTGAACCTGTGACCCCAGAAGGGGGGGCTGTCCTTAGCCTGAGGGTGGTTGTATCTGCTCCAGGAGTTTGAGTAAGAAGTCAGTAGGGAGAGAGTTAGGGAAGTGGCGTGGAATGGGGAGGAGAAAAGAGATTACTAAGCTAACCCTCCCATGTTGAAGGCACCCATGCCTGCCTGTCCCTCTCTGCCTAAGCCTGATGTGCCTCTGCTCTGCCCTCCAGATCTATAAATCCACCAAGTGCAACGACATGCAGCAGTCGGGCAGCTGTCCCCGAGGACCTTTCTGCGCCTTTGCCCACGTAGAACGTATGCTGTTCCCGTTCCCCTCTCCACCCTCTCCTCCCCTCACGCTCTGCTCAGGCTCAGTCAGAGGAGTGGCCTCTCATCTGCCAGCCAGCAACAGGCTCTGTCCTTGCTGGAGGTTCCAGTCCCCCCTGCACACACACCCCGGAACTGGCCTTAAAGCCCTGGAGCTTCCAAGGTCGTGAGACAGAGCAGGACCAGGTCCCTGGTCGGGCACTCACAATCACAGGCAGAATGAAGCACCCTTCCAGAGCCAACTAGGCAGATCTCAGCAGCCACCCCATGCCCCGTCCATGGCAGACATCCCTAATTGAACATGGCACTCTGTCCTGCTGAGAGTAGGGCTGTCTGATCAAAATGTAATGCAGCCCTTCTTGTGTCATTTTAGATCTTCTAGTAACCGTGTTTAAAAAAAAAAAAAGAAATAGGTTAAATTAATGTTAACATCCCTTTACTTAACCCAGTGTAAAATATCATTTCAAAAATAATTACTGTAAAAAATCAAGATATTTTACTTTTTTTTTTTGGGGGGGTCCAAACTAAGTCTTTGAAATCTGTTGTGTAATTGAATAACTGCAGCACATTTCAGTTCAGCCCTCACTCACAACACAACTCACTGTTGTGAGTGCTTGCTAGCCACATGTGGCTCATAGCTACTGGATAGCGAGGCACTCAGTTCTCGCACGGCAGTCTAGACCGCCAATACCCATCTTAGAGCTGGAGCTCAAGTTGGAACCCTTGTCAACCACAAACCGCTGCTCTGGTTGTCCTTAACGTCTTCTCAGGCTCAGGCCTTATCTCTGGGATTAGGGTCAAAAATAAGCTGAGGGCCCTAGGAAGGGGAATATTCTTGGCACAGAGATTGTCGCCAGCCATGGGCAACTGGGACCACCTATTGAGGCAACACAGGGAAATAATTAATGGCTCAGGCTTTGGAGTAGTACAGATCAGGGTACAAATCCCAACTCAGCTCTGTCACCTAGGGAGATTACTTCTATGAGCCTCAGTTTCCTTATCTGTGAAATGGAGACTCTGATGTTATTTGTAACTTCTAGTCATTGTGAAGATTCACGGTGAATACAAAGTGCTTGGCACAAAGTAAGCACACAGTACACAGTATTAATAGAAATAAGGGAGGAGCTTTCCCTTTATATACAGAGGGTGCATGGTCTCCTTTGAAAAAGATCCCAATGTGTGTTTGGAGGGACAGAGCTGGCAAGGAGCCTGCTGACAGCCTGACTCTGTCTCTTGCAGAGCCACCCCTCAGTGACGACCTACAACCTTCCTCAACCGTGTCCAGCCCCACTCAGCCGGGTCCTGTCTTGTACATGCCATCTGCTGCCGGAGACTCCGTGCCCGTGAGCCCCTCCAGCCCGCATGCCCCTGACCTCAGCGCCGTACGTGCCTATCCAGGGAGTGGGTGGGCACCATGCCTAGCCAGGAGTCAACACCTGCCTCTAATGCTCCTAGTGCCCTCTCAGCCTGTGCTTGGAGGAGGGGGCCCTGGTATTTTGCCTCAGGCCAAGGAGTTCTGCCCTTTCTGCCCCAGGGTTTTTCTATCAAAGATCTAGTGGTGGGTGGGGTCCCCAGAGCCTGTGTTGGTCAGCCTGGGTAGAGCTGGTAGAAGGGACAAAAGCCTTCGGTCACAGTTCCCTCATAACTTCCTCACGGAGACTACCGTGCGTGGTAGTTGCTGCCCACTGGCAGTTGAAAATAGAATGGAGCCCCTTGC
The DNA here is from genome assembly GCF_028018385.1 of Neofelis nebulosa. Classification (NCBI taxonomy): domain Eukaryota; kingdom Metazoa; phylum Chordata; class Mammalia; order Carnivora; family Felidae; genus Neofelis; species Neofelis nebulosa. The sequence goes on along the minus strand of NC_080797.1, from coordinate 18,740,751 downwards.
TGAAGAATCTCCCTCTGTGGAGGGGACAGAGGATGGGCCAGAGGATGGGCCATGGCCTAGCCCACATTTTGCCCACCAAGCCACTCCCTTTCTTCTCTGCAGCTCCTCTGTAGAAACAGCAACCTAGGCAGCCCATCTAACCTCTGTGGCTCCCCCCCGGGCTCCATCAGGAAGCCCCCGAACCTGGAAGGCATTGTCTTCCCTGGGGAGTCTGGCCTTGCCCCTGGCAGCTATAAGAAGGCTCCTGGCTTTGAGAGGGAAGACCAGGTGGGAGCCGAGTACCTGAAAAATTTCAAATGCCAGGTAAGGGACGCAAGGGGAAGTCCAGTGAGGTTAACCTTCTGCAGGGGGCAGGAGAAGCCCTGGAGAGCTGGCCTGGCCTGGCTGTGGGGATTATGACTGGGAGCTGGGAAGCCCCTGTCCTCAGCCTCTTTGACCCTGAGCAGAGTGAGGGAGCCCATCCCATTTTACAGATGGAAACAGGAAAGTTAGCGTGGCCAGGCACCTGACCCTCTCACAGACCCAGTTAATAGAGGAGCAGGGACTCCACCCTCGGTCTCCTGTCCCACCATCTGGTCTTTTCCCTGCCTTATGCTGCCTTGATAGAGTGGCAGGGCCTTGGGGGAACAGGCAAGAGTGTCCCTCACTGGACTTATCTGAGGCTTGGAGTCACCAGGGAGGAGGGGAACAGCTCCCCTGGTTCCTAGAGTAGGGAATGGAGTAGGGGTGGGGAGGGAGAGCAGGGTATGTGTGTGGAGGGGGACTGTGTGACAGGTGCCTGCAGCCTCAGTGGGCCATGGCAGGTGGATGCTTGGGAAGACTCCTGTACTCAGGGGCCCTTCCTAGCACCACATGAATCCCGTGCTCCCTGACTTTTCTTTCTTAGGCCAAGTTAAAACCCCACTCACTAGAGCCCAGGAGCCAAGAGCAGCCTCTGCTTCAGCCCAAACAGGTATACAGCTCTCAGCCCCCTTCCTCCCCTTCTGGAACCCCTGCTGTTGACAGGATAGGCCCAGAAGCCCAGGCTTTGGAGAAGGGGGCCGCTGCTTTCCCCATAACCCGAGGGCCGAACTAAGGTGGGGCCCCAGCCCTAAATCCAGAGAGGTAGGGGTCAGGCCCTGCAATCCCTTACCTCCTGGACTCACTCATGAGTTAGTCAAAAAAATATTTCTTGAGCGTCTATGCTGTGTCAGGCGCTGTACTCACTTCTCCCTTCCCCTACTGCAGGACTCCAGGGTGAGTGGGCCCTGCAGCCTGTAAGCCACAGCTGTCCCAACTCCAGCCTTGCAGCAAGGTGTTGAGTGGGTGGGGTCCCGTCTGAGCTTGGGGGCAACTGGATGAGCCCTGGTTTGCACCATTTCCCTCCAGCCCCTGGCCATGGCTTCCATGAGCGGGCATCCCATTGTCTCTCCTCCTCATTCTCTCGTTGCAGGACATGCTGGGCATCCTTCCCGTGGGCAGCCCCCTGACCTCAAGCATCTCTTCTAGTATCACCTCCAGCCTGGCAGCTACGCCCCCTAGCCCTGCTGGCACCAGCAGCGTCCCTGGCATGAATGCAAATGCTCTGCCCTTCTATCCCACCAGCGACACGGTAGAGTCAGTCATAGGTAATTAGGCCGTTTCTATTGCCAAGATCTGGACTGGGTCTGGAGTGAGTGAGATCCAAACCGGGGTGCTTGTCACTGTAGACATTTACCTTGGGAGAGTCAGAAGGTGGGCACTCTGAGCCCTTTGACCTAAAGGGAAAATGAGCCCAGGGTGTAGGGCCCTTATAGCCCTTATAGCAAATTACCTATTGCTCTGTTGTGGAAATTAGGAAGAGCCACCTCTTCCCTTGGACCAATGCAGCCTTATACTCTCACTAGGTACCCTTATGTAGCAGACAACCTACACAACTGCCCTTCTCTGTCAGCAGCCCTTTATGGGTGGCACTTTGTGGCGGGTCGTGTTTCAGGCACCAGGCTGGCAGAGATGCAGATAGGGTGTTCCTGCCCTCGAGGAGGGACATTGTTCCCAGCCTCCCAGTCTAGTTCAGCAGAGGGCAGTGGGTGCTTGTCAAGCACCTACTGTGCATTAGCCACTGAGGGCCCAAAGATCTGTTTCCTGCCCTTGAGAGCTCAAGGATGAGACATACAAGCTGTAACATCAGGAGAGGTATCAGAAGGCTTTGGAAGAGAGCCATCTGAGCCGGACGTGGCAAGGCACACAGCACAGGGTGTCCATGTTGGCAAAGGAGCAGCCCGACAGGCAGAGGCTTGAGAGCCTGGGTCTAGTGGGGCCGAGCATGAATAGGAGGCAGTAGAGGTGGGTCCTGGAGACGAGGCCTGGAACCTCAGGATTCTATGGCCCCTTGGGAGGCAAGGAGGTTTATGTACCAATCTCTGTGTCCCCAGAGTCTGCCCTGGATGACCTGGACCTGAATGAGTTTGGGGTGGCTGCCCTAGAGAAGACTTTCGATAACAGCACGGTGCCCCACCCAGGCAGCATCACAATTGGTACTGGGTAGTGGGTGGGCAGCGCATGAGGGAGGGCTCCTAGGGGTCCAGCCTGGCCCGGGCTGGGCAGGCGAGCCTTCCCCTGCTTACGTGGCTCTGTGTAGCTTGCCCCGCCTTCACTGGGCCCTCTGGGGCCTCTCTTCCAGGTGGCAGTTTGCTGCAGAGCTCTGCACCCGTGAATATCCCTGGCTCCTTGGGCAGTTCTGCTTCCTTCCACTCAGCATCCCCGTCCCCTCCTGTCAGCCTCTCCTCGCATTTCCTGCAGCAGCCCCAGGGCCACCTGAGCCAGTCCGAAAACACATTTTTGGGGACCTCAGCATCACATGGATCTTTGGGTAAGAGGGGGTGTGTCTCTCCAAGACCTGGGGCAGCAGGGTCTGGGCTTTTAGAAGTACTTTTGGCCACTTTGTCCATAGCCAGAGGCAGTGCAGAGTAGAGGTTGGAGCAGGGACTCAGAGCTTGGAGGTGGGTCAGGTCCCTGTCCCACGTTTCCCTTAGCTGGGTACACCTGGACAAGGTGGCTTAGCCTCTTTTAGTTTCCCGTGCTTTAAAGTTTGTAGAAATAATGGCATCCTCCTCCTCATAAGGAAGGTGCAAGGCTTAAATGAAATAATGTGAGGGAAAAAGATGAAGGGAGAAGTCTGCACAGGCTTGCCCCAGGCTCAGGGTGGCCTTCCTAGAAGCAGAGGCACCAGGCAGACCCGGCTGTGACCCCAAAGGCTGCTGAACATGAGAACCGGAATGGGATGGACTGGGGGGTTCTAGAGGGCACATCACATGACAGTGGCTAGAAGCAGGGCCTGGCGAGCTGCAGGCTCCACCGCGGGCAGGGTACCCTCTCGTGGGCAGGCTGGCGTGAGTGTTCACTGAGGTAATGGGTAAAACAGCACAGTGCCCAGCTCGCTGCCTCTCAAACAGCAGCTGCTGCTCTTAGCCCCCGCCCCGCCCCGCCCCAGCAGCTGTTCGAGAAGATCAAGAAATAACCTCTCCTGAGGGTGCTGGGCTTCCTGGTCACACTGAGCCTGAGCCTGTGAGCCAACCTTTGACATTCTGACCAGAGATCAGGGCAACACGTTGATCTCTAAGCATCTTTCCAGTTTTTTTTTTTTTTTTTTTTTTTTCAACGTTTTTTATTTATTTTTGGGACAGAGAGAGACAGAGCATGAACGGGGGAGGGGCAGAGAGAGAGGGAGACACAGAATCGGAAACAGGCTCCAGGCTCCGAGCCATCAGCCCAGAGCCTGACGCGGGGCTCGAACTCACGGACCGCGAGATCGTGACCTGGCTGAAGTCGGACGCTTAACCGACTGCGCCACCCAGGCGCCCCAACATCTTTCCAGTTTTGAAGGTGGCTGTTCCATTTTATGTTGGCTCTGTTAGCTTCAGATGCTTTGTGTCACATTTGTCTGGCTTGTTCATATTCTGGAAGCATCTTGACTGTACCCCTTCTTGCTGGCCACACACTCTTTCATTCCTTTCATTCCTCTCCGTGTAGTTATCAAGCAGGGTTTTATAGAGTGTGAGCTCAACAGTCCCTCCTGCCACAGAGCCGTGGTCCAGTCAGAGAGGCAGACCTTCACGGACAGTAGAGCCTACTCAGAAACTGTCACTCTTGTGTGGAGTTAGAGGCCTGGCTTTGTGATTCAGAATAATAGAGGGAACCTGACCTGGACGTGGTCAAGAGAGAAAGTGCCACCTGAGTGCGGAGGGAGGTGCATGGGAAGAGCTCGCTGCCAGGAGGACATTTTGTTGGTCGTGAGTTCCCACCTCTGGGGACAGGGCAGATAGGCTCATCGATAGTGCACATCTCAGGATCTCTACATAGGATGACATCTGTCATAGTTTGGGTGTATGTGTTGCTTGGAGGACAGAAAGAATCCTTTGGTTTCTGGAAAATCCTTGCTGGATTAGTGGGAAGGGAGTGAGAAAGAAGTTATTAGAATGAGAAGTGTGGACAGAATGAGGCCAGAGGTGGGTATGGGTCCCCCTCTAGAAGACGGGCTGCCCTGGTGGCCACAGAGCGAGGCACATGGTGTTAGCAAACATCTGTCAAAGGAGTAAACGAATACATGGCTGGGTGAGCGCGCAGCCCAGCTAACTGGAGAAAGTAAGCCTTTGGAGTTAGACGCCCTGACCCTATACCGTCTCCACCGTTTACCGTTTGTGTGATTCTTTTTTTTTTTTTTTAATTTTTTTTTTTTTTTTTAACGTTTATTTATATTTGAGACAGAGAGAGACAGAGCATGAACGGGGGAGGGGCAGAGAGAGAGGGAGACACAGAATCGGAAGCAGGCTCCAGGCTCTGAGCCATCAGCCCAGAGCCCGACGCGGGGCTCGAACTCACGGACCGCGAGATCGTGACCTGAGCTGAAGTCGGGCGCTCAACCGACTGAGCCACCCAGGCGCCCCCCGTTTGTGTGATTCTTAGCAACACCTTTTTTTTTCCTGTTTACTCATCATAAACCAAGGAGAATGAACCAGGGTTCCCTGAACTTTTCCTACTACAGTTCTGCCATCATCTGAGGCTCTGGCCCACATTTTTGCCCCCGAATTTCCTCCCTAGCCTCACAGCAGGTGTAAGGGGGTTCTCCCCTCTCTAGCCCAACAGTCAAGTCACAATCACAAATTGCCACTTTTACAGACTGCTGTCCCTCCAGTCCTTCCCAAGTCCCCTGAATCACTGTGAGGCAAGTGATGGGAACCTCATTTTACAGATGAGGTTGCTAAGCCTCAGAAGTTAAGTGCTAAGTGTTAAGTAGCAGGTAATGCTACGGTAGGTCTGATGCAGCTGTGGGGCCAACACATCCCTGTAAAATTCCCTGGCCTGATATTGCTGAAGCCTTGCACAGCTAGCCCCTGGAAGCCTCCAGGCAGGGGTGGATGGGGCCCAGGGTCTGGGTCTGAAGCCTGCCAGAACCCTGATGTTCCTCCATTTCCTGATGCAGGTCTGAATGGGATGAATAGCAGCATCTGGGAGCATTTTGCCTCTGGTAGCTTCTCCCCAGGCACTTCTCCTGCCTTCCTGTCAGGGCCAGGGGCTGCTGAGCTGGCCCGGCTGCGGCAAGAACTCGAAGAAGCCAACAGCACCATCAAGCAGTGGGAGGAGTCCTGGAAGCAGGCTAAGCAGGTACTGGGCCCCCACACCCACTTGCCTTCCCAGGGCCTGATGGCATGCAGCCTTCGCCCATCTTACGCAGAGGAGGCGCAGGGGTGGGAGGCCCAGGGTCCTGGAGGACAGAGCAGAAATTTTGTTTTGTTCACTTTCTTTCCCTGTGGAAACACTTGCCTTGCCAGTCAGGACCCTGGGCTGGCTGGTGTCCCAGGCCCGGAATTCCCAGTGTGAGTTGCTTATTTGGTTTGATCCCACAGCACTGCTTGACTCTCCCCAGAAACCCTGACTTTCCAGGGTGTTCTAGGCTCTGAGATGGTCCCTCTGTCCAGCTACAGCCTGGTTGCTCCTGCAGGTGCTGGCCAACATGCCCAGCTCTGCCTAGCGCTCCTCTGCCGTGCTGGCTTCAGCCCCCTTCCTGACACACACAGGGTCTCTTGCAGATCTTGAAACCTCCCTTGTCTGCAGGCAGTGTCAGCCCCCTGCCTGTGCCCTCCCCAGACAGTTGACCCAGCTCTCCAGTAGGCCCTGCAGCCACAGTGGTCCCTGCAGGCTCCCAGAGGTGTACTTGCAAGGGGGGAGGGTTGCAGGGCCAGGGGGCCATCAAGATGAGGTGCTGTGTGTTGGGCCCACAGGCTTGTGATGCCTGGAAGAAGGAGGCAGAGGAGGCCGGTGAGCGGGCCAGCGCAGCAGGTGCTGAGTGCGAGCTGGCCCGGGAGCAGCGGGATGCACTGGAGGAGCAGGTTAAGAAGCTACAGGAAGAGCTGGAGCGGCTGCACTCAGGCCCCGACCCACAGGCCCTGCCCACCTTCTCCGACCTGGAGGCCCTCTCACTCTCCACCCTCTACTCCCTCCAGAAGCAGCTGCGGGCCCACCTGGAACAAGTGGACAAGGTCAGCCCAGGAGGTTAGGGGAGCGCTGGGTGGGGGTGTACAGCAGCCTCAGCAGTGCTTGGACTCGGATGGGTCCACGCTGCTCCAGGGACAGCCACCCTTCTGGGAGCCTCTGCCCAGCTGCTGGGCTGACACAAAATGCTGCCCTCTTGGAGGAGAGGTAGGAGAAAATGTCACTTGCTGGGAGGCGAGAAGGCTGGAGATAGGGAGGCGTCAGTGCCCACACTCCCCTCCCCCCCCTGCCCCCGCCCCCACAGTTCTGAGGGTGGGGCTGACCCAAGCTGCATTACTAGGCCTGGGCCTTCGGTTACATTGAGACGCTTCTCCTGTGAGCTCTGCACATACCAGAAGACATTCCAGAACAGTTAGGTCCCCAGGACTACTTTGTCTGCATTCCTAGGTGCCCCGCTGGATCCCCAGGGAGCATGGCACAGCAGAGAGTGCATTCTTTTTTTCACCAGGCATTTGCAGCCAGGCCCCATTGTTCTCGTTTGAGGACCGAGGGTCCCTGTGAGATCGAGACAAGAGGCAGAGGCTTCGTGGGAGAAAGAGCCCGTCAGGGTGGGGGCTGCAGAGCAGCACTGGCCCTGCCCTCTCCCTCCGCACCCCTGGAAGCAGACATTGGGAGCCCTGAGGGCATCAGGCTGGACTCTGACTCTGCCCTCTCACTTGGCAGCCATGCTGCTGAGCTCTGTGCCTCTAGTTCCTCATCAAGGGGACCAAAGAAAATGTTGAGAAAGCTCCTTGTCCAACTCAGGGCCAGGCTGGTGACCATGATGTCACTTTCTCCCGCAGGCCGTGTTCCACATGCAGTCGGTGAAATGCCTTAAGTGTCAGGAACAGAACCGAGCGGTGCTGCCGTGCCAACACGCCGTGCTGTGTGAGCTCTGTGCCGAGGGCAGCGAGTGCCCGGTCTGCCAGCCTGGCCGGGCCCACGCCCTCCAGTCGTGACCCTGCAGGCCTGGCCCTGGCCTGGCTCAGATCTTCTTACCTAGGACTTTTTAAAGTATATATATATATGTATGTATGTATGTATGTATGTATATGTATATGATTCTGTATATGTATACATTTCTGTATGTGTGTAGGTATGCGTGGGCGGCAGTGTGTGAACAGTGTCTGTGTGTATATCTGTACATAGATATAGACACACACTTTAAAACAGACTTACCAAGCACTTTTTAAAAGAAAAACTATTTTGCAGCCCTCCCCTTGCCCACTCCCTCCTTTTCCACTGCAGAGACAAAGTCCCCTCTTTGCCCACTGGGCTTCAGCAGGGGATATGTTTCTGTCTCTTTTTAAATGTAGGGAAACTAACTAGTTTTAACTTCTTCCTGGGGCCTGAGCGGGAAGCTGGAAGGGGCTGAGGGGAGGGACCAAGCCTTCAGGGCAGGCTCTGTTCACTGCACCTCCCCAGGCCAGGGAGAGAGCCAGGGATGTGGACATCCCCAGGGCATACCTGGTTCCCAGCTGTGAGGCTTGAGGGGGATGTGCTGGGGTCGAAGTCAGCCTAGCTCCTAGGTTTACCAAATGTGTATTTAGTCTGGGGCTGGCAGGCCAAAGCTGCAGGGGCCAGCCCCATTCCCACCCCTGGGCCCTTGAAGCTCCTTGAGGGGCAAGGCCCAGGAGTTCTACCCCTCAGGTTCCTGAGGCCAGGGATCCACCTCAGTCCTCTCCCTCTGGGCCCCCAAAAGCAGCCTCCCTGGCCCTAGGGCCACCTACCAGACTGGCACTGCCCTCTTCATAACCCCCCAGCTGCTGTCAGCTTCCCCCCCCCCCACCCACCCACCCCGCCCCCGTTTCCTCCCTTCCCTCTGGCAGCTAGCAGGGCAATTGGTGGGGAGAAGCTACGGACTGAGGACCAAGGTAGGGCTCAGGCCCTGCCCTCCTCACCGGGAGGGGCTCCGTATGCATTCCTTGGTGCTCTCTGAGTGCAGCTGACGTCCTGCCCATTTGGAGCAGACGCCTGTGTACATGTGTGTGCGTGCCTGTCCGATGTATATTGTGTCTTAGCTTCCATTTTAAAAATTGTTCTGTACAGAAAGATGCAGTGGGTGCGGGAGGGCAGAGCGGGTGGAGGGAAGCCACCCTGCTCCCAGCTCTGGGGGTCTGGGGTGGGAGCAAGAGGGCTGTGAAGGGTCTGGCCTGGACCAGGCTCTCCTTGGGCTCAGCACGAAAGGGCTTTCAATGAATTAAGTGAAAACTTTTTTTTTTTTACGAAAATGCAAAAATCAACAAAGCTCCAAACCTATTGGAAATAAAATATGAACTTAACAGTGGTAGCTTGTTTACATGAGGGTGAAGGAGATCCAGCCCCACCTGGGTTATAGAAAGAGCTTATGCCCCATCAGCTGGGACCCATTCACTTACTGTTTTGCAAAAGACAACAGGGCCCCTCGTAGTTTCTCAGAGGAGGAGAACGGTCTTCTCTCAAAAGCACTAAAAGGAAGGTTGAGGGTCCCAGCCTTTGAGCCACCTCTTTCCTCCCCCTGCTCTTAGCTGGCCTAGTAGGTAGCTGTGAAGAAACACAGCTACTGGGCTGTCTGTATGGATCTCAGGTTCAGAGCTGAAAGGAGCCTTGGATGATCTCGACTGACCCCCTTCACCACCCTCCCCCATCATACTTGTGTGGGCTCAGAGAGGGTCACACAGCTAGATATGACAACCCGGCCTTGGGCTCTCTCAGCATAGGGGCCACTTCCCCCCCAGGCCAGGCTGCAACTCCGTTCCTCTCAGCCCTTGAATAGACACACAACTGAACTCCTGGGAGACCCCCACTTATGGTGCTCCCCTTGGGAGCATCAGGCCCTTGTGCTAGGCAGCAACCGCACACACGGATATGCCTGGTAGTGTTTTGTTTGAACATCAGTTACTCCCACATCTCCCTGCTCTATAAGGTGAAGTGAGGGGCCGAGTGGGCCACAGGTGGGGGGACAGCTCAAGGTCTCCTGAAGGCTGAGGAGGGGGATTGCAGGGCCTGACTGTAATCTCCTGGACCCCGATGCAGGGCAACAGCATAGTTCCTTAGAGGACAATGAATTGTTTTTGGTTTTTTATTTTTGCTAAGAAAGTTTCTAAGTGGCAGGTAACTGTCCCAGGGAGGGGTCCACAGTAGACACAGTTGGCCAAGCTGTCCTTCCTGCTCCTCTATGCCAGCCCCACTGCCTGCCAGTTCTCACCTCTTCAGAGCCAGAAGGTTCCCAGTAGCCGCCTCAGGAGAGGAGCCAGGCTCCCTTCATTATAGCTGCCACCCTCCCTCTCAGGGCAGCGGTAGCCCCAGCCCCAGTGAACCAGGGAAGGAGAGCTAAAGAGTAGGCCCCAGGGAGCCCAGCCCCCCACCCCAGTGACTGGAATAGGCAGGCCAGAAATGCAGGGAGGCAGCTCTGCCAGAGCAACACTTCCCCAACAGGAGAGCGAGGGCCAGAGATGCAGACAGCTGCCCCCTCCCCCTGGTGCTGAATTTGGTAGAGAATGCTGAGGCCAGGGCTGGAGGCAGGGGGAGGGAGTATAAATACCACAGGGGCCCCGGCCCCAGCACCCCGGGCCCCTCTGGTGGGAGGACCAGAGAGGATCCACACACTGGGCCTTCCGCACACCGGGGTTCCCCAGACTTGCAGGGCCCTTGCGGACTGTTAGGCCAGGCTGGTGGGGAGAACCCAGATCTTGCAGGCACCCAGCCCCCTCCCCAACCTCCACTGCTACCGCCCTGGCTTTGGGGCATGCTGGGAGGCCTGCTTGGCTCGCTGCCTCCGCAGCCTCACAAACACCTGGGCCTCCCGATCACCCTTCCGGCTCTCCAGCAGCTGCAGGATAGGATCCCCTGCGAAGAGAGGCGTTTGGGGGTCAGCCGGCGGCGCCGGGGGTGGGGGTAAGCAGTGCCTGGCTAGTGGTGGGGGTCACAGCACTGACCCGTTCCCCAGCCATCCTGAAAACTAGCGATGGACACACACCAGCCAAGCTCACGAGACAGCCTGAGGTCATCCCCTAGCTCAACCGCACTGGCACAGACACGGACCCAACTGCGTTGGAAGAGGCTGAGGTGCGCTTCAGGCTGCAACTCTTGCCTTTTTGCATGAGAACCTTAGGCTAGGGAGTCGGCCTCTTTGTGCCTCAGTTTACTTATCTGTAAAACAGCAATACCACCTGCCACAGTGCGTGGTTGTACGATTGAGAGCTAACATGCGTCAGGTGCTTAAAAGTGGCTCCTAAGTGCTTGGACATGTGACCTATTCTTACTATCCAGCCTGGAGGATGCTTGGGCTGTGCCCCCTGGTCAGAGACACTCAGGCCCTCTCCCCAAGTAAGCCTGTTAGTGACCTTCCTCCACTAGAGGGTCCCACCACACTTGGGCTAACAAATTTCCCTGGTCTCTTGATTAGACTGAGCTATCTACTCAGCACGAGCCACCACACAGACTCCACTGGCTTCCACACCCAAGGAGGGATTTCTCTGACCCCGACTTCGTTTGCTTCCCTGGGGGCCACTGCCTGAGGTTTTACAGGCTGCCCTTCCCCTGCACCCCCAGTGCTGGGCCTGGCCCCGCACCCGAAGCCTCACAGCCTCTGCCCTGGGGCTCAGGCCTACCGTTGGGCGCAGGGTAGGTGAGGGGCAGACGGGTCTGAGGCACCTCGCCAGGCTCCTCCGTCCCAGTCAGGCCCGGCACTGAGCGTAGTGGCAGAAAGGCCTCCCCTTCCAAGTCATCAGCCCCCAGCGTGTCATGGTCCAGCACCGTGAGCAGGAGGCAAGCTCCGTCCTTCCGGCACGGCTCAGCAGGCACCAGGCTGAGTGGGGGACAGAGTGGGACTCAGCTGCCTGCTCCCCCACCCCACGGTCACTGGCACCCACCCGCACACACAGTTCGCCCCTGGATCTTGAGGACAGGACAGGGCTGAGGGCGGACAGGACAGGGCTGAGGGCAGACAGGTGGGAGTTAGGATCGCAAAGCCAGTTCTCAGCCTAGTTATGTCCTGACTCCTCCTCTGTGGGCTGATACTTCAAAGTAAGGGCCTATGTCCCCAGACCTTCCCTGGAAGCAAAAGCCTCTCAGCCCAACAGGTGGGGGTCTTCCCCTCCAGTCCTGCTCCTCCTCCCGGGGTCCCAGCAAACCCCTGTGCCAGGTGCCCCTCCCTGGGACCCAAATGCGGTCATCTCAGGGGAGCCCATCGGCCTCAGGTGGGAGGAGCAGGCCCGAGGGAGGTCCGGGGCTGGGGAAGGGTGGCAGGTACAGGGACCCACTCACAATTCAAAGGTCTCATCAAACAGGGGGTGAAGGTCCTTCTTGTGCTTTTGGGTCTCCCGGGGGGCCAGCTCAGGGAACTCGTGCCTGGGCTCCAAGGTCAGTTGGACAAAGGGGTCGCTGGAGCCTGACAAGTGAGGAGGTCACCTGGGGAGGCCACCTTGCCAAGGATATCCCAGCTCCCCGCCTCGTCCAGGCCCCTGCAGCCGTGCCCTGTTCGGCAGCATCGCCCCCTCCTGGCGACCTGCAGAAACTGCACGCAGTGCTCCCGCTCGGGAGCAAACTGCCAGAGACGCGGGGGAAGGGGGCCTGAGCAAAAGACTCGGGAGCGGCCAGTGGACAGCCTGCACTCACCATTGGAGTCCAGGGGCAGCAGGCTGGAGGCGCTGAGCAGCTCCACACGCAGCTTCTGCTCAGAGGCGCGGTAGGAGACTTTGACTGTGACCGCCCCTAACTCCTCAGAAGCCGCTTCTGCCTAATAAGGGTGGGGCGCATGGGCAGTGTCGGCTGGGGCAGAGTGGAGGCGGGGCTCCAGGGACACAGGGAACGCAAGGGAGGAAAAGAGCCTCACCTGCTGCTGGATCCGGCTGCAGAAGTACTTCTGGATGAGCTCCCTGCTAGAAGCGGCCTGCAGCTCCAGGTCTTTCTGCAGAGCCTGGGAACGGGGCACAGCTGAGAAGTCACCTGAACTGTCACACTCAACCACAGCCCAGGGCTGCCCTTTGGGAACTTGCCGCCAAGAGGGGATGTCAGTTTGATACGGAAAGCACTGGGCGTTCCAGAACCTTCGACCGCAGAATGCACCCTCAGGACAGACAGGGTGGGCTTCACAGGCGTGCTCCCCCTGCAGTGGCACAGCCACCCCCTCACCATGCTTAAAAAACCTGATGCTTGGTTTAAAACACCAAAGCTCTGCTGTGGCTGCCTTTAAATTTTCAGTAATTTCTGAAAAGGGGGCTCACATTTTCTTTTCGTGCTGGGTCCCATCCGTGATGACACAGGTGAGCACAGAAAGGCAGGTGTCCCCCCCCCACCCAGCTCACCAGAAGACCCCTACCTGGAAGGTGGCTGTGTGCAGGGCCTCGGGTGGCAGGCCACAGCCCTCTGCGTAGAAGCAGATCTCCAGATTCTAGGGGGTGAGACATCAGAGGTGACCCCAGGCAGCCTCCCACCAGCATTATTTGGGGTCACTGCTATTATTACCTGAAGTGCAATCTTCAGCCTGCTAGAGGCCAGGGGGCAGCTCCGCTGGGAGGCGGCCACTTCCACCAGGACGGCGAGCGTGTGGGTCCAGAGCAGGGTCAGAAGGCTGGGGTGAGGTGCGGAGGGACGTCAGTCACAGGATAGGAGGGCGGAAGGGGAGGGAGCAGAGACACTCTTGAGAAAGGGACCCAGACCCACCCCCAGCTCCTCCCCACCCCCACCCTCCATTTCTACCTGCTTCTCAGGTAGGGCTGGAGCCACAGGCAGGAGTGGGGCAGGGAGGACAAGGGGTGGGGGGGCAGGCGGGCGGGGCCAGTCCCAACCAATGTGTCTCATAACCTAGCAGAGAAGCCTGCTCAGTAGGATTATCAAACCCCAACAAACAAGGTGGGGAGGGGAGGCTGGTCCCCCAGTGACAGAATCAGGATTCAGTAGAGGAGTGGCCAGAATGAAGAGGATTCCAGCATGGATAAGGATGGATAAGCTGTCAGGAGAAAAAAATAGCAACCAAGCCACAGTCCTACTAACTACCTGAAAGAACTGAATTTTGACACGCCAAAGTAGATTCAGGCAGTTAAGTACAAAAAAAAAAAAAAAAAAAAAAAAAAAAAATGGGTTGTGTAATTAAGAACGGGGAAGGTCATACTAATTAAAGGTAGTTAATGTAGTCAACATATTTGGGTGCTTATTATGCCCCCAGACAATGTTCTAATGGCTGTTGAGACAGCAGTGAGTGAAATCCCTGGAGTGGGGATTTAACTCTGTTTCAGCTGAACAAATGGCATGTTGTGGCCTGAGAAATGAAGAAGGCGGGCTTCCCGGGGGCCGCTGCACCAGGAGTGGTACGCGGGGAGCAGGGCAGCAGCCTCAGAGCCCGGATCCCATGGGGAGGACCCACGGCCATCGGTCTGCAGCGCGCCAACCACTTCCTTTGCACAGGCGCTACATTCGACACCCCACGTGACTCACTTGGTCCTCATTAAAGGCCAGAACTATGATCATCTGCACGGAAAACTTGAGTAATCTGTGCACTCCGCCCACCGAGCAACAGCAAAGCTAGAGTCTGAATTCAAGTGGGCTGGGGCCCACACTCTTGACTTCTAGCCATGCTGCCCAGGCCCCTGCTCGAAGAGAGACCCTAACTAGGGGCACCTGGGAGGCTCAGTCGGTTAAGTGCCCGATTTCGGCTTAGGTCATGATCTGATCTCACCATTCGTGGGTTCAAGCCCCACATCAGGCTCTGTGTGGAGAGCCTGGAGCCTGCTTTGGATACTATGTCTCCCTCTCACTCGGCCCCTCCCCTGCGCTCTCTCTCTCTCTCTCTCTCTCTCTCTCTCTCTCCCTCTCTCAAAAATAAATAAACATTAAAAAAAATTTTTTTTAAAGGCACCCTAACTAGAAGTTCCCCTGAATCATGGGAGAATACCCATTGCCTGTAACGTTAGGAGGGGAGATGAGCCAGCAAGGCCCACAGACAGCCCACGGCTAAAGGAGAAGGCAGCTTTCTGCTCAGCCTAAAGGGAAATGGGCAAGTGTGTGAGGAAGTGAGCCCCCTGTCCCTGGAGGTGAGCCTTGAAGCAGAGGCTGGTTGCATCCTCCCCTGAGAATGGATGCTGAGGCCGGGAAAGAGGGGCTGGTGGGAGGCGGTGGGGCGCCGCAGGGCGGGAGGCTGCCGCAGACCTGTTGAAGTTCTCCTGCACCAAGTTGGCGTTCATGTAGCAGAGCTCCACTTCCAGAAACTTCATCAGGGGCAGAATGGCCTGGGGAGAGGGGTGGGCAGCACGTCTGGTTCTGGCCCATTCCCATGCCCTGACTCGGAAGGGCAAACAGGACCGGGAGCTTTTGTGCACTTGCTTTGGGACGCCTGCAGGACCTGACCCCTGCCCACAGCCGGCTCCAGCCACACTGGCCTCCTGTACGCGCGGTCCTGGCTCGGGGCCCTGGCCTTTGCCGTTCCCTCCCCTGGAAATCCTCATGGCTCCTTCTCTGGCTTCCTTTAGGTCTGGGCTCAGCTGTCACCCTTGAGGAAGGCTTTCTCCAGCCACTGTCTAAAAATATCTCCATTTTCGGGGCGCCTGGGTGGCGCAGTCGGTTAGGCGTCCGACTTCAGCTCAGGTCACGATCTCGCGGTCCGTGAGTTCGAGCCCCGCATCGGGCTCTGGGCTGATGGCTCAGAGCCTGGAGCCTGCTTCCGATTCTGTGTCTCCCTCTCTCTCTGCCCCTCCCCCGTTCATGCTCTGTCTCTCTCTGTCTCAAAAATAAATAAACGTTAAAAAAAAAATTAAAATAAACAAAAATATCTCCATTTTCTCTAGCACTTATTATCTAACATGCCATGTGTGTGCACGCACACACACACGTACATATGGTTCTAGTTACATACATGTACTTGGCTCTGCCACCTCCCCTACCAGAATGTAAGCTCTAGGAAGGGCGGACTTTTCGTAATTTTTGTTCATTGATATATATCCCAGTGCCTAAGTCAGTGCCTGGGACAGAGTGAGTGCTTCAATAGTTGATGACTTAATGAGTCAGCGTCTCCCAAACAACCGAAGGTACGCATCACTGTGCCCCTGACAGGTGAGGATGCTCGAATCAGCTGGCTTGTGCAAACAGGAGCTGAGAAGGATGCACGCCCAGATCTGTCTGGCTGCAAAGTCCAAGCTTTCCCCGACTGCAGTCCCCACACTGATGCTGGGGGAGTCCGTGGAATGACCCAACCCTGCCCCCTCAGCATCCAAGGAGGAAACCGAGGTCCAGGAGGGAACATTTCTGGCCCAAGTCTGGGGGACTCATCGCTGACATCCCACCGACTTCAGCTCCCTGCCACCCTAAGCCCCTTTGGCAAAGCTGAGCAGGGGGGGCCACTCACATCCTCAGGCAGGACAGACTCCTTGACAGTCACGAGCTTCTGGATGTGCTTGGCAATGCCCACCTCCAGCTGCGGACACAAAGCAGGAGGGAGACCAGGGCGTGAGTGCGGGGAGGACGGGGCGAGGCCACTTGGAGCCTGGGTTTAGGTTCGGGAAGGGGTAGGGGCCGGACGTCAGCCCAAGTCCGGTGGGGGGCGGGGGTGGGGGGGTGGGCTGCGGATCAGACAAGGTACCTGCTCGGCCAGGGTGCGGACGCCAGTGCGGATCTCGTGGCCCAGCCCGGCCAGCGCGCCCTGCAGCTGGGCATACAGCGTGTTCTGCAGCTGCCCCTGCTCCAGCACAGCCCCTACCCGCTGTTCCAGCGCCTCCCATGCCAGCTGGGTGGGCAGCTTGCCGATCACCAGCCGCAGCTGCTCCATGTCGTTCACCACCACGCATAGCTGAGGGCAGGCACGGGCGCAGGAGGCAGAGCTTCCGGAGTTGTGCCGGACTGGCAGCCCCTACCCCCACCCCGGTCCCCGACACCCAGGTCTGGCCCTTACCATGTTGGCCGCCTGGCCCTGGTCCTTCTGGCCTGCGGAGAGCTCCCGGGCCCGGGTCTTTATGAGGCTGCAGTACACCAGGGCCAGCCGACAGGTATCCTGGGGTGGGGAGAGGAGGATCAACGCGGGGGGAGCCCACGAGGGGGTCAATGTGGAGAGGCACGGAAATCTCGGTGACTTGGGGATTTAAGACACAGGCCTTCGGAGGCTGCTGGGGCAGGAGGAGCTGGGGAGAAAGAGGGTGAGTGAAATGGGGCTGTCCTAGAAAGGAGGGGAAGGACCCACGAAGACGCCGCACCTCCACAAACTTGACGGTGATCATGAAGGCCTCCTCTGGGTCGGGCCAGTCCAGCTGCCGGGCAGTATGGCTGATCTGGGCGAAACAGGTGGACAGATCCACGGCTGATGTGCTGTGCTTGGTCAGTTCACCCAGGGGCACCAACTGGGGGATGGGAGAGGGTGCAGAAAGGAGGGCTCAGGCCTTGCCAGATTCCTGCTCCTCCCTCCCTCCTTCCTTCCGCAAGCATGCAGGACGGGGCGGGGCCGGGGGTGGGGGCGGACTACCAGGGGTGCGAGCGAGGCTCCCCACCCAGGGACCCCCCCCCCCCCCCCCCGGCTGCACAGATCAGTCTGTGAAGGAAAGCCACGCTCTACGCCAAGGATATCGGGAGGCGGTGTTTTGCACAACTGGCTTCAAGAGCCGGTTACCAGCTTCTGCACATCCTGGAGGTACAAGCAGAGCCCCGAGCCCCACCCCCAAAGCTGGGACCCCATCCCTGATCTCGGGCCCCGCCCCCACCTCATCCATCTGCACAGCGCGCTGCACCCGCGCCAGGGCCACACTGTACGTCTTCTGCAGCCAGGAGGGGACGGCGGGCTGGAACCAGCGGTGAAAGCCATCCAGGGCCAGGACTCCATCCCTGGGGAGGGCCGGGGCTCAGCCTGGGAGCCTCTCCTCAGCCCTCCTCTCTCTCTTGTGCTGACCCACCACTGCCCACCTCTCTGCGGGGACTGGGCCCAGCTGGCAGAGCTCCTTGAGGCTGACATAGAGCTGGAATAGACTCTCGCCCACCTCCGGGGACACGGGGCTGCCCGCCACCGCCGCCGTGTGGTCCTGTACCCGCTTGGCCACCTGCGAAGGGAAGGCGTGGGGACGGGGCTCCAGAGCCAGGCTAGGGGGCACGGCCCGGAGACACGGGGCGAGACTCACCAGCCACTGAAGCTCCGGGAAAGCCATGGAGAAGAGGTTGACCTTGAGCGCACTGGAAGGAAGGCGACAGGTGTGACCTGGTGGCACACACAGGGGTCCTTCTGGTCCCTCTCCTGAGCCCCTGCCGCACTACCTCCCAACCCAGCCACCCGCTCACTTCTGGAAGATCTTGTTCCATGTGCGCTGGCACTGGTGTAGGTCGCCAATGATGTCCTGCACCAGGCTCAGCAAGGCCTTGCCTGCCTGCAGCATGCCCTGGCAGGGACAGAGGTGCGCTGAGCAGGGCTGCAAGGGGCGAGCACCCCACCCCGCCGCCCTGCCCGGGCCCCCTCACCTGCACCATGGGCTGATGGTGCTGCTGCTTCAGGTGGAACCATTCGACGGTGCCGGCCTGCGGGCAAAGAGGCGGTGAGCAGGGAGGGTCACTGGGCTCAGGCACGTGCCCTCCTCGTCCCCAGGGTGAGTACCCATACCCGCAGCGCCTCGGTCACCAGGCGGGGCAGGGGGGCGCTGTCGGGGCACAGCTCCCTAAAGGCCTTCATCTTGCACATCTGTACCAGGACCCTGTGGGGACAGACGGCTGGGTCCAGGATGCCCGCTGCCCCTGCACCCTCCCCTCCCATCCCCAGCAGGCTGCCGCATCCCTGCGGGCACCCTCGTTCCTGGCCTCACTGAAGAGGGGGAAGGGGTGGCCGCTGACCTGAGAAGAGACTGCAGCCGGGCTGGGGAGTCGGGGACAGAGAGGGGGAAAACAGACCGGAACCTCCTGATGAGGGAGAGGCCGTAGGCCAGCAGGTTGCGGAACGAGGCAGCCAGCTCTTCTTGCTGCAGGGCCAGGCAGAGTCGGGAGCTGCTTTAGGGGGCCCGGACCGCCATCCCCGCACCCTGAGCTCTGCCTGCCCAACACCCCTCATTCCACCCCAGCCCACCTGTTCTGCCTTGAGCCGGCCCTGGATCCACTGGTACTCGATGCTGGTGATGGGGTGCAGGAGGCAGCTGCTCGGGAACTCCAGGCTCTGGTAGAGACGACTATAGGCCAGCCACTGCCTGCAGCGGACAGGAAGCCCTCAGCCCCGCCAGGCGGGGCAGCGTCCTTCCCGCTGCTCACCGGCCCTGGGGAGGGACAGCGAGGTGCCCTGCCCCCCAGACCTCCTATGGACCCCCATCAACCTCACCAAGTTGTTTTTCAAACATGTAAATGAATCATCTGTTCCTCAAATTGGGATATTTGTGATTTAAAGATTCAGGATCTCGGGGCGCCTGGCTGGCTCAGTT
Source organism: Neofelis nebulosa (assembly GCF_028018385.1). Classification (NCBI taxonomy): domain Eukaryota; kingdom Metazoa; phylum Chordata; class Mammalia; order Carnivora; family Felidae; genus Neofelis; species Neofelis nebulosa. The sequence goes on along the minus strand of NC_080797.1, from coordinate 18,721,915 downwards.
GGTCAAGGGGCGGACTCTTGATTTCAGCTCAGGTCATGATCTCACGGTTGTGAGTTTGAGCCCCGCGTCGGGCTCTGCGCTCACAGTAGAGAGATTCTCCATCTCTCTCTCTGCCCCTCCCCCTGCTCATGCGTGCTCTCTCTCTTTCTCAAAAATAAATAAACGTTAAAAAAAAATATTTAACATAAAAAAAATAAGAAGAATTCAGGATTTCTTGCTTCTTTCGAAAAAAAGATTTGGAGACTTGAGCCTTCATGCACACGTGCCAAACATCAGCTGGGACTGCCCCATAGACAGTTTAGGGGACACTGCACGGAGGTGATGACCAAGCTGAAATGTGGCCCAAGCGGGACCGTGAAGGAGGACGGAAGAGAAGAGCAGCCCAGGGACAGGCCTCGTCCCGACCGGGACGCCGCACTGCATGCTCGGGCCCCGCAGGACGCTGGGCCCTCGCTGTGGGTGCCCGTTCCCAGGCCCAGCCTCACCCACATCCCCTGTCCGCCTATCTGGGAATACCCACCTGCCCAGGGTCCTACAAGCTGCCCTTCTCCCCCAGCCCCCTTCCGGCCCCTACTCAAGTGCCAAGTGTCAGCCGTGGCCCCGGGGCAGCGGGCACCGTCATTCCTCCTGGCCTGGCCAGCGCCCGGGGTGCCCCCAGTTCTGTACTCCTCACCCGCACAGGAACACCTGAGGACTCGCGCGTGCCCCTTCCCTCGTTCCCACAACCTCTTGGGGCACAGGGGATGGGACAGGCCCTCAGCACAGATGTGGTAATGCCGGCGCGCAAGTCTGTTGACTCAAGGGTGGTGGTGCTGGAAGACGGGGCTGCCGATCTGGGGCAGGGGTGGCGAATTCAAATGCCAGGGAGTGACGTGGGCCGATGGCAGCCGTGAGGGGCCGGGGAGGCCGTGCGCTCCGTCGTGGCCAGCTACAGCCCAGCAGAACGACAGCACTTAGGGTCCGTGGGAAGCCGGACACGCGACTCCATGTGGAAAACCTCCAGATTTGTAAAAGTGGGCAACTGACTCAAAACTTAAAACACAGGGAGACCGCCGGAGAAGCGTCCAACTCCTGATTTCGGCTCAGGTCGTGGTCTGAGTTCGAGCCCCGCATCAGGCTCTATGCCGACGGCAAGGAGCTTGCTCGGGCTTCTCTCTCTCTCTCTCTCTCTGCACGCCCAACCCGCGTAAATAAGCCCACGAAATAAACCGGCGTAAATAAACCCGCGTAAATAAACTTAAAACAAAAACAACTTAGAACACACGGTTGGGGCCCAACAGAAATCTCCCGAGGGTTCGACTTTGAGCTGCCAGCCTGTAGGAGGACAGGCGACCCTCCCGGGTGCTGGGCCGTGCACTCACGCCAGGGACTGGTGGAAGTCGGACAGGTCCTTCTGCGTGGCATGGAGAAAGAGGATGGTCGCAGCCTGGGGACTCAGCGACCCATCCCAGGAGGTACTGCCCGCCTGCGGGGACAGGTGGAGGGGTGTCAGGACCCAGCAGGCGAGCCCCGTACCACGCGGCGCCGGGAGGGCAAGTACCTGGTGCTGGGTGACCTCGTGGGACACGAGCTGCTGCAGCAGGTGGAGGTGCACCGTGTAGCTGGGCTGGGCGCGGCTGGCCCCGGTGGCTCTCTGCAACGGGGCCAGCACGGCGGCGAGTGGAGGGCCCCGCGCCCGGCGCGGCCCGTCCAGCCACCCCAGGCAGGCCCCTGGACGCTCCCTGCACCCGGCCCCCAACCTACCCGCTTGTGAATGAGCTGGAACTGGAGGTGGCACTGACCACGGTCGGGGTAGGTCTCGGTGCAGGGCTCCAGAGGGTACCACTGATCCTCTTGGCAGCGTAGGTCCTGGCGGGAAGGGCGGGCAGGGGGTGCCCGTGCCCATGAGTGGCACGAATCTCACACAGTTGGGGGCGGAGGAGGCAAGAGGAGGGGAGACCCCAGGCCCTGCCTGGTGTGGACCCAGTACCGCTCCCCTGAACTCCTCGTGAACCCCCGTTCGGTCTCCTTCCTGAGCCTCTTTCCTGACCCCACTCACCTGTAACCTCAGAACCACGTTCCCCAGAAAATCATCCTGGCCTTTGTCCTTCCGGGCCTCCTTAAAGATCCTGTTTCAGGCAGGGTCCATGAGGGGGATGGGCCAAGACGCTGAGGGGTCAGGCTGGGATCCGTCCCCATCCTGGGCCCAGACACAGCCTGCAGCCCAGCAGACAACCCGCATGCCCGGGGAGGGCAGAGGGGCCCACACGCCCTCCCCAGGAACCTGCTCCCCACGGCATTCACCTCCGCAGCCCGTGCAGATCGGTGAGTTCCCCGAGCTTCTGTCTGACAGACTCCACGGTATCCAGGTCCCTGAGGGGGGCGAAGGTCTGAGCAGGAGGCAGGGAGGGTGTCCTGGGAGCCCCTGACCCCTTTGGGAGGAGGGTCTACCCCGCCCCCACTCGCCCCCTTTCTCTCCCTGACCCCGCCAGGCAGGGGACGCCCCTCACCACATGTCCAGATGGAAGCTTGAGTTGCTTATGTCCTCAAACTCCCTACAGGGAGGAAAGGGCACGGCTGAGGGCCTTGGAGGGCCGGAGCCAAACAGAGCCTGTCCCTGGGAGCTCCCTCCCCCACTCCGCCACTGTCCAGTCTGACCCCTCCTAGCAAACTGCTCCTCCGTCCTCTAAGGCAAGGCTTCGGCCTACCCCCCGGACCAACCCAGTCCAACCCTCCACACCCCGCCTGCACACGTGGGCCACTGCTCTGTCCTGTCTGGCCTCCCGTCTATCTCTGGCCCAGGGAGTAGGCTCCTCCTCCGGTCAGGCCAAGTCACCTCCCCTAAGTCAGGAAGTCCCGCTGATCTCACTGAGGGGATAGGGGCTGGGGCCGGGCCACGTACAGGATGAAGGTCTCCTCCCAGACAGGGTTGAGGGTCTGGGTGATGACCTGGGTGCGGTGGGTCTGCTCCTCTGGGATGGTGTGCCTCACCACAGCCTTCTGCCGATGCCGGGACCCAGGGCTGCCTCCTGGCGCGCCTACCCCCTGCTCAATGCCCAGCAGGCAGTAGGGGTCACTGAATCCTGAGGAAGGGGGGGAAGGACGAGGCCACCAGGGTGTTGGCCAGGCTCCCTGGGAGACTCCCTCATCACCCCAGGGGCAGAGCCCCAGCCCATCCACAGACTCGAAGGGCCCAGGGTCAGCAGCACCCAGGTGAGCCCCGGGGGACGTCTGGGAGATGGGAGCTCCCTCCCAGTTCTGGGACAGCCTGATGGGGAGGAGATGTTGGCAAGAAGGCCCTCAGGGACCCTCACCCTCTACTCACCACTGACATCTTTGCCCAGAATGCCCTTGGCTTGTTTCACCGTTGCCTTCAGACAAAATATTGGCTTCTGGAAGGATGGGAGGGTGAGCCTGACTCCTGGAGGGAGCTGGGCTTCCCTGTCCTAGCCTAGGGAGGACCTGGACCAGGGTTACCTCAAGCTTCTGGACCTTCTGCAGCAGCTGCTGGTGTTCCTCGGGCCCCATGTGGAAGGCCTGGTGGGATGGGAGCGTAAGAGACTTAGGGCACAGGGTGGGGACGGCCGGTGGGGAAGAGGACTCCTGCCTGAGTCCAGGCTGCAGGATGGCGAGCGGATTGGGGGCTGGGCTCACCTCCTGCAGGTATCGAAGCAGCTCTGAGGCCTCCGTCACATGGTTGGGCTCAGGCTGACCCAGGCGGTGCAGGATGGTGTAGAGAGCTTCCTCGTAGAGTAGGGCCCGCTGAGGCACAGCACAGTCACCTCAGGGACCCCTGTCAGCCCACTGCAAGGTGAGCCCCCCCCACCCCGTCCCCCTCCATCTACCCCTGGCACCAGCACTGCACTCCCAAAGCTGGGACGAGGCACCCCCAACGTGTAGGGGATGGGGGGGGGGTTAAGACCCAGAAGTCTCCCTCCCCTGCTGTTGCCATCAGCCTTGGCCAGTGGCCAAGGAGAGTGTTCTGAAGAATGTGGGGCTGCCTCCCAGCACCTCACTGCCTCCCCAATACTCTGATTCTTACCTCTTCAGGGGAGAAGTGGTGGGATGGAGGCTCGATCTGGGGAGCAAGGTGAAAAGACTGATGTCCCCAAGGCCTGGACCAGGGCTCAGACAGCAGGAATGGCTCCTCACCGAGCAGGCCCAGGCCTAGGGCTGCGGGGTCCCCGGCCTCCAACCCACCAGGGCTGCACACCTGTTCCCACAGCAGGCCTCCCGGGAGTCCAGGCCCCGGACCGCCTTCCTTGTCCCCTGGCCGGCCGCGGCTGAAGTCCATTGGCGCTTGGCTGCCCCAGCAGGGTGAGCTTGCGGCACCCGTGGCCCCAACCTCCCTTCCTTCCCCAGAGGAAGCAGCACCGCTTATCGGGTCGGCCACGCTCACACCCCAGCGGCGGAAGTGAGGCCCAGCAGTGGAGGTGGGAGACTGGGGGACATGCCAAGCAGGCCTGGGGGCCGCTCAGCTGGTCCCCCCCCCCCCCAGCACCCCAGCCCACGGCAGGGCCGCTCCCTAACAGCTGGTGACTTTGGAGCTGGAGGAGCAGAGGATGGGGTGGGGTGGCCCCACCAAAGGGACAGGCTCAGAGAGCCTCAGACCCCAAGACCTGAGGCCCAGGATGGCCCAGAGAACACGCGGCAGCCCCCGGTCTGCCAACCCAGAAGGTCCTGCCCAGGTGCCGTGAAAGGCAGGGAAGGGACCACACCCTTAGCCCCAGCCCGTGAGAGGTGGAGCCCCGCACCCTGGCCACTCTCCTCACTGAGGTCACTCCTACCTCCTGAGCCGTTCGGGGCAGGGGATCCTGCAGATCTCTGACCCTGCGGCGCCTTATCTTGATGGCCTGGCGTAAGAGGGGAGGGCGCCGCTGGGACTGGGAGAGGTGTGTCGCCATGGTGGCCCGTTCTGCCCTTCCCCTCTGCCGAGCCGCTGCCGCAGGGTGAAGATCGAGAAGCCACAGGATTATGCAAAGAGCACCGGGTGCCACCCTGCGCCAGGGAGGGGTAGGGGCCGGCGGGCTGGGGGAGGTTCCGGTCAGGGTTTCACCACCTCTGAGGCCTGTACCTTCCTCCCTCCGGCCTGCTGGGGTCCTGGGAGGAACTCTCCCAAACGGGAGGCAGGTGGACCCGGTGGGCGGGTCTGGCTCCACCCCACCCTCCCACAGAGGCCGGGAGACGGGGGGCGTCCAGCGTTCCCCAGCAGGGGGCGTCAGCGCCACCCTGCCCCCTCCCAGCTGTGCACCCGGCTGGGCCAGGGGCCGAGGGGAGCTGTCCCGTGTCGGTGGGGTTCTCACCCACAGACCTAGAGCGGAGCTGGGCAGGGCACAGGGTGGGGGCTCCAGAGAGGCATCTCCCGAGCGGGCAGCCAACTGCTCAGCCTGCTCCACTCCACAGGTGACATTCCACCAAGGTGACTGGGCCAAGCTGTGCTGGGCGGAGACGGCCCCGGGGCCCCTGCCCCCACAAGGACATCAAGAGGGTGCTCCCTTCACATGCCCTTGTAGGGGGTTTGCCAACCCCAGGGACTCCTGGGTGGGGCTGGCCAGAGGACGAGGCTGGAGAGACGGTGCAGCCCAGCAAGAAGGGACAGGAAAATAGGACACTTCAGTGCTGGGCTTTCTGAGCTCCCACAGGCATGGATGCCACACCCATGGCCTTCCTCCAGGCCAGGGCCCAGGGGGGTGCAGGCCTGGGCACGGAGGTTGGCTCTTCCCTGCTCCCAGGCACGGAGCTTCACAAGGAGAAGGCACCCGCAGGAGGGGCCACCTGACATGTCCCTCCCACAGGCACCCTTCCACGAGGTGGTGAGCACAGCAGCCCGGCCCCTGGTTCTAAAGCTCCCAGCCCAGGACAGCTGCTGGGCTGCCCCAGGCCCCAGGGGACCCCGTGGGAGGGCAAAGTTGCTGAGTAACCACCGTGGAATGGAGACGTGGGAGGCCGGAGTGGTCCTGGGCCCCAATGCGCTGTGGGAACAAGGGGCTCTCACACGGGGCGGGAACAGTCTCCCCAGGGCCCTTAGCAGCCAGTTCTCTTTTCCCAAGAGATCATGCTGGTCACCACACACAGAGCCAGACAGGTCCAGTCACTTCATTTTTACTACTTCACATTTTCAGCAAACAAATCAAGGTGCAAACAGGGTTTATTTCACGTTAATATATTAACTGGTTGTTGTCTTTCTCTTTCCTTTCTTTCTTTCTTTTTTTTTTTTTTTTTGTCAAATAAATAGGGAATTCTCTTTAAATAACCATCTCCTCACTTCACGGCCAGTCCAGAAGCAAATGAGAGCAAATTTTAGTGCATCCAGGGGGCATATCACCAATTAGGCATGAAGCTTAAAGGGAAGAGGGCAGGGTGAGGGGCTGGTGAGAGGTCACGGTCAGCACACAGGTTCAGGCCAGGCCCCAGGGGTCAGGGCCTTTGTTCCAGCCCACCCAGCAGCCCCCAAATGGCATGATGGGATGGATGAACATGCATCCAGTCTGAGAAGCCCCTTCTAGAGAGAAAAGAGAAGGCAAAGGGAAACAAATGCCAGAAACACTCGGAGGGACGCAGTGGGCTCCCTCCCCATCGCGGCGGCCTGGTCCTGAGGCGGCCCACCCCCTGGAAGCTTACATTAAAGCTCCAAAAAGTCACAAAGCGGTGGCGACAGACGACCGAGGACAGGACAGGGAGGGGAAGAAGAGCGTGACCGGGGCTGGAGGCTGGCTGGGATTGGAATGTGGGCTGACAGTCCGGTTTCCATGGTTAGGCACAGACCAGAGTGGAGGGAATGTGAGGGGGGCCTGGCAGGGGCCCTCAGGAAGACGCGAGGCTGGTCTGAGGGAGTTCACGAGGCCGGGTATAAAGTGGATTCCAAAACGAGGGAGCTGGACTGCGGTACAGGAGGTGGCCAGAGAGTCTCCGTGGGAAGAAACTACTAGAGCAAGACGGGAACGAGGTGGACGTTCACGCTCCTGAACAGAGCCCCAGGCGTGGCGAGAGGGAAGCACGACTGAGCGGCGCCGACTGAGCGGGCTCTGAGCTATAGCTTGAGAAGCTGGGAGGCACGGCTCCCGAGTCAGGGGGGCCCCCCCTTCCCTCAACACCAGTCCTTGGGAAGTGTTTTATAATCACACCTGGAGGAAGAACAAGGCCCTTCCATCACCCCCCGAACCCCAGTCTCAGCCCCAAGAGGAAGGGAAGGGAAGAGTGACGAGGGGTGGGAAGCAGGGGTGGGAGGGGTCTACTGGGTCTTCTTATCTTCCGGGGGGTAGTAGGGAGGTGGCGGAGGCTGGGTCTGAGGAAGGAAGGAAGAAAGATCGCATTAGAAGGTTCACCACGAGACCAGGTCTTCCCACCCCTAAACCCCTGCATCTGGCCGCCCGCGCATGGGCCCTGCTCACCGTGGGCATGTAGACGTTGTGTGGGTTGCCCGGGTTGTAATAGGCGCTGGCAGCCGCCTCTGCCGCCTTGGCTTCAGCTGCGAGAACAAACACGCTTGGGCTAAGCCCCAGCGACAAGCCCTCCCCTCTTCCAGCTGCCCCTGGAGCTGTACTGAGATAGATGCCCCCCGCCAGGCGTCACCCCCCCAGCAGCTAGTGCTGCCTGGTCCAGTTTGGTCCTTTCCAGCTCCTTTACCCCTCTCTCCCCATGATCCCGCCAGGCGGTACTGCCACCATGCGGTTACAGACGACAAGACGATACAGGGAGACCTTCCCAGCCCCGGGGCACAAGGCTAGTCGGGGAAGAGGCTGGAGGTGAGGGTGGAATCTAGACCCTCCCCAGGAGCAACCACACTGCTAGTCCTCGGGACTAGTCCAAGGCTCGGGGTCATTCACCATGTGGGGCTCCCGGCCGACCTCTAACTGTTCTCTGAGGCTCTCCACACAGCCACGGGGAGGGGAGGGCTGGCCCCCCAGGACTGCTAGCAGCCTAGGGCCTCACCTGCAGGGGTAGAGGGGACATCAGGGCCGCTGACCGGAGGTTCCATGGGCCCAGGATAGGGCGGTGGTGGGGGCTGCACATATCCCATGGCCCCGTCCATCATGGGGGGTCCTGGATAGAACTCTGCTCGGCAAGAGAGGAACAGGGGCCAGTGAGCAGCCTAGCCCCTCAGCTGGCAGCTCCCGGGCCTCTCCACCTTCTCAATTAGTCCTGAAGCAGCTTGAAGAACAAGTCTCCCCTCTACAACCCCCTGGCCTGGGTGGGGTGGTTAGTGGGTGGGTGGGGTGAGGGGTGGGCAGCAAAGGACACACTCACCAGGTGGGGGCGGTGGATAGGGGTAGCCAGGAGGGCAGGGGTACATTCCATTGGCGACTGGCGGGGGAAAGACATAGGCCCCGCTGGGCATGTAAGAATACCCATAGGCTCCATTGGGGGCTTCACCTCGGGAGGCTATAAGTACAAGGGGAGAGAGAAATGAGTGTCGCCTACCGAGGGGAGCTGCAGGGTCCCTGGAATGTGCACAGCAGACATGCCTTACCCTGCCCCATTCCACTCCCCACCCACGCTGGAGCCAGCCTTGGTCAGGGAAGAAGTGAGGGGTCTGGATGGGGAGACAGGTCAGAGCCAAGGCAGGGGAGGTCAAGGGCAGGGGGGAGGGGTGGGCAGAGGACAGATGGACAGAAAGAGGGAGGTTCGGGGATGGGGTACCAGCCGGAGCCGGGGTGAGGCTGGGGGCGACGGCAGGATGTCTGCTGAGCCCAACCCTTGGGGATTTCAAGTGTTAATGGTAGCTTAAAGGTTGGGTTTCATGTTTGTTTTTATGAGGCCACAGTAAAATGTCCTTGGGTCCAAAGAGCTTTGTCAAGATGTCCTATACCTGCTCCAGACAGGGCAAACCCAGCCTTCGAGGTACAGGCCGGAGTGATGCTAATTACAAGCTTTCTTCTCAATTCCCAGCCCCGGTGGGCCCCGGGGCCCAGAGACTTTCTCTCTCTAGTGCTTAAAAAATCAGAATAAAAAGTAAACCAAGTCAAATGCACAAACTAAACCCACGCGTATCAGTGTGTCCTTCGCCCCGGGGGCTTTTAGAGCCCTGATACCTTGAGATGCCACCTGTAGCATCCGTTGTCCAAACTCGATGGCTCCCCCTGCCGTGAAGGTCAACTTGTATGGCGCAGAGCCTTCCCAGCCACCTGGGAGGGGAACATTGCGTCAACAGCTCAGGAAAAGAACACAGCCTCAAGCGCCTCAAGAGACGGCTCTCTGGCCAGTGACCTGGTGGCCTGCGGGGCAAGGGGTGGCTCTGCAGTGCCCGCCTCCTGCCCGTGCCTGCTTTGCTCTTTGGAAGAGGCGGCTCTTCTTTCTTGGAACAAGCCTGTTACCCCACCCTCAGCCGTGGAAGTCCATCAGCCCTAGAGCCTCCCACCCCCACGAGCCTCCCTGGGACAGGTTCACTCAGCAACAAGTGACGTTCAAGTTCAGAGCAGATCTCCCCTCCTGAGGGGCCTAAGGATGGACCCCTGGCCCCTCGAACCTGGCTTCTGCCAGAGGGGAACTGTGAGCGCCTAGAGACCAAGCTTCCACCTGGCTGGGTGTGAGGGGAAGGCCAAGTTCGACAAAGAAGTCTCCGGTGTCTGCACAAAAGCCGGCCACCAAACAGGGCGTCTCTGGTGGCAGAGAGACAGCTGGCTCTTCCTGGCTCCAGGGAAAAGGCCCTTCCCAAGAACCTGACAGCTAAACTTTGCACACATTCCCCAGGTCACGATAAGCATTTTTCTTCTTAGTTTTCAGTGACATAGCTGATTTTGCTCTGAGAATGTGATCGGAGTTGCTACCTTTAATGCCAGCATCTCCTAGCCCTTGGCCAAAAGCCACCTCTGCTGAACAACTAGCAGCCTGGGTGTTGGGCTTGGAAGCTAATCCAGAGCCAGGAAGAGGACAAGGCCAGGGGGTGATAAGGGTCCGAAGGGGACGTCTAGCAGAGGCGTGGCAGAGCACCTCTCCGGAAGCCCCATCCGCGGCCCGGAGCCTTCATCACCCACCTCCTGCTTCAGCCTTCACTGTTCCCTTGATGTAGTTCGCACCAAACACAGGTTGCTTGATCTCACAGTCCTTCATCAGATAAAAGGGCATCATGAAGGACTGCATGGCATCCCTTCCTTTGGACAGAAAGACAACCTGCAGGCAGAGAGGACGGGAGCCATCAGCACCCACCCCATGGCCCGAAGCCCCCCTCAGCTAGCACCTCCCGTGCGTGAGGGGTCTGCTCCCCCGGCCAGGGCCCAGCAGCCCCAGGGCGCTCGGAACCGAGGAAGCTTCTGGAGAGCGCTCTGAAAGTGAAAGGTCCCACGTGCAGCCTGGCTGGAGGCCGAACGTGGGTGTTCGTGAGAAAAAAGACGCCGTTCACAGCGTGTGTGAGAGGAACAGACCGCTCTGCCGTTTGAGTGGTGGTGAGGGGGTGGCGGATGTGGCACAAAAGTGCAGAGCGCTGGGGCAGAGAGGCAGGGGTAGGCAGCGCTGGCTTCCAGAGCGGGGAGGTGTAGCCCGACGGGGTGAGATCCTGGGAGAAGGGGGCTGCCCAAAGAGCAGCAAGAGCTTCCCGTCCCGCACTCGGGACAACCCTCTGTTTTAAACCCGTGACTTCCATCTGTGTCTGAAGATGACAGAAAAGGGGTTTTGAGGCTCCCTTGTCTCTCTGCCAAGGCCCGTTGATAAAAACTTGAAGCTACGCCCCACTTCCAACCGTCTTTAAATCTAACTCTTGGTAGCTACAGGCAGCGAACCTTTTTCAACTTTTTTTTTTTTTTTTTTTTTTTTTTTTTGGGACAGAGAGAGACAGAGCATGAACGGGGGAGGGGCAGAGAGAGAGGGAGACACAGAATCGGAAACAGGCTCCAGGCTCCGAGCCGTCAGCCCAAAGCCTGACGCGGGGCTCGAACTCACGGACCGCGAGATCGTGACCTGGCTGAAGTCGGACGCTCAACCGACTGCGCCACCCAGGCGTCCCAAGCGAACCTTTTTCTTTTTTCTTTTTTTTTTTTTTTTTTAAATTTTTTTTTTCCAACGCTTTTTTATTTATTTTTGGGACAGAGAGAGACAGAGCATGACCGGGGGAGGGGCAGAGAGAGAGGGAGACACAGAATTGGAAACAGGCTCCAGGCTCCGAGCCATCAGCCCAGAGCCTGACGCGGGGCTCGAACTCACGGACCGCGAGATCGTGACCTGGCTGAAGTCGGACGCTTAACCGACTGCGCCACCCAGGCGCCCCAGCAAGCGAACCTTTTTCAAGAATGGCCATTTGTCTTTCTCTGGAAGGCTCTCAGAGTCGGCCTGGGTAATTCTCAGGCCAAGGCCCATTCCGCAGTCTGGCACTTCTCGCTCTGCAGGGTTTTGCCGGGCTTTCTGCCCAGCTGGAGGCTGTGGCCCTGCTACTGTATCCTGTTTACCACATTTGTCACTCTGGATGTACACAAAGGCCTCGTGGGCTACTCTGACGGAAATCAAAGTAACAACAGCCTCTACTCCAGGCTGCAGTCATCCCAGCAGCAGGGACTGACCCAACAACACACAGATTTTACAGCAAAAGATCTGCAATTTGCATGGAGTCAACACCCAGGGGTCAGTTCAAGCTGCACAAGCAGTCTGATGGTTCTAGCACCCAAGAGCATGTGACAGAAACACGGGGAGTGAGGAACGAACATTCACCAGGTTCGGAGGCCACTGGACTCACGAGGCTGACCTAAAACCCCCATCAGCGTCCAGGAAACACAAGCTTTCAAACCAACCATCACACTGTGCAACTCACCCGGTAAGGGGTAAGGTAGACGGTGCCTTTCTTGGTCCCTTTGAAGGCCTCGGGCACGTTCTTCATATCATTGAATGTAAGTTCCACATGGTCATAAGACATCAGGATGCTGTGATAAGAAAGGAGGAAAGGCCCTGATGAGCCAGTCTGGAGCCATGATCTGTTTTCCCCAGGGACTGCACCCCCCTGGTAGGCAGGTGTCCAGCGTGTCACATCTCTGTTTTGACATTGCTGCAAGGAAACCATTCATATAGCCTTGGAAGGGAGGAGCACGGCAGAGGTCTGCAGAATTTCCCCAAGCCGCGCACACCCCCCACCCCCAGGTGACCACACCAGGGGAGCTGAGGGCTTTAAAGCCTTAACCCCGTAATCCCTCAAATCAGGTTAGATTACCTGGGTTAACTCTCCCATTTTCTTCTGAGTCCTTATTATAGGTGTTTTCTGTTTTCGCTGGTTTGTTTTTGAGTCCTAATACACAAACCCTTTAAGACGTGGCTCTATGCATCCCCAAAGGGCTCACTTCAGGGTTCCTTTAAAGCTGGGTTTCCAGACCTGGGTTGGCTGGGGTTTTAGGCCACGAAGCCCTTGAGATGATGGTGCACATGCATTTTTCTCGGAGAATCTGCGGCTTTGATCACTCTCAAAGGGATTCATGACTTAGAAGAGCAAGGCTATTTTACACATGAAATTTTAAACACTAAACTTCAATTACTGTATACGCAATTTTTGGGGAAACGAGGCCAAAGCATTTTCTCAAACAAGGCACATTATTATTTAGCAGAATGGAGCCCTAAGCCAGGTAGGAGGCCCAAGCAGGATAGATACATTCTCGTCCCACAAAGTCCCACTGAGAAAGAAAGAAAAATAGTCCCAGGAGATGTTACCAAATGGCATCAAAAGTGTTTTTCCAGGCCGGAGACTGGCTCTCACACAGACAGCTTACAAACTGGGAACAATGTGAGATTTCTCTGATTATAAGATAACAAGATCCAAGTTCACATGGTTCCATTTGTCTTCCCCTTCCTCCCAAATACCACAACTTTCTTCACTGGGGAGGGCTAAGTGGGAGAGAGGGCTAGTACCAGAAAAGAGAAGGACAACTCAGAGAAAAGAGGTCATTACTAGGAACAGGCTGATCCAGCAGACCTGAGCACGTAAGATAGAGGGGAAGTCAGTATTCTGAGGCTGGGAGCACCCCAGGCTTTCTCCTGACTCATCAAACATTTCTGGGTGCTGGCCTTAGCAGGCTACAAAGCTCTGATCGCACCAAGTCTCTTCTGGTGACTCAGACTCCTCCTAAACACCTTCTGCCTTCAAGAAGCATTTCAGAGTCAGCATAGCTCAACCAAAGCTGGACGATCCAATTCTCAGTGCCCAAGGAGCCAGAGAGAAGCCACTGAGAGGTCCAGAGATGGGGAGACAGACAGAACTGATGGGAGGGGTGGAAAGAAAGAACTCTTAAGTTGGGAGACCTCGGTTCTGGGAGTAACCCAAGTCAACATGCATTCGAAAGAAACAGACAAGGACGGACACCATGCAGGGAACTGTGTTAGACATTTGACAAGCGCTACCTATTTAACGGCACCTCTGGGTCTCAGTTTCTCATCTGGAAACTCAGCAGTTCTGGAATATACTAAAAGGCTACATACTGATAGTTAAACCTATTGACTTCAGAGTAAAGACACCTTTCCTGGAATCCCATCTTGGTTATTTACAGCTCTGTGATCTCAGGCAAGTTACTCAACTTCCCCGTGCCTCACTTTCCCTACGTGTAAAACGTGTATAACAGTATGCTCTGCCGCGCAGTACTTACATATTAAATAAGATAGGAGAGAAGCAGGGCCTGACACGTAGTAATGTAGTAAACGCCCAGTAAACGGCAATTATTTTTGTCTAAGGCTGTTCCCATCTCTTGAAGTCATCGACTCTGGGAAGGGGGCTCAAGAACGACCCCGGGACCCTGACTGTCTCCCCAAGCCCTGTCCCCGTCCAGCAGCCCCACCCCCACCCGAGGGCTAATCGCAGCCTCCTCCTCGACCGGCCCTCCTCCCGCCGGCCCCGCCTCCAGCCGTTACCCCCCCCCCCCACCGCACCCCATCAGTTTCCCCTCTTCACGGGCGTATCCCTCACCACCCCGCCGCCCACTCCCCGCCTTCGTTCCTCTAGGATCCTTCCGCAATGTTTTCACCTCTCTGTGTTGTTGACGATCACTCCGCCGCCCTCCGAGTGATTCTTGTTGAGCGCCATAGTCTCTCGGAGAAGGGTCCCGAGACTCCTAACGCAGTGCGCTTGCGCCTCCCTAGCGCCCGCCCCTAGTGGCGTCGTTCGTATTAGAGTCAGCCAATCACAGCTCTTGCGCGGAGGCTGTCCCCACCACCTGATCTCGAGCGTCACGTGGTCATAGTTTACTCACACTCCCCCTCCCCTCCGAGCTTCGCCTGCATCACAAACAAGCTGAAGACTACAGTTCCCAGAAGGCAATGCTCCTTCAATCGGCCTTTCTCTACGCCAGTGGAAGGATGTATTCTGGAGTTTGTAGTCTCCCAAAACGTAGGCCTGGGTTGACTCCCTTTATTGCTTGACTCAGCGGCCTGCGCGTTCCCCACTCCCCGTCCCGTCTTCAAAGAGACCCAGAATGAACAGCTGAACACGCCACAGGGGAATTTATCATAAAGGCCCTGAGCTCAAAAGTGCACACTCACCTAATAGGGGTATAGGAATCTAAACCTGGTGTGGGGAACGCTGAACAGCCACTTGCTGGCGCCTCTTTATTCACCCAACATTTATGGAGCCCTGAGTCTGACTTTGCCCCGGATTAGGGTAGTCCCTAGCCTCGTAAATGAGTGCAGGACCCAGTTCCAGGACATGGTGGCGGGCTGGCAGAGAGGAGCCAGGAAAAACTTCCATCCATGTCTTGAAGTCAGACCCAGACTCTCCGAGTTGGGGGTGAGAATGTCCGTGCGGGGGGAGGGCTCGATGCCTAGACCTGACGCCTCCGCCAAACCCACCTTCTGAGCGGTAGCCACCGCACCTCCTGGCCGCCTCCACCGAGCTGGCCTCGCGGTGGCGCTGCTACTCCTGGAATGTTCTAGCTTAAGTCGGGCCAGCCCAGCAGCGTCCCAGCTGGAAGATTTAAACAAGACAGTAATTAAATGGAACTAGGCACAAAGCGAGACCGGCAGCCCCATTATATGGCTTACAAAAGAGAGCTGACTCATCTCAGCTTAGGACCCAGCGCTGGGCGGCGTCCACTGGGCAGCTGTAGTCATTATGTAAACTACTCCCACCTCTGAGTGGATCTTAAGGAGGAATCAGGGGGTCTCCCTCCTCCCGTGGCAGTGCATCATTAATCTTACAGGATCAGAGTTTGATTTTATTTATTTTTTTTTAAGGTTTATTTGAGAGAGAGAGAGAGAGAGGAGAGAGAGAGAGAGAGAGAGAGAGAGAGAGAGAGAATCCCAAGCAGGCCCCGCGCTGTCAGCATAGAACCTGATTGCCAGGCTTGATCCCATGAATTGTAAGATCATGACCTGAGCCAAAATCAGGTGTTGGAAGCTCAACTGACTGAGCCACCGAGGTGCCCCTGGCCTTCTGTGAAGACTTGTGCAGAAGCAGGTGGGACTTTGCAGGACACGTGCAAGAATGATTGCATGATGGGCATGATATACTCTGCCCTAGTAGTTAAATTAATTTTGGCACATACAGTCTATGCAGCTGTTCGAAAAAAAAAAAAAAATTGAAGGCAAATTCTATGCGCAGATACAGAAAGATTGCCAGTTTGTTAAGTACAAACTGGTGTATAATCACTTCTGGGCCTTTTGGCTAAGATCAAGTGTAAGCACAAATCGGGTATGTAAATATGCTTAAAAAAAAAAAAAAAGCTTCTGCTCGTATTTAAATTAGGATCTAGATCTAGATCTAAAATTTCTGGAAAGAACCACCAGGCATTGTTTTTGGATTACCCCACTGAGGCATGGGTCTGGGGAATTGGGCAGGCTGGTGACTCTGTGCATTTGTTGTCTACTTCCTTGTAATGTTTAATTGTTTGTTGTGCACATTCTAAATATTAATAACAAATTTCAAAAAGAAAGCGAAATCCACCCAGTAAAGGGTATGCAAGAATGGCAGCTTTGAGGACCATAAAACGGAAGGTGGGGAACCAGTTCGGTCCCATCCCCCCCACCCTTTGAGGAACTTGATTGGTCACAGAGGCAATTGGAGGTTTTGTGGGGCCTAAAGCTTTTGGAGGCCTTGCTTAGAGAACTAAAATACACAATCCTGAAAACACAGCATGTGGCCATGGTTAGGCCTCTGGACAGGAGAGGAAATGTGTTGAAGAGGAAGTCAGAGTGGAGAAGAGATAGCAGGCTTAGCTGAGTCCAGCTTCAATGTTTGGCTTTTCCAAATTTAATGAAAACATACGACCACGAGGCGCCCAGCTGGCTTGGTCAGTAGCGCGCACGACGCTTGGTTCTCGGGGTTGTGAATTTGAGGCCCACGTTAGGTGTGGAGATTGCTTAGAAACAAAATCTTTAAAAATGAATAAAATATTTAAAAATAATAATAATAAAATAAATGCATGACACATGAACATAGTGTTAGAATCTCCCAACTGTGAAAGGGGCCAGTGGTTTCCAGCACCCATGCTGGGGGGCTCGAGGGCAATTCATTGCTGAACCAAGTCAGCAGCAAAGCGTGCCATGTCTGGGCCCAAGTCTCAGAACTCAGACTTCTGCCTTCGAGTCCACACAGGCTCTGCTTGTTTCCAGAAATGATCGCTCTTTGCTGAGCTGTAATCCCTCCCGATCTCCAGCGAGGAGGAGCTTTTTTTTTCCCCCCCGAGGGAAGCTTCTTGAGTGGTGCGCTAAACTAGGGCCCAAGTATGCCTGACATACTGCTCCCTTCGCCGCAGGACAACCCCGTGGTGGCTGGTCACCTCTGAAGGCCCAGAAAGCATCATGCAGTTGCCCTAGTGAGCAGGACAGATCCTATTCGTTCTGAACAAATAATCATTCTCTATACGTGCCACAACATTACAAAGTTTGGGGAGCGGTTTACCAGATGGTGGATTTCTCTTTTCTTTTCTTTTTTCTTTCTTTCTTTCTTTCTTTCTTTCTTTCTTTCTTTCTTTCTTTCTTTCTTTCTTTCTTTCTTTCTTTCTTTCTTTCTTTCTCTTTCTTTCTCTCTCTTTCTTTCTCTCTCTTTCTTTCTTTTTCTTTCTTTCTTTCTTTCTTTCTTTCTTTCTTTCTTTCTTTCTTTTTTTTTTTTTTTTTTTTTTTCCCCCCGACCCCATAGTAGGAAATACATTTTAGGAACATCTGGGTGGCTCAGTCGGTTGACTTTGGCCCAGGTCATGATCTCAAGGTTCACGAGTTCAAGCCCCTCATCAGACTCGCTGCTGTTAGCACAGAGCCTGCTTTGGAGCCTCGGTCCCCAACCCCCCACCCCCCTCCCTCCCTCTCTCGTGCTCTCTCTCAAAAATTAAAAAAAAAAGAGGGGGCG
This sequence comes from Neofelis nebulosa, assembly GCF_028018385.1. Taxonomy (NCBI): domain Eukaryota; kingdom Metazoa; phylum Chordata; class Mammalia; order Carnivora; family Felidae; genus Neofelis; species Neofelis nebulosa. The sequence continues at coordinate 18,704,697 of NC_080797.1, read as the reverse complement.
CCTGGGTGGCTCAGCCGGTTAAGCGTCCGACTTCAGCTCAGGTCACGATCTCATGGTCCGTGAGTTCGAGCCCAGCGTCGGGCTCTGGGCTGATGGCTCAGAGCCTGGAGCCTGCTTCCGATTCTGTGTCTCCCTCTCTCTCTGCCCCTCCCCCATTCATGTTCTGTCTCTCTCTGTCTCAAAAATAAATAAACGTTAAAAAAAATTTTTTTTTAATTAAAAAAAAAGAAATACATTTTATATCAGGACAGAAGTACACACAGATGTATATTTCATAAGTGCAGCTGGAAGAGGAAAAACCTGTTTGGGTCTGAAAGAGTAAAAATCAGCTCAGACTAAAACAGAAAAGAGCAGCCCAGCAGTCAGGCTGGAAGGAGAGACACAGATAAAGCCTACAGCAAAGCTAGCAGAAAACATGGTTTTCGCCCAAGGTCATGCAGCTGTTATAAGACAGCTTGATGATCCCTCTCGGTGACTGCTGCATCCTTATTAGGGATACCCCTAGACGGGCTTTGCAATTTCCAACAATTAGTGGGCGTGCCCCAGATCTAAGCTGCAGGGGGAGCGGCAGAGAAAAGAGGAGAGAGAGAATCCCAAGTAGGATTCTCACCATCAGCCCATGGAACCCAGCTTACGTGGGACTTGATCCCCCGAACTGTGAGATCATGACCTGAGCTGAAAGCAAGAGCCAGACGCTTAACCAGCTGAGCCAGCCACGCACCCTCGCTGGGCTCCTGACTGAAGACAGCTGGGTTGGGTAGGTGGGTAACCAATTTCCCAGAACAAATCTTAATGCTATTAAAATTTATCTAAAAATTGCTTAAGCATCTTATCATGAATGCTATCTCCCCCCTTCCCCCAGGAGACAGAATTACATCAGCTAAAAACAAAAACACAAAAAGCAAAACTCTGATTTTCCCTAGACCAGCTTTGGGACAATTTGTATGATTTGATGTACTCTGAAACTTTCTATTTTATTTTGTAATTTTAAAAAATTGCTGGGCGCCTAGGTGGCTCAGTCCGTTAAACGCTGACTTTGACTCAGGTCATGATCTCACAGTTCCTGAGTTCGAGCCCTACATCGGGCTCTGTGCCAACAGCTCGGAGCCTGGAGCCTGCTTCAGATTCTGTGTCTCCCTCTTTCTCTGCCCCTCCCCTGCTTGTGCTCTGTCTCTTTCTCAAAAATAAACAAACATTGAAAAATATTTTTTAGGGGTGCCTGGGTGGCTCAGTCGGCTGAGCGTCAACTTCAGCTCAGGTCACGATCTCGCGGTCCGTGAGTTCAAGCCCCGCATTGGGCTCTGTGCTGACAGCTCGGAGCTTGCAGCCTGCTTCGGATTCTGTGCCTCCCTCTCTCTGCCCCCCCTCCCCACCCATGCTCTCTCTCTCTCTCTCTCTCTCTTTCTTTCTCTGTGAAAAATAAACTTAAAAAAAATTAAAAAAAATTTTAAGTTAAAAAAATGCTAGTTGTTATGCACTAAATTGATTATGCAATCTTCAGCTTGCGAACCCCTGTTTCAGAAGAAAGGATGAGGGTGGGGGTGGGTGGGATGGGAGGAGGAGAGAAGGCAAGGGGAGCGTTGGCGTCGAGGATGGCAACCCCCACCCCCACCACCGCGGGGACCTGCATTCTCCCCACTCCTGAAGCTGATACTGTCTCATCTTTAGGATTCCCAAATCAGTATGCTAAAGGGTTGCATCGGGGTGATTTAGGTAAGTCTCAGCCTCTTTGTAAAGCTGAGCAGCTGTTTAGATATCACCGTGTTTCTTCACTCTTCGCGTGGTGGCTGACTCAGACTGAGAGGCATTTCTCCTCTCTCAGCCAAGAGGGTAGACAGGCCTTCTTGTTCCCAGGGTGGGTGGGCTTATGGGTTCTCTAACAGATGTTCTCAGTGCTGGCTGAGCCCAGAAGTTCCCACATCCTTCTAAGAAAAAAAAAAGGCCCACTGTGTGCAGCTGGGGCCGGAAGGGCTGGAGGGCGGGAGAGGGTAAATGGCTGGACCCGCAGAGGGGACGGGGTACTTCCCAGAGCCCAGGGACAGAAGCAGAGTTTGGGGGATCCTCTAGCGGTAACCCACTTGCCTTGCTCCCGTTTGGCAGTCCCAAGAGGTGGGGTGTGGCTGCCGAGAGCAGGGGTGCTGGACGACGAGAACTGCGGTTTGGGTTGTGTCAGGGGGTCCCGTCCGGAGACGAACCACAGCAGCTATGGGACCAGAGAGCGTTTACCGTGAAGAAGTAAAACAGGCATAAAGCTAGTCGTGTCGCTGGAGAGTTAGGTAGCGAGGTAACTGAAAAGGTTAAGCAAAGGATGCCAAGGTGTCCGGAAGTGCTCGAAGCTGCCACCGCTGGCGAAGAAGACTTCCCTTGACGTTGGGGTGCCCGGAGCCCCCAGGAAGTGCCGTTTTCCCTCTCCTCCTAGAGCCCTGCAGGCCCTCTAGCGCCCCCTGTTGGCAGAGCCCCGCGAGGAGATGCCGGACAAATGTGGCCCCTAGAGCCCCAACCCCAGCATCCGGAAGCCCAATGTAAAAGGGTGAGCGTCCTGGGCTGAATTGTGTCCTCCCCAGATTCCTATGTTGAAATCTTAGCCCCTAGTACCGCAGAACGTGACCTTAAGTGGAGTGGAAGTAGGGTTGTTGCAGATGTAATTCATTAAGATGAGGTAATTAGGGTGGGCTCTAATTCAGTATGACTGTTGTCCTTATAAAAAGGGGAAGTTTCTTCCCAGGGAGAAGGCCATGTGAAGACAAAGGCTTCTACAAGCCAAGAATTGCCAAATAGTGTCAACAAACTGCCAGAAAACAGCGGCCTTGTTCATAGATTCTCTGTCACAGCCTCAGAAGGCACTAAATCTGCCAAGACCTTGGTTTCGAATGCTGGCCTTCAGACCGGTGAGACAACAGTTTCTGTCGTTTAAGCCACTTACTTTGTGGTACTTTGCTCTGGCAGACTACTACCGTGGGTTTGGAGCAGAAAGACAGCAACTGGGCACCATCCCCGACCCTCGCTTGGCCCAGGGGAGAGAAGGCTCGCCATGCAAGGACCACTTGGGCTCAGACAGTGGGCGTCTCAAGTGCCATCCGTGTGGAGAGAAGATTCCCACCCCATGGAGAAGCTCTCCTATCCAGCGGACAAAGGACCAAGGACAAAGACCACCACCATCCTTCCAAGCGTGCCTGAGGTTGGATATCTTACCCTCTTGGCAAAGGGCAGCTCATAATCAAATTTTATTTGATTTAGGAAAAATACCGACAGTTCTCGTACCTGAGTGTTATCGAATAAATCCATGCTTGATATGCCAGTTTTTTTTCACTCCGCCAGTTGTCATCTTTCAAACAAGCCAGTGAGAGAAAGACTCCTGGTGACCTTCAGCTTTCAGCCACCTGCTGCTGGTTGGGTGGCCACGATGTCGGAGTGGCAGGTGCCACATGAGGGGCTGGGGATGTGGAACCGAGCTATTCCGGGCGCGTCATTTTGCCTGTGGGTATTTCAGTAACACAAGCTCCTCCATCAGAAGGCAGAGCCAGGGCTTGGCTGGGGCTATTTCTGGTTGCCATGGAGATGAGCCCCACCCCAGGTTCCCAGTCCAGACCTCCCTGCTCTGTCAAGTTCAGTCTCCCTCCAGACGCAGCTGTAAGGCCTATTCTGAGCAGTTCCTGCTATAGCAGTGTTTACCTAAGCCTCCCGCTGTCCGTTCCCACTTCTGTGCCTCCAAAGCCCTGGAAAGACATGGGCGTCACCTCTGAAGGTGTCCCCACCCCGGCAATGAGGAGCCACGCCTGGAGGGACCCCTCTGATGGGGGGGACTCAGGGAGAAGAGCGACCAAGAGAGGCTGTTGCAGATGTGGGCCCCTCCCTGCTATTCTGGGTGCTCTTTCCCAGAGCTGGCGAGGTTCCTCTCCTTCTTCCTGGAAAGATGCGAGGTGGGGCATTGGTAGTCCCTCTCATCTGCTTTTCCCTCCTTAAGCCCACTTCTCACCTAAATAACAGTGATTGTATTTTATTTCATTATTAAAAAATAACTTTATTTTTAAATGTTTCTTTATTTTTGAGAGACAGCGAGCATAAGCAGGGAAGGGGCAGAGAGAGACGGGGACAGAGGATCCGAAGTGGGCTCTGTGCTGACAGCAGAGAGCCCGATGCGGGGCTCAAACTCATAAGCTGTGAGATCCTGACCGGAGCCGAGGTTGGACGTTTAACCGACTGAACCACCCGGGCGCCCCATGAGTGATTTTAGACTTTCAAATCTGATTGCATCGTTTCTCGACGTGACACCCTGACTTGGCTTCCCATCGCTCCTAGCAAAAGTCTAGAATCCTCTTGACCAGGCTCTGCCATGTCAGACCTGGCTGGTCTACCTCATCCTGTTCCCTACCCTTATTACCCTCCCTGCTGGGAGAGCTCAGGCCAGGCCCCGCCCACACCCGCCCTCTTTGTCCTTGGCCCACAGGCCTCAGCTGTCCCTCGAGGAAGGTCATCCCTGGAAATGCCCCTCCCCAGCCCTATTAGGGTCCCTTCTCATGGCCACTGTCCTTTTCTTTCTTTCTTTCTTTCTTTCTTTCTTTCTTTCTTTCTTTCTTTCTTTCTTTCTTTCTTTCTGTCTCTGGGAAACGTGTTTTGTTCTGTTTTGTTTCATCGTGCTGTAGGGGAGACAGAACTTTCCCTCTGCCTTCGTAGGGTCTCTAGCTGGACCTGTGAATCAAGTTGACATCAGACAGATTAACAGGAGAAAAGGCCGCAGATTTGATTTTTCCATGTAGGCGGGAGCCTTCACAGGAAAAAGAAGAGCCCAAAACTTAGGCCCAAGTGCTCATATACTAGGTTGAATGAAGAGGAGTAATTGTGGCAGAGAAGGCCAAAGGAAGTTACGAGTTATTTTAACAAGGCTGGTTTGTACAGATGTCTCTAGGCCTCAACATCCCCTCCCTGGTGATAAGAATGTTTTTTTTTTTCTTCCTGGTTTGGGAGAGCATCTTTCACGTGGGAGTTTTATCTTCTCTTTTCAGGAAGAAAGGGGGAGGTCAGAATGCCTTTCCTGTGTCTGCTGTTTTTGGAGTCTCGTTAGCACAGGAGGCGTGTTCTGACCCCCGTCAGTGGTAAAATACACATAAACTGTACTGTTTGGGGGGGTGCCTGGCTGGCTCAGTTGGAAGAGCATGTGACTCTTAATCTCTGGGTCCTGAGTTTGAGCGCCACGTTGCGGGCAGAGTTTACTTTAAAAGAAATGTACTGTTTTAATCATTCTAGGGCGCGATTTGGTGGCGTTCAGTACATTGTTAGGCAGCCATCATCACCATCCATCTCCAGAACCTTGTCATCGCCCTGAACTGAAATTCTGTCCCCAGTAAAAGCCGACTCCCTACTTCCCCTCCCCTGCCCCTTTCTGTCTCTCCAAATTTGCCTATTGTAGGAACCCCATATAAATAGAATCATATAAGATTTCTCCTTTTGCTTTTGGTTCATTTCACTTAGTGTAATGTCTTCAAGTTTCATCCTTGTTGTAGCAAGTGTCAGAATTTCCTTCCTTTTGAAGGCTGAATAATAGTCCACTATATGTAAATACCGCATTTTGATTATCCATTCATCCCTCGATGGACATTTGGATGGCTTCCACCATTTGGTTATTGTGAAAAAGTGCTAGGAATATGGGTGTGTAAGTTTCTGGTCAAGTCCCTGTGTTCAGTTCTTTTGGGCGTCTCCTGAGAGGCGGGGCCGTGCCCTTGTATTCACAAACAATTATCGTTTGTGAGGTTCCTATGAGGACAGGGGCATCTCTGTTTAGGTCACTCACCCCTGTCTCCCTAGCACTGAGCACAGCGCCCCACACTGAATAAATATTGTTAAGTGAGCGAAAGTTTCCAATCTTAGCGACTGGGACATGATGTAGTGTCCTGGCAAACTTAGGTCTGGGCTAACCTTAGCTCCTGAGGAACAGATCTGGGGATCTCCCAAGGATTCACACATCTTCTAAGAATACTACGACAACAACACTTACTGAAATCTCGCTGTGCCGGGACTTGTACCAAACGCTTTCCCTAAATTATCTCTTTTCATCTCCAACATAATGTTGTGCAGTTCCACTCTTATCCCTATTTTACAAGTGAGGAAACCCAGGCACGGAGGGGTTAAAGTACCTGCCCAATACCTACAGTTAAGAAATGGCTGAAGGAAAGTTTTTAGCCAAAACTTTCTGATTCCAAAACTCACGCCCCAAAACATTCTCACTGCTGGGGCAGAAAAGCATTGCTTTTGTGTGTGTGTGTGTGTGTGTTGCTTTGTTTTGTTTTAAAGTTTAATTTATTTTGGGGCGCCTGGGTGGCTCAGTCTGTTAAACTTCTGACTTCAGCCCGGGGCCATGATCTCGTGGTTAATGGGTCCGAGCCCTGCATCAGGCTCTGTGCTGATAGCGCGGAGCCTGGAGCCTGCTTTGGATTCTGTTTCCATCACTCTGCCCCTCCCCTGCTCACACTCTGTCTCTTTCTCTCTCAAATATAAAATAAAACAAAAATAAAAAAAAAAAATAAAGTTTATTTTGAGAGAGAGGAAGACGGAGCATGAGCAGGGGAGGGGCAGAGAGACAGAATCCCAAGCAGGCTCCACACCGTCCGTGAAGAGCCTGAAGTGGGGATCAAACCCACTACCCGTGAGATCGTGACCTGAGCCAAAACCAAGATGCTTAACCGACAGAGCCACCCACGTACGCCTTGTTTTGTTTTTCATTTGTCTGTTTTAATTTTTTTAAATGTGTATTTATTTCTGAGAGAGACAGAGTGAGAGCAGGGGAGGGGCAGGGAGAGAGGGAGACAGAATCCGAAGCAGGCTCCAGGCTCTGAGCTGTCAGCGCAGAGCCTGATGTGGGGCTCGAACTCACGAACTGAGAGATCATGACCTGAGGGGAAGTCGGGCACTTAACCAATTGAGCCATCCAGGCACCTCTGTTTGTCTGTTTGTTTGTTTGTTTGTTTGTTTAAGTAGGCTTTACACCCAGCTCACACACTAGCTAGACCTGAGCTGAGATCAAGAGTCGGATGCTTCACTGACTGAGCCACCCAGGCGCCCCAAGCATTGCTTTTTATATTAAAGCAAAATAGGAGATCTTACGGAGTAAAATTCAAAATTTGAATGTCTTTTAAAGATAAAGTACACAGAATACCAAAGCGGACTTCCTGCCTGCCTCAGTGCTCTGCTCCAAGTACCTCTGAGCCACGTAACCCAGCTCCTTCTCTGAGGGCCCTGGGGAAGAAGGTTGCGGGCTCCGCCCTGGGGGGAAGCCCCTGAGGACCTCCCAGGGCCTCCTGCAGTTCCTATGAATCTTCTGGAAGATGTGGCCCTGCAGCAGGTGAGTGACCTCATGTTCCACATTTTACATGGTAGCATCAAATGAGAGTGTTTAGCCACAGTCCCCGTCCAGCCTCACCCGGAGCCTGGGAGGAGGGGAGGTGAAAGAAGGCACTTCTGTGAGTGTTCCTTGGGAGGAGGGGGATGAGAAAGGAGGGGAGAGGGTGGTGAGCCTCTCTCCTCCTGGACTGTGGGGAGGGGGCAGGAGACAAACACAAAAGAGTAAGGTTGCAAGGCGGCTGCCAAGACAGTGCGATGCTTAAGGCCACTGCTCAGTCGGTTGTTTGGAACTCGGGAGCTCATTTTCCCACAGAAACAAAGCTCAAGTGGAGCTCAAGGTTGGCTCCCCGCCTGGCCCAAAGGAGCCAGATTCAGCTAATAGCAACACAGCCTCAGAAGACCCTTCACACTCTCTTCCATCGCCGGTGACCAGCAGGGGCTCTGGCGGGAGCCTGGAGACCACAGGCCCTTGGGGAAGCTCTGCCAAGGGCTCTGGCAGCCGTGGGAACTGGGGCACCGGGAGGGCAGTTCTTCAATAGGGGACAGTGCTGGGAAGCACGGTGTGTGTGTGTGTGTGTGTGTATGTGTGCGTGTGTGTGCGTGTGTGAGGGGTGTGTGTGTGTGTGTGTGTGTGTGTGTGTGTTTACACATTTCTAAGCACAGGACATACCTAAACCATGGAACATGGAGCTGGTGACCTGGACTGGGTGGCCTCGGGCAGCGCCTGCCAGTCTCTGTGCCTCAGTTACTTTTCATCTGGAAAAAAAAAAAAAAGGTAGAAGGTTTGGACTAGATTGGTGGTTTTCTAACTTTTTTCTTTCTTTTGTGTTTAAGTTTATTTATTTTGAGAGAAAGAGAAAAAAGAATACGCAGGGAAGGAGCAGAGAGAGAGAGAGAGAGAGAGGGAGGGAGAGAGGGAGAAAGAATCCCAAGCAGGCTCCTCTCTGTCAGCACGTTGCCTAATGCAGGGCTTGAACTCACGAACCGTGAGATAATGACCTGAGCGGAAGTCAGACACTTAACCAACTGAGCCACCCAGGCACCCATCTAACATTTTTTTTTTTTTAAACGGGTTCCCTTTTTGAGCAAACTGGATGAAGTATGTACCATCTGCTCTGATTAAAGTGTTGGCAGGGACGGTGAGGGGCTGGCCCCCTGGCTTACTCCTCCTGCTCTGCCAGCCTGCCCTGCCTCAGTGTACCTCCTCGGAGCTTGAGATCTCAGAGAATCTCATGCAGACGCCAGCCCTCCAGCGTGAGCATCACCCCAGAGTCTGGGAGGAAGTGCATGGTTGCAGATAACGCTCCAGATGGGATGACACTGAAGCCTGGAGCCAGCCCCTTGCCAGCTGTGCAGTCCGGTGAGCCAATCCCCTGCTCTGAGCTGTAAAGCTGTAGATGCTGGGATTTGGCGTTAAGGTGCACAAAGTTCCATGAGTTCTGCAAGTTGGGAATCGCTTTGCAAGTGGCAGGGACTGCTGTGGCTGCGGACTTGGCTAGTCAGGCCCGAATTCCAACCAGGCAGCACCAGTCCTGTGCAGGGGCCTCCGCTGCGTAGCTCACACTCTGTGACATGCCAGGGCCCTGCAAAGTCAGGTACCCGAGGGGAGTGTGTGGGGAGGGAAGTGCCGAGCTGGGGGAGGAAGAACTGAGAGCACGGGGTGGGGGGTGGGGCTCTGTGAAAGGTAGGAGGCTTGCAGCTGGTAAGGGGACTGGAGCAGGCCGCCATCTGTCCCTGTTTGTGACGGTGACAGGAGCAGCCTTCCCCATTCTGGTGAGCTGGGGGCCCTGGCTGCCAAGGAAACCGTTTGAGAACACAAAGCACCAGGAGCAAGGGGGCCCCACCCGGAAAAACAACATCCTGGCTGCTGGGGCACAGGCAGAGCTCAGAAGGAGGGGCTATTTTTAGCTGCTGAGGGAGGCAGGCAGCAGACAGGACTTGTATGGCCTTGCTGTCTGGCTGCATAACTCACCCATTGTCCCGTCTGACCTTGGGCTAGCGCTGGAGAGTCCTCAGTCTGCCCCTGTCCTCTAGGCATGGAGGTTCACCTGGACCAAGGAGAACCCAGGGAGGAGGGGCTGGCCTGGAGACACGCCTCCTGGCTCCAGGAACAAGCTGAACTCAAATATTCTCTGGGAGCTGGCTGAACTCGAGTGGATATCCAGGACCAGGCTGAAGGTCCTGGGGTAGCAGTGGGGCACTGGACCTTCCTGGGAGAGAAGCAAATAGTCTGCGGGGGCTTCGGGTCTGGGTCTCCCCAGCGTGGAGCCCTGTTCCGGCCACAGGGCTGGGTGGGTGTGGAGAGGTGGGGCGGATTCCGGAGGAGGACAGAGACCCCTTTATTGTAGAAGTTCTCGCCTCCAGCCACACCCTGGGGCCTTCTCAGCCACAAGCCTCCCTGACTGAGAAGGTGGGTGTGTGTGAAAGAGGCTCTAGGTCTCAAACGTTCTTGCCCGCACCCAGGAGCGGTGCCCTGCTCTGGGCAGTGTGCTGTCTGTGTTTAACCCTGGGCACAGACACCACTGGCAGGGCCAGGATCGGGCTGTGGCTTCAAGGGATGAAAATAGCTGGCGAGAACCAGGCCACAAAGCCCTCAGGCAGCCAGAATGACTGGGGGGGTAGGCCCCCCTCAGAAGAAGCCACCTTTAGCTGCCCCTGCCCAGAACTAGGGAGTCGGCTGCCCCTCCTGCTGGGCCAGGGCTCTCCCCACCAACAGGAACACTGGCCCCTTGCCATTCAAGACCAGCTCTCGAAAGATGAAAAGTCCTAGGAATTCTCGGTGGGTGGAGAGAAGGATAGAGAAAGGAGTCATTCATTCAACACATGTTTATTCAGCACCTATTATGTGCCAGGCACTGTCCTAGGAACGTGGAAAAAGAAGGGTTGGGGTAGCCTGGATCTGTCCCAGCTCTGGCTTTCTGTCCCAGAAACAAGGCCCATAGGGAGACAGAGTCTGAGGGCACTTCCAGGGGCCTGGGGGGAAGGCCAAGTATACGGAAGGTGAGGCCTCCAGGAAGGAGAAGCCTGGGGATGTGGGGGACCCCAAGGTGCGTTCACTGGGGCAAGATGGGGGTGCAGAGAAGCAAGCTTCCCAGGAGCTGGGACACGGCAGGAGGCCCCATGCCCCCCTGCATCACCTCCTCTTCAGCACAGATATGCAGGATTTCTTCAGGGGCCCCATCTGCAGATGGGCGTCCACACTCTCCAGGAAGAAGGCAGGCTTTAGCCTTCGAGTGAAGAGCCCTGCAAAATGGCTGTCCAGGCGGCTTTGGAAGGGGTCAATGGAGGAGGCCAGGGAGCTGCTCCGGCGGGCCCGGGAGGCCTTCAACCTCCGAAGAAGGTTCATCTTGCCATCCCGCACAGCATAGAAGGCCAGGGCTCGGTCGGCATATTCTAGGCAGATCCCGACGGTGGGCGAGAACGGGTGGGGCAGGGGCGCCTCCAGCCCGTGGAACCAGACGGAGAAGCTGCGTCCGTTCCACTGCAGGCAGCAGGAGTGGGCATTGCGGCCGAGCCGGCCCCGGTCATAGGGCTCTTGTGGGGAGAAGTCTTCGGCCATGACCCCCACGCTGACCCAGCCTTCAATGATCTCTACCTCCCAATAGTAGGTGCCCCGGTCCAGGGCACCCTCACCCAGCACCTGCTCGCAGTGGGTGAAGCGAGTGGGTGACTCGGGGTAGTTGATGGGACACAGCACCCTCTTTACACCTTTGGTTCCAAACAGCTGCAGGTACTTGTCTGCCGTGTCGCTGTCCAGGTCCACGATGTAGGCAACTGCTCCCATGGATGGGAGAGAGACGCAGGGCTCAGGGCCAGGCTCTGGTGGGACAGCCCCTCCCCTAGGTGCGCACCTCCCCTCCTGAGCAGCCAGCGCGACTCAGCCCTGCTACAGAGCACCGAGAGTGAGCTGACCTAGTTCACCCTAAGAATGAGGGAGGAGAGTCCAAGCCTTCCTGTGCTAGAGCCCAGCCCAGCAGCCTCGCGAGGGCCCAGTGTGAGCAGAGGGGAGAGCCCAGGTGTCTACTTACACTTGAGGAAGTAGTCCCTGGGAGCCTCACTTTCCAAGTGGTTGGTGCTATCGGGGTCTTGGGACTCAGCATCGGCTGCAGAAGAGGAGACCGTGGGGGAGGGGTTCTCCCCAGCTGTTTGTGGCTGGGCAGCTGTGCCAGGTGCTCCCCCTCTGAACCTGGGACCGAAATCCCTCTCCCTTTCCTTCCTCCCAGCATCCCAAGCTCCCTGGGGACAGGCACGCCCCCAAATATGGCACTCTGTGTTCCCCCGAGCAAGCCAGGTCCCCGGGGTCGGGCCCCCTGCTCCACCTCCTCCCTGCCCAGGCCTCAGCCACTAGAGGGCAGGCCAGGAGAAGCCCCCTCAACCCCCCAGGCTGTGTGTGGCCAAAGGGGCGGACTGGTCATCACTGCACGCTGGCCCCACTCACTGGTAGGGGTTGGGTCCCCACCCTGCACCAGGCACAACACTGTTTCCGTCCTCCACTCCTGAATGGGTACCAGACCTGGGGGCCTGGGTGGGGACGCTGGGGCAGGGTGAATCACTCGGGGGGCCTGGGGCACTCACCTTCTGTGCCCAGCCCCCGCAGCTGCTCCCACTGGCTGGCACAGGTGGCCGTTAGCAGCTCTCTCACCGCCCGCACGGCTTGGGATGATCTGGTGAAGCTGAGCTCCCTCGGGGGGCCGGGCCCAGGGCCGCACCCCTCCTCCAGGGCCAGCCTGAGTGCCAGGAGCTCCTGTGGCAAATCCATGACTATTAAGGCCCTGCTGGCTACAGCGCCTCTGGCCGGGATGAGACAGCCCTGCCGGGAGGACGGCGCAGCCCTGGAAGCCTCTCTCTCAGCTTCTTGCTGACCCCCACCCCCACCCCCCTGTGTGCCCTCTCAGGCCCGGAAGAACTGCGCTCACCTGCAGGAAGCTGACTGAGTCGGCTTCAGGGACCTGACTGAGGTTGTGGCGGGCCCGGCTGAGCCTGCTGCGCTGTTCCTCCTGCCGCCGCAGGTCCCCCTGGGAGCGGCCCAGCATGGTGGCCTCGCCCTCCTCGATGAAGCCCAGCACCTCCGTCTGGAACCCCTGCAGGATGGCTGCAGCCTCGGCGAACAGCCGGCTCACCCTCTCCCGCTCTGCTGCGGCGGCGCTCTGCACAGGACCACACAGAGGCCAACGATGAGGGCGAGGAGAGCGTTATCCTGGCCCCATCCTTCCCGGACCCCACCTTCCCACCCTGCCCTCTAGTGGGGACAGAGGGACTGGCCGGAGCTGCCCTGGACCTATGCTAGCTCAGGGGAGCGGCTCATGCTCAGCGGGGCCAGGCAAGTCCACGAGCACCGGCTTGTTTGGAGAGGACCACCCCATGCCGCGAGCTCACACTGCCAGCAGCCTGCTTTAGGACTGCATGGGGACCGGGTTAGGGTGGGGGCTGACCTTGATGAGGGCCACCGTGCGCCGGGACTGTGCAATGCAGGCGCCCAGCTCATCCATGCGGTCCTCCACAGCACTCAGGACTTTGGACTGCTCGGCCTGTGGAAGAGATCCTTAATTAGCACGTGGGCTGGCAGAGGCCACAGGCCCACATTGGGGCACCAGGCCTTACCAAGGGGGAGAAGAGGGATGACCCGGGAGTGGTATTGTGCATGGGCGGGGGGGGGGGGTGCTGAGAGTGGCTAGGATACCCCATAATAATGCCAGAGGTGCCTCAAGCCCAAGCTGGTGCCATTCCCAAATGCCCGCGGAGAGCACAGGCTGGCTGGCTTGTGTCCCCTCTTTGACCAGTGGGCAAGTACAGGGCCATTCAGGCTCCTCAGTGTCACTCACACTCACTAGAGAACTTGTTTCAGTGAGGAAGGCACCGAGAAAGAGAGCAGGGTAGGTGCTACAGGAGAGGGCATTCAGCTGTCTTGGGGATCACGATCCCCAAAGAGTCTGTGCCCCCAATCCAGGCCTAAAAAATGGGGATTCCGGGCAAGTCCCCTGGGTCTTATGAGTCACTGCTCCAGGCAGGAGAGACGGAAAATCCCAAGGCCAGAGGCGCCAAGACCGGGCTGGAAGCCAAAGGAAACTGGGGGCGGAGGTAGCGGACCCATCGCGGCGCACATGCTCACACCACGGGCCCCCGGAACAGCTGGACAAGAGCGGTCTGTGTGCTCGGTCCACCCTCCGCCACACTCCTGTCGCCTGCCACACCCATCTAAACCCGGTGCCTCAGCCCAGGGCAAATCTGAGCTCGGACCGGCAACGACCCGGCCTGGCGCAACAGCCGCACTTCCAGAATCGGCCGGCCGGGACCGCGCGGGCCTGGCTCTGCTCCCTCCGGCCTTAGATCCCCATTGGCCCAGGCCCGGGCTTCAGGCCCCCTGCTTCCCCTTCGTGTTCTTTTCGCGTTCACACTGGGCCCCCACAACCCCCATTCCCATCTCTAGCAGAACGTTCCACAGCGACTGGACGGATGACAGTGTCAGTACTGGAAAAAGACAGCAAAGAGCCTCAGGTTAGAGGAGGACATTAAGACCCTACCGGGAAAAGGGGTGGGTGGGGGGTGGGATCCAGGGCCCGCGGCGGGCTCGCGCGGCCCTCACCCGCCCCGGCGCGCCCCCGGTGCCCGTGCCCACCTCCTGGAGCGCGCGCTCCTGCTCCAGCGGCACGAGCTCGTGGCCCTGGTGCTCCTGGGCGGCGCAGGCCTCGCACAGGCACATGCGCTCCGCACGGCAGTAGCGCTCGAGCGGCCGCAGGTGGCGCGGGCACAGGCTCTCCTCCAGCCGGCGCAGCGGCGGCACTAGGCGGTGTCCGCGCAGCGCGGGGCTGCGCTCGTGCGGGCCCAAGTGCGCCGGGCAGAAGGAGGCGAGGCAGGAGAGGCAGGAGAGCGCGGCAGGCAGGGCGGCGCCCTCGGGGCACGCGTCGCAGCGCACCGGCTCTTCGCCACCGGGCCAGGGCTCGGGCGCGCAGGGAGCCGAAGGCTCCGGGGCGCTGGGCGGGGCGCTGGGCGACGCGGGCTCCGGGGCCGGGGCCGAGGCCGGGGCCGGGCCGGAGCCGGGCCCGGGCGCGGAGCCCGAGCCCTGGCGGAGCTGCAGCAGCTCGGACAGCGTGTGGTTCTTGCGGAGCTGCAGGCCGTCGGGGAAGGGCTCCTGGCACAGCGGGCAGCGGGCCGCGCCTCCGGGCCCGCCGGCGCCACCCGCGCCGCGGTGCGGCCAGAGCGCGCCCAGGCAGGCGAGGCAGAAGTTGTGGCCGCAGGGCAGCGTCACCGGCTCCCGGAGCGGCTCCAGGCAGATGGGGCAGCTGAAGGGCCCGCTGCCGTCCATAGCTCCGCGGCCGCCCGGGCACCGCCTGTTCTGTTCCCGCCGGGGAGGGACCCGGCCGGTCCGCGCTGCGGCACCGCCCCCTGGGACCCAGGCCAAGGGTCCAGCCCCCTCCCGTCCCGGGCTCGGACCGCCCCCCAACGCCGCAGACCCGCCCGCGGGTCCCCGGACACAGGGCCCTGGCCTAGACTGCGCGGGCGGTCTTCGGCCCCGTGTGACCCCGCGGGGCTCCTGGGCGATCGCCCCTCCTGGTCGGAAGGGAGGGCGGCGGCGGGCAGAGAATGCGAGGGGGGCACCCTGGAAGGAAGCGGGGAAGGAGTTCACTCCTCCATTACCCCTCAACTCCCCCTAGGGCCAGGCCCCCTGGCTCCAGAGGGGTCTGGTGTTCCCACCGGACCAGCCAGCCCCTTCCCGCTCCAGACCTTGTCCGAGGCACTTGTTAGCAAAATTTCTGAGCTGCTGACTACAGAGAAAATGAACTGCTGATGTGTGCGTGTATTTGCCCCTTAGCGACTCTATTTACCCCTCGTGGGGAACTTGGGCTTTTCTAAACCTGAAAGGGGAAGTTGAGGTGACCCTCCAAGTCGCTTGTCTGCGGAATCCAGTTCCCCTCCAGGGGACCCCCCCCCCGCGGGCAATTTGGTGTGCCTGGGATTAAGGGTGTCGGGACATTTGAGACTCATCCAGCCGTGCACTTCATGATGGTGTTTTTAAAAAAAATTTTTTTTTAATGTTTATTTATTTTTGAGACAGAGAGAGACAGAGCATGAATGGGGGAGGGTCAGAGAGAGAGGGAGACACAGAATCGGAAACAGGCTCCAGGCTCTGAGCTGTCAGCCCAGAGCCCGACGCGGGGCTCGAACTCACGGACCGAGAGATCATGACCTGAGCCGAAGTCGGCCACTCAACCGACTGAGCCACCCAGGCGCCCCCATCATGGTGTTTTAAATAAAACGGCAACAAATTATGAAGTAGCGCTGGCTTATAACCCAAAGTATAAAATAAACATCCATGAGTTCATACTGATATAAATAAATGACTGGGTAAATAAATGAGGGAGCATAGACAGATTTCCCATTCAGAATTCTAAATAATTTTTGTAGATACTTGAACATGGAGTGTAGCTTCCCACTCAAGTGTGGGCTGGGCATAGTGACTTTTTTTCGAAGGGAGCAAAAGAGTCACTTTACGGTAGTGAAGCCTGGCGAGCATGACCTCGTTAGGTGATCAAGGTCACCACCAACGGTGATAAGTCATATTGATAGTAAATACCCTTGATGATATGGTCTTTCTCCCCAAAACCCATAACCCAGTCCGATCGTGATTAAAACATCACACAAATCCCAGTGGAGGGACAGTCTACAGAATACCTAACCAATACTCCTCGAAACCTTCAAGATCATCAAAAAAGGGCAAAAACAAACAAAAAATGGGGAGAGGTCGAAGTCTGAGAAACTGTCCTAGCCATGAGGAGCCTAAGGAGATGTGATGAGTAAATATTATGTGTATTCTGGATGCACTCCTGAGAGACAAAAAGGACATTAGGGAAAACTTAAAGAGATTTGAATAAATTATGGAATATAGTTAATAAAATGTATCAATATTGGCTCTTAATTATGACAAATGCACCATAGTCATGTAAGATGTCAATAAAAGGGGAAATTGGGAGTGAGGTATTTGGGAACTCTGAGTTCAACCTATGCAACTTTTTAGTAAACTTACAACTATCCTAAAATTTAAAGTTCATTAAAAATAATTGAGGGGTGCCTGTGGCTCAGTTGGTTAAGCATCTGACTCTTGATTTCGGCTCAGGTCATGATCTCACAGTTGTGGGATCGAGCTCTGGGCCAGGCTCTGTGCTGACAGCATGGTGCCTGCTTGGGATTCTCTCTCTCCCTCTGCCTCTCTCCCTCGACTTGTGCCCTCTCTCTCTCTCTCAAAAAAAAAAAAAACTTATATATATATATATATATATATATATATATATATAGAGAGAGAGAGAGAGAGAGAGAGAGACAATTCTTCCTACTCCCCCACCAGGCTCCCTGTTGGCAAGAGTCCAAAGTGGAAGGAATAAAGGGGTGAGGGGCATTCCATTCAGAAGTGGGGCTTAACCTTTCTCATCATGCCAGGGCCCCTCTCAAAGCCTGGTGTAGCCCTTTCCAAACTAATGCTTAAAAAATTTTTTTTAAATGTTTATTCATTTTTGTGAGAGACAGACACAGCGTGAGTCGGGGAGGAGCAGAGAGAGAGGAAGACACAGAATCTGAAGCAGGCTCCAGTCTCTGAGCTCTTAGCACAGAGCCCGATGCGGGGCTCGAACCCACGAACTGTGAGATCATGACCCGAGCAGGTGTCAGATGCTTAACTGACTGAACCACCCAGGCGCCCCTCCAAAGTAATGCTTTTAAAAATGCATAGGAGTTCATGGAAATCAATTACACTGAAGTATATGTACAATAAGAAAGTTAATTTGTGGGGCACCTGGGTGGCTCAGTTGGCTAAGCGAACGACTCTTGATTTTGGCTCAAGTCATGATCTCACAGTTTTGTGAGTTTGAGCCCCATGTTGAACTCAGTGCTGACAGTGTGGAGCCTGCTTGGGATTCTCTCTCTCTCTCTCTCTCTCTGCCCCACCCCTGCTCATGCTGTCTCTCTCTCAAAATAAAAAAATAAACTAAAAAAACCCCCCAAACCCCAAACCCCAAATTTGTGTTAAAGTTGTATATGTGTTTAACACAATAAATGACAACATCCGATGGAGGCCTAACAATCAATATATATATTTCAAATAGTGATGAACAGAAGTGATATTTCAGGTTCTCTGCCACCACATAATGCGCTACGAAAATATCTGCTGTTTCTATTGGTGGCAAGTCACAGATACTGTTAATTCCACTATGGTCTGTTCTCTCCATTTGTAATAGAAAGAAATGCTAAACTTCCGTTTAGAGAATGGTGAAAATACGGAGAATTTTCTCACCAAGACCCCCAGTTTATGAATGTCTAGTTTAGAAAGATGCTATGCGGAGCCTCCTTACATCTTTCCTGGAAGGAGAGAAGAAAACTAAGATCTATGAAATGTTAAATGAGGGGTGCAATCCTGGGGGACTCGTAGGAAGGCAGAGCTCACGGAGGCCCGTGTGGAGGAAGTGGCATCTGAGCTGGGCTTTCATGGGTTGCTAGGATTCGGCCTTGCAACAACTAGGGTGGGAAGAGATCTTCCAGAAGAGGAGTAGCAGAGGGAACCGGCCTGGGTGCGCCCAGCTTGGCAGGAAGGCGGGTAATGAGTTCCATACGGATGGTTTCCACACGGATCACTACTTGATCATGACTGCCGCTTGTTTGCCAAGACCCGGGAACAGCTTGGAGGCTCAGGCATCCGCGCCACCCTGCTCCAGGGCTTGGCGGCCAGGCTGCCTGGGCTTGCCGAGTCCACAGACCCGCCTGGTTCTGGAGGAGTGAGGGGTGCTGCTAGGAGTGTTTATGGACAAGTCCCAGCTAACGTTCTGCTTCCCACCCCCGAGCTTGTTCAGGAAGATCTGCTTCCCTAGGAAGGCGTAGAGATGTGATTTGTCGAGATGGTGGTGTTTGAATAGTTCATTTCCATTATTGAAGCTTTAAGTTTGCCCCACGTGTTCATTCTTTTTGAAATGAATTGGCTCTTAAGGGGAAAAGGTAACTGGCACTTCTGAGGTCTGCAGGAGCATGTTCACACCTGCATCTCACTCTGCCTTTGCGAGAACTATGTCACGAAGAAGGGGAAATGGAATTCCGACAGGTTACACATCTTGCCAGAGGTCATATAGCCAGTCCCGTGGAGCAGGCAGGATTGAAACCCAGAAAGTGCAACCTGAAAATAATCCTAAACCTCGTATATGAACCCGTTTATCGGGCTGCAGTATTGCTTGGAAGGAAGAAAAAAAAAAAAAAGGTTAAACAGAAACAAAAACAAATGAGCAAAAGCAGTCATTACAAATGGGAGTAATTAGCTAGTCATTCCTAGCCTGGCTTTGCATCTATGAAATTGAAACGGGATCCGTGCCATGTCCCACGGTAGCACTTAATGGTTCTGATGTACTTGAAAATGTTTAATTTGTATTTATTTCAAAATAAGACAGAAAATTTGACAAGCAATTTAATGAGGCTTATAACAAAAGCTGGGACTTCTGTGTCCCACCTGCTGCAGATTCTTGCTCCCATAGACCACCAGTGTCAACTTTCACCTGTTACTTTTAGCGTTTGCCTCCTCATCCCTAAAGCACATGCTCACAGGCCTTGAACATCTGCGTGCATGTTTGTGCTCCAGTTTCTGGAGACTTAAATTCTTTATCACTTCTCTTTTGTGTTGAATTCTTTGTTGCTTGGGTCCCGGGTCTTCTATCCCCTTCATTGATTTACCTCTTTATTTTTGGAAAGTACATGTCCTGGGGGCTTCCTGAGAATAGATGCGAAAGTGCCTGCAAAGGTCTTTGCTCAAGCTTTGACACTGACAGACAGTTTGGCTGGGTATGGAATTCTAGGATGGGAAATCCTTTGCCCTCAGAAAGCCTGGCTCCATTGTCTTCTAGCTGCCAATCCCATGTTACCATGCTACTCCCTCCCATGCTACAGTCACCATGCTGCTCCCTCCCATTCCTTCCTGCCTGGGGATGAGCAGCCTCCAATCTGACTCCCTCAACTCTCCTGGCACCGAAGGCCCTGGTCTTTTTTTTTTTTTTTTTAACATTTATTTATTTTTGAGACACAGAGAGACAGCATGAATGGGGGAGGGTCAGAGAGAGGGAGACACAGAATCTGAAACAGGCTCCAGGCTCTGAGCTTTTCAGCACAGAGCCTGATGCGGGGCTCGAACCCACGGACCGTGAGATCATGACCTGAGCCGAAGTTGGCCGCTTAACCGACTGAGCCACCCAGGCGCCCCCGAAGGCCCTGGTCTTTTAAAAATCTCTCCTGTCCCCCTGCCCTGCCCCTTTCTGCTTATGTGCCCATCCTCCTGATTCTGCCTCACGGAAGCCCAGAAACTGGAGGCGTGGGGCACATATGCTGGAAAAACCCACAGGCTAATCAAACGTGTCCCCTTTACAAACGTTACACCCCAAAGTCCGTGCTCTTTTCCCTCTCTCCCAATGCCTTTTTCCTGGAGAGGAGACAGACTTCCACCAGAATCACATGGACCAAGGGAACTCCATTGGAAGCAGCTTTCCAACAGATTCGTAAATGCTTGCCCCACACCTCCTAGGGAAGCACAGTCTTCAAAAATGGCAGCGGCATCTCATTGTATGTAAATAAAGGTTAAGTCACAATAAAGAACACTCCCAAGGAACAACATGGAAAGAGCTAACAACCTGATAAAAAGTAGTATCATAGAATAAAGACCCCAAACACTTCCCCCACAGAAACGGAAGGGGGCCGTTCTTCCTTTCTCTCACCTTCTCAGAGTGTGGACACAGCCCATCGGACACACGTGCTGGGGCTTTTGGTTGTGGGGGTGGGGGTGGGGGGGAGGATGGTTACAATCTGTACAAGGTAGGGGGACGGGGGGTGGGGCGGCAGCCGGTGATGCCAGCCACTTGGCCAGCCCAATCCTGCTTCCTCTTCTGCTGGGTGTCTTAGCATCTGTCAACCCCGCTGTACAGCAAGGTGACTGCCTGGTGTCATTCCTATCAGGCTGCCCAGTGCGAAAGCGCCCCCCTCATGTTTCGCAAGTCCCCAACGTAGGAGTCTTACTAGAAGCCCCTTGCCCAGGTTGTACCAATCAGAAGCCTGGCCCTGCCCTTGAACAGAGAGCCACAGGCTGGGGAAGCAGCTGCAGGATGGAGTGTGCGACCCTCGCAGCAGCTGGCATCAGGTTACAATGTAGGAGGGAGATCTAATTTTTACAAATACAGAAATATTTTGTATTTTTTTGGAGTATGTGTTTTGGCATGTGTTATCCTTAAAAAATTTTTATTGTGAAATATTTACACACGAGCATATGAAACATATATGTACAGCATAAGTGATAAAGCAACATCCTTGTAACCACCACCCAGATCAAGAAGCAGAATGTTTTAAGTAATAAAATGACAGTTGCCTTAGGTCCCAGCAACCCTACTTCCAGAAACACAAACAAATAAATGTCCAGGGATCCTCAGGGAAGCATCTTCTGAGTAGGGAAAACAAAAGCAAAGGAAGCCAGCACTGTTCTGTTGCCTATACGTATCAGTGCGCTTAATCCCCACACCCCGTGTAGGGATGACGGCGGCTGAGGCTGCGCCCAGATGGCGGGGGCGAGGAGGGAATAGTCGGCCTGACTCCAGGTTGATACATTTTGGCCTTCTGTATAAAAGGAAAGTCTTCCAGTGCTAGTTATTTTCCATCGAGGAACTCCACTGAGAATTTAGCCTACGTTCATAGCCATGGATGTGGCCAAAGCTTCCTGCTCAAAAATATTCACCGTGGCCAAATTTTTACAGCCCCAAATAAAACAACATGAATGTCCCATACAGGTTCCCCGGGGCTACCCGAAAGCAGAGCATTCTCACGAAATCGTTCACGAGCAGAAACGGCACGCGGCAGACTACCCCTGGCTTTCGCGAATTTGAGGTTCTGCTACTTTGCTGTATGAAAAACCTACCTTAGTACCTGTTTTCAGGTAACTGAAGAAAGCCGAAACCATGCTAATATAGGTCTTTTATAAGAGAAGTGGGGGGGCACCTGGGTGGCTCCGTCGGTTGAGCGTCCGACTTCGGCTCAGGTCGTGATCTTGCAGATCACAGGCTCGAGCCCTGCGTCGGGCTCTGTGCTGACAGCTCGGAGACTGGAGGCTGCTTCGGATTCTGTGTCTCCCTCTCTCTCTGACCCTCCCCCGTTCATGCTCTGTCTCTGTCTCAAAAATAAATAAACATTAGGGGCGCCTGGGTGGCTCAGGCAGTTAAGCGTCCGACTTCGGCTCAGGTCATGATCTCGAGGTCGATGAGTTCAAGCCCCGCGTCGGGCTCTGTGCTGACAGCTCAGAGCCTGGAGCCTGTTTCAGATTCTGTGTCTCTCTCTCTCTCTCTGACCCTCCCCCCGTTCATGCTCTGTCTCTCTCTGTCTCAAAAATAAATCGATGCTAATAAATAAATAAATAAACAAACATTAAAAAATAAAATAAAATAGAAAAATTACAAAGACTGTTTATATGGTAATCATTCAGGGAAAAATTTTAATACCGTGAAAAATGCTTGTGCTGAGTAGAAAGGCAAAAAAACACCCCACCCCAATTGTTTACAAAATGTAATCACAAGGATATACAAAAGAGACTAAGATATGCCAAAATGTTATGAAAAGAGAGAGAAGGAGGTAAAAATTGCTTTTCTCTAGGTTTTCTCCAGGAATTGGTTGTGCTTTGCCCCCCCCCCCCCACCAGGCCCCGTCCCTTTGGTCTACATCACATTCAATGGAGGTGAGCTGCAGCGAAGTGTGTTGTTGTGCCTCCTGTGCGGCGAGGTACGGACCGCACACACTCTCCAGCAGGAACAGGGGCCCATGGGCACCACACTAGCCTCTGAGGCCCAGGCAGCACCTCAGCTGGTCCCCGCGGCCTCTTCCTGGAGTCCCGGAGGGAGCTTGGCCTCAGGCCGATGGCACAGGGTCAAAGTCCTACCCTCCAGGAGCCAGAAGACGGGGTAGAGGGGCTGGGTGAAAATGGCGTGGAAGGTATGTAGGGGCTGGGCCTTGGGCTCCAGGCTGTAGAAGGTGAGGCGGCCAGAGGCCAGGTCCAAATCCATGCCCAGGAGCTGCCCGGACACCCCTGGGAGGCGCCGGGCCTCCCCGTTGTGCCAGGCCTGGGCCCTGTCCTCCTGAACACAGAGCCCCCAGGAGCTAGGCCCACGTCCAATGTTGTCTGTGTGGGGCCCTTGCTTGTGCCGTGAAAGTTCTGGATAGGCGACGCCCAGCGTCACTGAGTGATTAGACGTGCGCACCTCCCAGTAGTGTCGACCGTTCCGGAAGCTCTGGGCACATTGCACCTGCCAGAGCTGGAAGCTGCGTGGCCCGGCCAGGTCCCGGGGCTTGTGACGGTGCTTTACCTGCTGGCCCTGCTGAGACAGGTAGAGGTGGCAATTGGCGCTGTCTGGGTCGAAGGTCAGGTTGCGATAATCTGTCAGGGACAGATGGATGGGAGGTGAGCGGGTAGGTGTCTGTCTGCCATTCTGTCCCCGGAGGGAGAAATGGCAACTGAAGCTTCCCCAACGCACACCAAGCGTCTGCCAGGCACACAGCCAGCGGAGCAGGCACTGGGCACCAGCGCGGGAGTCCGTCCTCGCCACAGCCCTGGGTGGAAACTTCTATCCACCTCATTTCAAAGATGAGGAAACTGAGGCTCCCGGAAGTAACCTAACTTGGTAACAAGTGGAAGAATCATAACTGATCCCAGGTTTGCATGCCCAGAAATCTCCGTATCCGTGTACTGACTCCACATGTAAGAAGGTTACATCCTATGACAGGTGTGTGTGGTGGGCACAGACCCAAGGAAGGGCAGGGAACAGACACCCTGGACAGGGCAGTCACAGCACGTGCCCCCTCCACGTACTCACACAGACGTGCACACACGCTCACGTGTACTCACGTGGTGTACACACGGTTGCACAACGCACACATGCCTATGCACACACACCCGTGCCGGTCTCCTTACTCTGCCAGAGTTTCCTCCTCAGTGGGCAAACCGGGCTTGGGACTGGTGCCAGCGGACCTGGGGCCTCTAGGAGGCAAAGAAGTGTTAGGGCAGTGACGGGGAGAGAGCTCATGGGGGGCAGGGTCCTGACCCGACTCCCACCCGCTGTGGGAGGGCCAGCTGGGCCCGGAGGGGTAGAGAGAGATCTGGGGTCAGCCTTACCCACGGGGCCCAAATCAGCAGCCTCAGCCGGTGCCCTGGGGTGGCTCCCCTCATCCAGGAGGAGACCATACAGCCGGCTCAGTGACTCCATGCCAGCCAGCTGCTGCTCTTCGTCCCACTGCAGAGGAGCCAGGGGCCCAAGAGGGCCTGGGGGTGCCAGGAGCTGTGATTCCTGAGCCCCAGGGACAGTTGCAGTAAGCCTGTGCACGAGGTGCAGGGTCGCTGGTCGACCTGTGCAGGGTCAGCCAGCGACCTGTGCACGAGGTGCACCTGTCGCCCCGAGACCCGGTACCTGGAGGAAGGTCTGGTCATCCGACTGCTCCAGGAGGTCCCGGACCCTGCGGTCGTAGTGAGCCAGGGCTTCCAGGTGGCCCCGCAGTCGCCGTTCTTCATCCTGGGCCTGTGTTAGTGCCTGTGTCTTGGCCACCTCGATGTCCGTCAGTGCCAAGGTCCGCCGCATCTCCAGGGCCTGCAGCAGGCAGCTGAATTTGCTGGAGACCACGGAGGCCAGGGTGCAGGCCGAGCTCTGAGTGGGCAAAGGAGTCGCCTAGGGTGGCTGGGGCCAAGGCTGCCCCCTGGACTGCGGGGTGGTGTGGGGAGCCAGGGCCCCTGGAACCGTTCTCCCCCCAACCCCCGCTCAGCCCCTCCCTCCCTGCTGCCAGGAGGCATTTCCAAGGTAGCTCGCACCTGCTACCCAGTGTCCCAGGGATCCACTGGTGGCTGCCCGAAGGGCACGGCATGAGGAGGTAGTGAGGTAGAACAGACGGGCCTCGTACCTGGATCTGGCTGCTTTGCTCCTGCAGTTCCTTTAGCTGGCTCTCAGCCTCGGTGGCCTGCTGCTGGGTGACCTCCAGCATGGCTTTCAGCTGGGCCTGTGGTGCCCACAGTGGGAACAAGTGACAAGAAGAAGCCAGTTAGTCAACAAACACCTGTAGATGCGGGGCGTCCCCTCCCAGTGCCACCCCCAGCAAGGCAGACCAGTGGGCCAGCACACAGAGCACCAGCCTCGGTCTCAGCACCCCGGGTGAACTGGGTTAGTGTCCCAGGGAGATCTGGACAAAGCCCGTTCCCAACCTGGAACAGGGAGGTACACAGGCAGAGCAGAGGCCTTTGGCTTTACACCTGACCTCCAGTCCCTCTTGCAAGCTGAGCAACCTGGGGCAGAGCACCCACTGTCTCTGGGCTGTAAACCCACCCCGCACTACCCCCAGGCGATAAATGGTGGGAGCGGTACTTCTGGCTTCGGCTCAAAGCACCAAAGCTAATTGGGAAGTGGGTGGTGTAGTGAATGCACGAGGCAGGTTCCTCCAAACACTGGCCAGTCCTCAGCCCCAGCTCTGGGCATGAGGGGAAGAGGGCACCCCTATTTGTGACTCCTCTGGTACCCCTGAGGGTAGAACATCGTGCTTTCATGGAAACGGGACAAAGCACCATTCCCTGCCCTTGCTCAAGAGCCTGTCTTGCTTCTCCTTCTCTTGGCCACACTTTATGAGGCAGGAACCATCATGATCCCCACTTCAAAGATGAGGAAATGGGACAGAGAAATTGATAATTTGGCCAAAGCCATCAGATCTTCCTAAGCCCGATGCCTGTGTCTTTGTCCAGGCCCCTTGGCCTCCAGCGTTCCATCATATGCTGCATGCAGAAAGGGGCGGGGGGGGGGGGCGCCTCTTCTGGTTCCACCTGAGTCTCCCCCAGGGACGGGCATCTGTCCTTCTCACACCCCGCATCACTTCCCTCTAGCAAAACACGGCCCCTTAGGCATGTGTGTGCCACCTGGTGGTACCACCTGCCACTCCCTCCTTGTTGTCATCTGCTGGCCTTCACTGCAAACTTCCGAGCTCAGAGCCTCAGCAGGAGCATTCTATTCTCTGTGACTTCAGCAGCCACAGGGTTTATCCTCCAACACTCCAGCGCTTGGACCCCTGGCGTCCTCACCACTTTCTTCACTCCGTGTCAGCCACTCAGTCCTGGGGCCTCACCCTGAGCCTGTCACCAGCTCCGAAATCTCTATTTCAAGCACCTGTTTTCTCCTTCTATCCGGGACCACAAACATCCCAAAGCCGCCTCCTGCTTAAGCTGTCCGCCCCAGCCTAGGCGCCTAAAGACAGGGCAGGGCACTCCGGTGTCACCTCGCGTTCCCGACGCTCAGTGTCCAGCAGCGCCCGCTCGTGGAGGCGACACTCGTTCACAGTGCATGCGCTGCACTCGCAGCGACCCTCCGTGCGACAGAAGAACTCGAGGGGCTGCCCGTGCCGGGGACAGCGCGCGCCCGGCCCGGAGCCGAGGGCCGGGGCGGGGTCGGGATCGGGAGCCGGGGCAGGCCCGGCGCGCATCAACTCGAGCACGCCGGTGAGGGCCACATTGCGGCGCAGCTCGGCGCCGTCGGGGAAGTGCTCCCGGCACTCGGGGCACGCCTTGTCGCGGCAGCCCCACCAGTCCCGGATGCAGTCCCCGCAGAAGTTGTGGCCGCAGGGCAGCGTCACCGGCTCCAGGTAGAGCTCCAGGCAGATGGCGCAAGTCAGCTTGTCTTCCAGCTTCTGGGCGTCCATGGCGGCGGCGGCGCCTCGTAGAGCCGGCAGGGGTGGGGCCTCGGCGAGGGGGCAGGCAGCGCAGGGCGTGGGTGCGGCGGGGAGGAGCCGGGACGCGCCGCGACCGTCGCCTCCCGCGCCAGCCGCGCCTCGGCCGTGGCCGCACCGGCCTCCTCCCTTCTGTCGAGGCTCCGAGTCACCCCAGGTGGGAGTTGGGCTCCGGCTCCCGGTGGTTCCACCCTAGGAACTCCATCCCGTTGCTCCAAGCCCTCGTTAAGCAGCTCGTGTGTGTGTGTGTGTGTGTGTGTGTGTGGGGGTCGGGGGAGCGGCCCCCACCTACAGAGACAAGAACTTTTGGGAACCCCGTTGGGCCTCGGACCCTCCTCCTGCCTGAGGGTCACCACGGAACCCCTTACGGGCCCATCTGAAAACCTGAACAGCAGCTACTTCCCAGCAGCTTTGGCGATTAAATGAGGCTGCGCGGGGTTGTGCCTGGCAGTAAGAGCACTGGGCACACAGGCTCTCTCCTGATGGGAGGTGCTCTGCTGCCCTTTTCCTTGGGCGGAGTTTCAGGCGTTTGCCAGATTGGGGTATCTCCTTTCTCTAGGCCACGCCAAATTTTGGTTCGTTTAAAGTAAACAGCGAGGTGGAAATTTCTGGTCACCAACACAGACCAATCCACAGTGTTTTTTTCATACCCCCTTTTAGTGGAAACCCAAAGCAACCTTCAGCTGGCCTTGGAATCCTCTCTGCCGTGTGGGTCCCCTGCTGGGGAGTTCCTTGTTTGCAGATGCAAGCTCTTCGGGAAGAAGAGCTCCCTTCTTATAGAGGTCCCCCTGCAGCTGAGCACAGGAGAGGGGTCCTGGCTCTAACCCACCTGCCCTGGGGCAGTGTGCTGGCCCGGCGTGAGCTGGAGGAGGATTACTTCTGGTTTCTCTAACCAACCTGGCTTAGTTGTGAGGCAGGATGCCGGCTCACCGCAATGCAGCAAGCATTAGGTCTTGTGTAACACGTGAAGCTCCTCTTCCCGGAAAAGGTGCACTGGTGTCCTCCTGACTGGCTACTTAGGAGAAATAATACTGTAACCAGCCAGTGAGGCTGCAGGGGCTTTCTGGGCCCCAAGCAGGGGTGTGCCAGAGTAGCCGATGCCAGGGTCTGCCCCTGTACTGTGAATTCAACGGCAAGGGGACAATGCTTGGGGCTGGCAAAGCTCTTTCAAGAGGCCTGTGGGAGCAACCAAGCCCCACTGCCTGCCTTCTGTACCTGTCTCTGGCCACTCGATCTCAGGGCCCGACACCCTCGGGAGGTAGAGGTGAGGGGCCACCTCCTGAGGTGGGAGGCGGTTCTCTTTCCATTCGTGAAGCATGACAAATCCATCGTGGGGTTGGAGGAGGGAGCGCTGGCTGCTCCCGAACACAGACTCAGACGAGCTATGGCAAAAATCATCTTTGGGGCACCTGGGGGGCTCAGCTGGCTAACAGTCTGACTCTTGATATCAGCTTAGGTCATGATCTTACAGTTTGAGTTCGACGCCAGTGTTGGGCTCTGTGCCCCTCCCCCCTCAAAATAAATAAACAAACTTAAAAAAAAATCATCTTTATTCACATGTCCCACCCCTGCTACCATCGTCGGAGAGATCTCTTCACTCCCAAACCCTGGGCCTGCTGGCAGGGCCACAGAGGAGCTGCCTCAAGCAGGACCCAGAAGCTGGCCCTGTGGAGCTGTGTCTTTATTGTTCCTGCTGGTGGAGCCTGAGAGGCTTAGTCCACTTTCTGGGGTGGGTGGCACTCTAGTCACTTAGTAGATACCGTAGGTGGGTTCGTGACTGTCCCTGTACCGGTCCAGGTAGCGCAGGGGCTGCCGGTGGGGGAAGCGCTTCTGCTTGGGGTGGTAAGGGGGTGGCCGCACAAACTCAAACACAGGCTCCCGCATGTCTGCGGGAAGAGGGAGTGTGGGTGTGGACTGAGGCAAGCCTGAGCCCCTTCCCCTTGTCTGCTAACCCGGGACTGCCCAGCCAGCCCACCCAAGGTGGCCCTCCTGACAGGCATTTCTCCCTGGCAGGTCAGGAGAGGTCTGTGAGCTCAGGCCACCGCCCGCCCCCCCCCCCCCGCCCCAGCCCCCACCCCTAGCCCACTCTGGCCTTACCCAGAAGCCGGTGGAAGATGTGGGTGACGGAATCATCCCAGCGGCACTGGAAAAAGGCCAGGCCAGCTGGTGTCATGGCTTCCTGGTGTTTCTTGTAGAAATCAAAAGTGTGGAAGGTCCTTTGGGCAAGCTGATAGCTATAAGAAGATGGGGAGCACTTAAGAGCAGGGAATGAGGCATCAGAGCCCCACACCCCACCTCCAGCCCCACAGGCAATCCTGAGAAGCCCCTTATGGTCTGCACAACTACCCTTCTGCCCATCTCAAGTGTAAGAGACAGGAGAACTGAGCAGGGCAGACCATTCCTGGGAAGGTGGCCTGAGGCCTGGGTGTCGAGAGGGAATGGGGCCGGGAGAGGGGCCGGACGTGTAGATTACCAGGGTGAGGGCCGGGTGTCCCCAGAGAAGTCGATTAGCTTGTCCTGCTTGAAGAGCAGGAAAGCAAAACGGTGGAAGCCGGAGCCTCGGGCAGGGAAGGGGGGCAGGTAGGGACACGTCTCCTGTCCTTCAGCCACCCTGTTGCCTGGGATGTTGGTTCTGGTGGGAGGAAAAGGATCCATTAACTGACACTCAAGAAAGGCGGCAGCTGGAGTGCTCCCTAGAGGTGCTATCACTCCCTGGGAGGACACCCCCTAACATGACCTTCATCGAACAGTGAAGCAGGAGGCATAGTTCTGTGAACCCTCGGACGGACCGCTCACTTGGAAACAGTAGAGGTTCAGAGGCTGAGGACAAGAGTCCTAGAGATGGTCAACAAGAGGATGAGGTCTAGCGCCCTGTTTATAGGCCATGGGGAGCCGGGGGGGCCACCACGGCCTTTTGGGCTGGACAGCCACACTATCTTTGGGCTGCCCCTGTGTTTCCCGAAGGCTCTGAGGTTTGTCAGGCAGTGTGAGCCCGCTCTGGCACCACAATGGCTACTATACCTCCCCTAGATATAACTCCCTGGAGGGTCCTGCTGTACACGTTGGTAACTGCAGTTAACTAAAAATGGTAGAAACCAGCCTCCCGGGTACTGGTCCCAATTACCCATCAGTCCCAAAGCTGGGGTCAACTGCCTGACCTCTGCCCCCCTGGCTCCAGAGCCAAAGGCCACTGAGAAAACAAAAGGCAGCCCAGCTCGGGCAGCCCCAGCTGCCAGGGGTCTCTCACTGTCCTTTTCGCATCTGATTGTCATAGAACCCCTCAGGGCGGCTAAAGCATGGGGTGGCATCACCCTGGTTTTACACAGGAGGAAATGAGTTCAGGGAGACCAAGAGGCCTGTTGGCAACAGCTAAGGCCTAATGCCTGCTTTTTCTTCTGGACCTGTCTTCAGCCAGTGAGTGGATCACAGGGCTCTTGGTGGCATCAGAGAGCAGAGGGGAGGGGCTGCCACCTGCGGTGGGAGGTTAATCCAAAGGTCCACAGTTAATCCTCGGGGGAGCCAAGACTAAAATTCAGGGGCAGCTCTTTCCAGGATCCAGGGCTCTCTCACATGCCTCTGACCCATTCCCCCGCCAGGTACTTACACCAGCCAGTGGATGTATTCAGCATCCGGCTCCAGCAGGTGTCCATCTGTACACAAACAGAGCCCACTGACTGAGGGGCCCCACGAACACCCGGCCCCGCCCCTACTACCCCCCCCCCCCCCCGAGCCCTGGCTCATGGGAGGCGAGGGAGGCAGGAGGCCTGGTGAGCCCTAGACACCTACCCAAATTGGTGAGCAGCAGTGTCCATATGGAACCCTTGTCTGCCTCATAGGTCACCTCTGGGGCCTGGGCAGCCTGGCGGGGAGACAACAGGGAAGGTGTCACCCCCATCAGGGATAGACCAGCTGCGGTAAATAGACCTTTCTGGAGGACAGGAGTCTGAGGGAGCTTGGGGGAAGGGAGAGCCCGCTCTGATTCAAACACGCTTGACAGTCCCTTGAGAGGCAGGTCAGCAGAGAAGCTTGTAGAAGGAACCCTACAGAGTTGCCTATCCGGCTCTCTATCCAAACCACAAGGCGGCCCTCACATCAACGGACAGAGGCTAGGAGGGCACTCCGAAGACAGGGGGCCAGGAGTCTGCCCAGACAGAGCTGCTTTCTCTTTCATTTTATATTCCTTCTCTGGTGATTATTGTGGTGTTTACCAGGGGATCAAAAGGGGGAAAAGAACAAAACCCCAAATCAGCCTACATAGATGGCATGCTTGTGCCCTTTACCACCATAAAAACTGCCTCTGCAAGTGCTTTTCAGCAAGGAGCTGTCTGTGGTCCTGCAGTGGGCTGTCTGTCCACACGGTGCGGGGAGGGGCACAAGTAAGGAGTACCTCTGTTGGAGTAATCTCGTTGCCGTGGTATACAGGCATCAAGTCGTCCTCCCCCACGGCATAGGCCACGTGCAGGGGGACGCGGGGTACGAAGGTGGCGCCATGGAACAGGTCTCGATAGAGGCCGTAGTACTCAGCCAGACGCTGCTTGTGATAGGGGCCACAGGTCCTCTCCCACTCGGCCCGCACCTCCTCCAGTGGGATGCGAGCTGGTAAGGAATGATGCTGCTTAGGATGCAGGGCAGGGGCGGGGGGGCACTCGGGGAGCCCCCCTACCCTCATGGGGGGAGCTTACCTGTGCGGAGGCGGGCGGCTCGCTCCTCCTCCGGGTTGGCCCGCAGCTCCCGGAGGACCCGTTTCCGCTCCAGCAGCTGTTGGGTCCTGCTGACCTTGGGTGGAGGGAGCCCGATGTCAATCTTGTCTTTGGGATCTGGGGAGGGAAGGTATATATATTGGAGAAAGTAGGAGCAAGTCTCAGTAAAGCTGCCTGTCCCTGCCTAGTCTTCCAACTCGCCCAAGCTTTACCCTTTAATTCACGAAACTCAGTCAATACTGTGCAGTCTGCTTCACAGGCCCGAACAGGGTCCAGGTGCTAAGCAAAGTGGGTTCAACTTGAGACTGCGTTTTCTGATCCCTAAACCAGGTCACACTGCCTGGGTCATGGGAAAATGCAGGTGGATGATCATCCCAATTACGGCTGGGATGACCTTCAAGCCCTGTTCACACCTGGACACAGACATGAACCTGAGTTCGTGGTAGGATAATGAGCTGAAGCTAGATAAAGCCTTAAAGAAGCACACTTCTCACACTTTAATGGACACACCATCCAAGTCACCTGGGAAGTTTTGTTAAAATTCGGATTCTGAATCAGCAGGTCAATGTGAGGCCGGAGAGTTCTCCTTTCCTAACAAGCGCCTAAGTAGCGCCTATGCTGCTGGTCTCAGAACACGCTTTGAAAAACACCGCCCCAAATGACTTTCAATCCAATACCTTTTTCCATTTACGTTAGACGGTAACAATAAGTAAGATGCACTGAATCCTCGTCAGAGATGGCATTTCTCTAAAAAATTCCAATGGACTGCATCCTTTAATACAGCAATTTTGTGACACAGACACAACTTTTATTTTACACTGAGGAAAGTGAAGCTCAGGCAAGCCACTCTGAGATGGGGAAAATGAAGGGCTCCATAAAAATCTGCTTTTTGCTCCTTTTCCTGCCTCTCTTACGTTTATCTATTTATTTTGAGATAGAGACAGAGCGTGTGAGCAGGGGAGGGGCAGAGAGAGGGGAAGAGAGGATCCCAAGCAGGTTCCAAGCTGCCAGAGGAGAGTCCGACCTGGGGGTCGAACCCATGAACCATGAGATCACCTGAGCCGAAATCAAGAGTTGGGACGCTTAACCAACCGAACCGAGACGTCCCTGCCTCCACCTCCCCACCCCCCACCCCCCGCTTTTTAATGGAAACTCTACGGCCAACGTGAGGCTTGAACTCTAGACCCTGAGATCGAGAATGGCAAGCTCTACCCACTGCGCCAGCCAGGCGCCCCTTCCTGGCTCTATTTTTGCTACGACCTGCATCTCCACTTTACAGATGCCTCTTAATATCCTTTGTAAGAGACATTTCTTTAGATGATATAACATCTAAAGAAGGACCAGGTGAGAACGGCAAGATAAAGCCATCGTATATGTGTGTTCCAGACCATCAGCGCTAGACATCTTGAAGCCAAGCTCCCCTGGCTCCAAGGAGCAGCACTTGGCGTCCTCATCTTGGTTCCGGCCGCCGCGCACCTGACTCCTCGCAGAAGTACTCCCGGTACGTCCGCCACCAGTGCGGGTTCCGCGCCTCCTGCTCCGCCCGGCGCCGGAAACGGTCGAAGCTTCGGTACTTCTCCAGCCGCTCCAGGTTGCTCACATCGATGTCCTCGTTGGGCATCGGCCCCAGAGGGGCGGTCCGGCGACTCAGGGCGGCTGCGGGCAGAGTGCGGGACGTGAGGCCAGGGGCGGACGCTGGCTCGAGCTCCGCGGTTTGGTCTTTACGGGGACCTCCAAGAGTCCCCCACCTCAGACCCCTCACCCGAAGTGCTGAAGCTCCGCCACCTCCGACTTCCGTACAGCGCGGCTCGCCACCAGGGCGCCGCCATCTTCCCTGGGACCCGGCAGAGGTGGCCCGAGCAGTGCCTGAGCGCACAGCGGAGGCCCCGCCCCTGGGCTCGCGTCCTGGAAGCCACGCCCCCACCCGGGCCCCAGACTCCTCCTCCCCGGAGGCAAGAGCTCCCTCCTCCGGTGCGGAGGTGGCGGCGGGCGCCCTGCGCCCTGACTCCGGAAGTGCCGGGTGGCCGGCGGGGCGGAGCTGCGCGCGGTCCGGGCCCCTGCCCGCGGCCGGCCACCAGGGGGCGGCAGACCCATAGCTTGCCCCTCTGCGAATGCGGACACCCAGGGTCTCCAGGCCCTGAGGTTTGCGGCTTGCCGGTCGTTGATCAGGCGGCTGGGATTTCTCCACTCGTTCTTACTTTTGAGAAACATGCATGTGGGTGCCCTAGAACCCACTAAGAATGGGGTCGCTTGTAAATTAACTGTTTGAAAGGCCTAGCACGGATTCCCACATGTATCGACCGCAAGCAGATAGTATCTTCTCTCATTGTCACTTTCCACCAGCATTTCTCTCTCTACAGGGAACGGAATTAAGCAACTGGGTTATGATCTTGAGAAGTTGTCTATAATTTTGAAGGGAAAAGGGCCAGCAGATACACAGCTGTGTAGCCCTCTGCTGTGACCTGCGGGGTGGCGGGGGGAGGGGGCGGCGTTGACGTTAGGGGATAAGCGAGCTACCGGTCACACCTTAATGCCAGAGACAGTGATACAGAGCATGTACAGGGACCGAGTAAAGTATCATTATAACCCAACGTCTGTGGAACATCTCTACTTGGCTGTTTCATGGACACTGGTGTCATCTGAACGACACCACCCACTTGCCCAGGCCAGAAACCTGGGGGTCCTCCTTGACACGTGAAGACCCTCCGTGTGTGGCATCAGGTCCCGTGGGGTCACTTTCTTATGACCCCTCACTGTCATGCCTGGTAGTGCCATTCTCAGTCCCCCCCCCCCCCCCCCCCGCACCACTGCCAGCAGTTTCGACCCGCCCCTTCCGGTGAGTTCACCCCACAGCCACAATGCATTTTCTAAATGCAAATATAGTCCCACCTGTTTACAACAGTTGAGTGCATACCCACTGCCCTGAAGATAAACAAGGCCATACAGACCTGTTTCCTAATTCTAAACTCATTTCTCTTGGTCTTGAAAGGCCAAGCTCGTTCCTGTGGGTCTCCCTGCTACGTGATCCTGTCTGTCAGGGGACTGAGGAAATGCCAGCCGCCCCCAGGCCGAGCCAGTGCTTACAACTCTGCAGGTGTTCACACGGGTGGCAACGTATTCGGCTGTTGAGAGGAAGACCCAATTCCAAGCTTCACTGAGGTTTCAAATGGGACACTGACGCGTCCCTCCTTGGGGCAGAAGCAGCCTGGAGATTCCCACACCTCACAATAGCACTGCGTGTAGGGCGCTCTTCTAGAAGGAGGCAGCAGAGTGAGGTGGTTGACAGCCTGGGGCTTTGGAATGTGCCCAAGCAAAAGGTGCTATTTTCTGTCAGCTGGGGCAGACTATTTAATCTCCTTGAGCCTCTGTGCCTTCATGTGTGAGGTAGGGCTGGTCCTCATCCCCTTCTCCTGGTCACGACACAGCCGTCTGATGTGTGAACCCAGGCGAGAAGGTCCCAGTGCCAGCCAGCCTTCCAGCAAGTAACAGTGCTACAGAGCCAACACCTCTAAATCACCGACTCAGGAGTCACGGCACATCGTAACAATGCTGTCATTAAGAATATAGCAATTTAATGGGTCCAAGATGAAGGCTGTAAATTGTTGGTACACGAAGAAGATCCTTCTGAAAGCTCGTACGCGCCTGCTCGGATCCGCTCCGCCTCGTCCTCCTCTGCCCTTTGTCCTCTAATGGAAGGTAACCAGTCACTGGCCGATGGAAGCCGCTTCAGGATAACTGTGGTCATGTCAGTGGAGTCCCTCCATCCTCAGGTTTGCTGGGACAACTACCAAGCCTCCACCCCTCTCCTGAGGCCCCTGCAGGGAAATGTGCCAAGGCGCCCTCCCCGGGGGGGCAGCTTGGGTCCGGTCCGGGCCTGCACAGCTCCCCAGTGCTCTCTACCCTCCCAGGGCAGGGGCCCTCGCTCCCTTTCTTCTTTCCCATCTGCTGTGACTTCATAGCAGGTGAACAGGACAGAGAAGCCTCTCTACTGTTCCCTCCCCACACCCCACCCCACCCCACCCCACCCCACCCCACCCCACCGTCACCTGGGTCCTGCCTCTGGGAAGCCCTATCAGAAGAAGCCGACAGGCCAGTGTCTGCGCAAGGCTGGTCAGCTCCCCAGGCAGCTGGGAATGAGGCTGAGGCTGAGGGCCTGTCATACTGAGAGGCAAGACCTGGGTGGGCGACACCCTCCCTGTCCCCACAATACCGCCCGCCTCCTTGCCAGGAGGGTAGAAGGCCCTTCAGAACGTGCGCTCTGACCCCGTGTCCCAGTTTGGGAGGAGAGCCCGTGCAGGCTCTGCTGACCTCTCGGAGGGGACAGGAGGCTGCTCGTGGAGTCATTCAAGAAGACACCCAGGTGAAAGTATCCTGCCTGCTGAGGAAGGGAGAGGTCCACAGGCTCAGTCAGAGCCTCGGATCCGAGCTGCAGGTCGGGGGTGGAGAACCAGTGGCTGGCGGTGTGGTGTCGTAGGGCTGTTGTCAGCCCCACACCTCCCAGAGGCCGTTGCCCCTCAAGCCCCAGAGGCTCCAGGCATCGGCTGGAGGGCTCAGAGAGAACGCACTTGCACCCTGTTCCCGGGAAGAGCTGTAATCAGGCCCCGGGCACCCCACTCCTCAGAGCTGGCAGCCGGTGGGGCGGTGGGGGAGACTTCCGGGGTTGGAGGCCTTGCTGAGGAGACAGCGGAGCCTTCAGGCTGAGTGGGATGTCATATTGTAGGAGGCTTTCTTCAGGGTCTCCAGGAAGAACTGTTCATTCTCCAAGAAGTCACGGTCCTGAAAGGCAGAGCTGGCTGAGCGGTCCCCCTCTGGCTCCCTCCTGTACCCACTTCTGAGAACAGGGACACTGGCTTGCAGGACCGAGAGCAAGGTGGAGCCAGCCCTCACTCAGGGGCCCTCTCCCCACGCACTCCCTGGCTCGGGGATGCAGGGACATGGACGTGAATGAGACAGACCAGGTCTCAGTCCGGCGAGGCCCCTCGTCAGCACATGGCTTCACCTCTCTGAGCCTGTTTATAGACCGGAGATAATAACATTACCTGCCCGTAGGGCTGGGGGAGGGCAGAGGCTCAAACTGCACATACAGCTTTCCCACGGAGCCTGGCTTGCAGGAAGTGCTCCGTAAGTGATAGCTGCGATCTTTACGGTCGCAAGGTTACTGTGAGGTTCAACAGAGATGATGGATGCCAGTTACGTCCCACAGAACCAGGCCTGGAGTACGGGTCTCAGAGATGCTCACTAGGCAATCTGCACTATTATTCTGGGGTGGAGTGGGGGCTCCGCACCCCCCGGGGGCCAGGGAGTGCTCTTTCCTGCCTCCCACCAGGAGCCCTGGGCCCAGGGCCGGTGGGCGGCTCAGGAGGCTCACCTGCTCAGCTGTGTGTTTCAGCAGCATGAGCCTGGCGTGGAGGTGCGAGGGGCCCAGGCCGGCGGGTGGCCGGCTACACCCGAGGGGGGTGGGGGCAGGAGCCACAGTGGCTGAAAAGGTGAAGGAGGAAGTCAGGGGTGCAGCACAGGTGGGAGAACAGAACAGCCGCGGCTGGTTTCCTGGGGGCCTTCTCACCACCGTGGGAGGCTGCAACCCGGACAACCTTCTGGGCACTTCCACCGACTCTCCAGAGCCTTTGAGAATGCTCATGGGATCTTACCTGGCAAGTCCAATTCTAGGAATTTACTCGAGGGAAATAAGGCAGAGGTGCAGAGATGTATGTACAAACATCTCCGCTGAGTGTTTATCTTAGTGACAAAATCCAGCTCACTAAAAAACATGGAGCATAATGGACAATCATGCCGAGTAAGAATTATGATCGGGGGCGCCTGGGTGGCTCAGTCGGTTATGCATCCGACTCTTGATTTCGACTCAGGTCATGATCTCACGGTTCGTGAGATCGAGTCCTGAGTTGGGCTCTACGCTGACAGTGCGGAGCTGGCTTGGGATTCTCTCCATCTCCCTCTCTCGTAATAAATACATAAATATTAAAAAGAGGAATTATGGTTAAATGTTTAAATTACTGACAGGAAAACACGTTCTGTATGTATATTTCTGAATGAAAAAACTCAAGGCACAAAACATACGATGTCAAATTTTTTTAAAAACATGCACAGTGTAGAACCCTACACCCCAAATGTTAACAGTGGTTTTCTCTAGAGAGGGATGTTTTATAAGACAGCGTTCCTCTCTCTTATGTCTTACTTTGTTTTCTCTAACGGACGTGCGTTACTTGTGTAACAAGGGACTAGTGAGCGGACTCCCACGGGCCCCCTAACCCCAGCGGAGGGAGGCTGATCCTGGCAGCCGGGCCCGACCCCCAGCGGCCCGACCCGGCCCAGCCCAGCCCACTTCCGTCCTCGCCCTTCGGGAGCTACTCACCGCTCAGGCAGGACGCTGCCGGGCACTGGGTCCCAGGGAACAGCGCCGCGGGGCCGGAGGGCAGGTCCTGGCGGATGCGGTCCAGCCGCAGCCTCTGCTGGGCTAGACTCAGGTGCTCCTGTCCCCGACCCCAGAGAGAAGGACGTGGCTGTGAGGGTGGGTGACCAGAGGGGGTCGTGGGGGCCGCCGGAGCGGGGAGGAGCCTTGCCTCGTGCACGTGCCGCTCCTGCTGCCTCAGCCGCTCCTGCTGCCGCTGCACCAGCTGTAGCCGCGCCTGCTGCTCCTGCTGCACCTGCCGGGCCTCACGCAGCGCCCGCTGCCCCTCCTCAAACTTCTCCGAGGCTACCTGCGGGGAGGCAGGCAGGGTCAGCTGCGCCGGGCGGGGGCCGGGGGCCGGGGGCGGGGGGGGGGGTGTCCCGGCTGTGCCCCCGGAGCTGAGCAGCTCAGCACCTGGCTCATGCTCTCCACCTCCTCGGCGCGGAGCCTGGTGCGCAGGGCAGCGGCGCTGACCCTCTCCTTCTCCAGCCGCAGCTCCTGCCGCTCCCGCTCCAGGGCCTCCCTCTCAGCCGCCAGCTGCTCCTCCTTGGCTCGGAGCTCACTGGCTCTGACCTTCAGCTCGGCTTGCTCCTGGACACAGCAAAGCCTTCGCTGCCTTCTCCTCTCCAGAACCAGCCGCCCTGGCCCGCCCTGCATCGTTTCCTCGGCTCTGATCCACCCCGATTCTGGAGGAGGTGGTGGGGCAAGGGGTCCGAGAGGCTTGGGGTCAAGCCTCGGGGCCGCTCCTCACCGGGGGCCCAATTTCTCTGAACCCCAGCTTCCTCAATTCTAGAATATTTAAGTCATGGGGTGCCTGGCTGGCTTAGTCGGTCAAGTGTCCGACTTTGGCTCAGGTCATGATCTCACAGTTCGTGAGTTTGAGCCCCGCGTCAGGCTCCATGCAGATCGCTTGGGGCCTGCTTCGGATTCCGTGTGTCCCTCTCTCTTTCTGCCCCTTCCCTGTTCACATTCTGTCTCTCTCTCTAAAATAAATTAACCTTAAAAAAAGAAATTTAGAGTATCTAACTCTTGGGAACGCAGTGAGGATTGAATAAGGGTCTGTGTATAAAGCACCTGGGACCGTCAAAGGCAGTTTTTATCATATGATCATTGTTTTAATCCCGACACTCTAGGCTCTTTGCTTAGTGAATACATCCTGACGGAGGAGCAGGGAGGCCGGGGGAAGGAAAGGGCAGGGCTGCCAAGCTCCCCGCCGTCCCAGAGGCCCTGGGCCCTACCTTGGCCAGGCTGATGAGGGTGCCCTCCCGCTGGGTGTCCACCTGCAGCGCCCTCTCTGCCTCACGCTCGGCCCGCTCCTTACTCAGCTTCTGCTGCGCGAAGAAGTCGGCCCACTCGGCCGCTAGGCGCCGCCGCTCCTCCCCACACCTGTGCATGACGGACTTCTGCTCCTCCAGCAAGGCGCTCTGGGATGAGGGGGCAAGGGCACGGGGTGAGGGTCCGTGGGCTTATGGCAGGGATCACAGCGGAGCGTGGCGTGGCTACACTCACCTTGGCCTTCTCCAGCTCCTCCCGCTCCATGGCGATCTGCTGGACCATGACCTTCCTCTGCTCCTCTAGAGCGCGCTGCGTGGACTCAGCTTTGCACTGCTCGGCATTCACCCGCCATCGCTCCTGGGGGTGGGTGAGGTCTGAGGACACATGCCCCCTTGACCCTCCACCTGCCCCCACGTCTGGCCTGACTGCGCCCCCGGCAGCAGTGCAAACGCACCTGCCTCTCCCACACTATGCCACAAACACCTCGTTTCTGGAGAGGTACAGAAGGAGGGGGGCTGAGCGGGGCTCCCAGGGCCCAGCCGCTCGGATGAACTGTACCAAGGTCTGGTGGCTCAGGAACTGCCACTGAGAAGCAGCGGGCCGCTCCACAGGGCCCGAGAACAGCCACATCCCTGCTCCCTGAAATGCCAGCTACTCATGCTGCCTGCCCGTCTCCTGTCCACCGTGCAGGTGAGTGTGCCAGGGCAGGTGTGACACGGCATTCGCCGGGGCACCGGGGGCCACACAAGCACGAGCTCAGAAGCTTGACTGTGCCTGGCCCGAGGCAGGGGCTTAATCAAGTCACCAAATGGAGAACTGAATACATATGGTTCACGCTACAAGAGCACCTATGTCTACACGTTGATGAGTCTACAGGATGCCCAGGACATCCTCAGGGGCCATCTCTGACTAGTGTGGAATTGACATTTTCTCCTATATTGCTAACTGGACTTTTTTTTTTTTTTAATATTTATTTTTTGGGAGGGCACAAGTGGGGGAGGGGCAGAGAGAGAGGGACAGAGGATGTGAAGTGGGCTCTGTGCCGACAGGTTGACAGCAGTGAGCCCAGGTGGGGCTCGAACTCTCCAACTCCCAGCGTGGGATCATGACCTGAACCGAAATCGGATGCTCAGCCGACTGCCACCCAGGCGCCCCTGCTAACTGGACTTTAATTTTTCAGTGTAACGTTCTCATGTTATAAGCTGGTACGAGACATGCAGGAGTTTGAAAACGCATCTGTTATGGCTCAGGAGGCACAGGCTTCAGTGGCCAGACAACCGTGACAGACCCAGGCGAAGTGGGCAGGCAGGGAGGCACTGCTGACACCCCGGGGTCAGCTGGGGACGCAGGCCCTGCCGGCGGGAGGGCGGCCAACCTGCTCCAGCAGCCGGCTCTGCTCTGTCAGGCGCGCCTCCGTCTTCCCCATGACCTCCTGGAGCCGGCTCCGCTCTTCCTCCACGTCCCGCTGCTGCCGGCCCAGTCTCTCCTGCAGCGCTGGGGGACCGACCGCAGGGGGCTTAGCGCCCACCCGCCGGCCCGGCGAGATGGGGGGGTGGGGGGGGTGGGAGGGGGGCCCCGCGGCCCACCCGGTACCTCGGAGCTGCTCGTCACGCTGCCGGAGCCCCAGCTCCCGCTCCTGGGCCGTGCTGAGGTGCGAGGCTTCCACGCGGGAGGACAGCTCGCGCAGGCTGCTGGAGAACTTCTCCATCTGCTCAATGACGCCATTCAGGGACCTGGGGGAGCACCGGGTCAGCCCGGCGCGGAGCCCCAGCACTGCCCCTCGGCTGGGCCGGGCCCGGACGGCGCGTGTACCGCGTGTGGGAGGTGGCGCTGGTGACGGCGTCAATCTCCCGGTCCTTCAGCAGCTTCAGCCGCTGCAGCTGCTCCTCGTGGTCCTTGCGCATCTCCAGGATGGAGGCCCTGAGGGGACCGTGGGGGCGGCGCAGTGAGCATGGGGCAGCTCTGCGAGTGAGGGGGCTCGGCCATCAGTGCTCCTGGGCTCTCCTCCTCCTCCGCTCCTTCAGGCGCTGCCTCTGCTTCCCTGGCTCCTCATCCTTATCTGTCCTGGGACCTCAATGCCACATCCACTCTAACGGGGAGATTCCTTCTGTTATTCAGCAAAGGACACTTGCCACAGAAAAAAAGACAGGAGCGTGCACAGCCTCTTCTTGTCTGGCCAATCTGAGATGTTACAAGGCCTGCTCTGCCTGCATTGACTGGTTCCCCTAATGGACCCCTTCTTAGTTTGCTCTCATTGAGATCGGACATCTCATCAGCGGGATGGACACGGCAGGCACAACGCTGCAAACCCCTTCTAGACTCGAGAGCTCTGGCAGGTGAGGGGCTTGACCTGTGCTGAGTTAGGGCCTCAGGTTCTTGCTGCTGCCAGGACTTACCTAAACAGTCAGGGACCCCTCAGGCCTGCAGGGGCACCTGCCCCATTGCTGTAGGGGTGGTGGACCCTCCCCCGAGAAGGGGCGATGGCTCACTGTGCGTGGCCTTGGTTCTCATATGGAAAAGAAAGGGTCAAGCCTGAGCTGCTATGCCTCTGCCAGGGGTCTCCACTTCCTCCGGCCGTCCTGGAAGCCGGCTCTCTCCCCGCCTGCCTGCCTGCCTGCCTGCCCGCCCCAGGTCTCTCCTTCACCGCTGCCCCTCATCGCTGTCCCTCATCGCTGCCCCTCACCGCTGCAGCTCCCGGAGCCGCTCCATCTCCTGGTCCTTCTCTTGTGCGGCAGCCGCCAAACGCCGCTGGTGCTGGGCCGTGAGCTCGGCACGGGCCTGCTCGGCTTCCTGGCACTGCGACAGATACCGGGCCGACAGCTCCTCGTGCTCCCTCCGCAGCCGCTCTTCCCGTTGCTGGTACGATGTTTCTAGCATCTTTACATGGCTTCTGCCAACAAAGCATGCAGCTGTGGGGCTTAGAGGGCGAGGGCAGATGCCCAAAGACCTCTCTGAGTACATCAGCGCAGGCAGGCCTCGAGCCTCGGGACGCCCAGGTGGGAGGAGCATGGGTACCTGTGAGCACTCTCGAGGAGCTCCAGGTCTGTCTGGTGTCGCTGCTGCAAGCTCTCCAACAGCAGCTGGTGCTGGGTCCGCTCCAGCTCCAGCTTCCGCACCTGGAGATGGTGGGAGGGAGGGCGGTGGGCTCTCTGGGACACCGGGGGGGGGGCCTTCCAGCCCTCAGAGGGACACCCTTCCGCCCCAGCTTCGCCCCCCCAGCCCGTGGCCCCTCTGCCCTTCACCTGGGCCTCCAGCTCTGCCAGCCGGGCCTGACTCTGCAGAAGGTCAGCCTGGAGCTCGGCAGTGCCACTGTGCAGCTGCACCTGTGCGGCCAGGAGCTGCCTCTGGTATTCTGCGCCCGGTACCAGGCTCCGTGCCAGGGACTCTGGCAACAGGGACTGTAGGAGAGGGCGGGAGATGTTTCCGGGGTTAGGCAGAGGACAGGGACTCAGCTGAGCCCAGCTACCTCTGGCTCTCAGCTTGCTAGGCCTCCTGGCCCCTGTGCCTGATCTGTGGCTGCAGACGGGGACGAAGACATGGCACCAAAAGGCCAAGGGCGAGGCCTTGGAGTCATGTAGTCACTGCACCTCCCCACTGGGTCTGGTTAGAACGGGTCTCCCCCCTCCCTCCGAACAACATCCTCCCAGCAGATGTTCCAGATCCCTAGGCAGCCGGGAGAGCCCCGGCAGCATCTCAGCTGTGACAAAAGCTCCCGGCCCTGGCACCTTCCGTGGGCCCGAAGTCCGAATGTTGCCTGCTACCCTGCTTCCTGCGTGTGGCCCACTACCCACCATCTCCAAAGGTGCTTCTGGGTTACTGGGGGAAATGTCTCTGTGGCCTCCTCACAGCTGGGCTCAGAGGTGGCTGGGAAACAGGTGGCGCGGCAGCGGGACGATGGCAGGTATGGAGGCGGCTTTCGAGACGGAACGACAGGATGCCTGCCGCCCTGCTTTCTGACCGGAGTATTCCCAGCTGCCCCTGCCTGGGTGCCATCTCTAATTCCCTCCCTGAGCTGGAAAATTAGTGCCCAACTCTGCCTGAGAGCGGCAAGGCTAGAAGCCGAGGAAAGTGCTGGCGGTGGGGAGGGGGGTGCTGGTGAGCCGTCCAATGTCCTGACACATGACTCCTGACAGGCTGCTGTGGCCCCTGCCCCGTGGGCCTGAGGCCGATTCCTGTTTGTCCGCTCTCCCTACCTGGACAGGCAGAGAAGGGCCTGTGGTCTCCTGGGAGCTGGGGAAGCAGGCTGCAGGCTCTGAAAATCAACAGTGGAGAGATGAGCAGGAGGCCCAGAGGGACCGGAGGTCTCGCGTGTGCATTTGGGAGTCCAGCCCTACTTGTCTCCCGGGCCCTGAAAGAAGCACCAAGTGCCTCTTCCGCTTCCAGAGGTAAAGCACCACACAGAGGAGCAAACAAACCGGTGCTGGAAAGGTCTCCACGGGCTGTTCCCCTCTGGGGGTCACCGACACGGAGGGCCAAGGCAGCCTGGTTCCAAGTCACGGGGGACCTGAGGACACAAGAGATTTGGCGGGGGGGGGGGGGGGGGGGGTCAGCGGCGGCAAGATGAACAGCCTGCTGCGTAGGACGCAGAGAGGTACGAAGAGGGTTGGCGTGGGCAGTAAAGGAGAACATCAGGTGCAGACAGTTGACTGGAAAGGCCTGGTGGCTGGCAGTTTACTAAGAGTCAGTCTTGGTTGGGCAGAGGAGATGGGGACCTGGCTTTGAGTCCCCTTAGTCAGCGGGCCTGATATAAGGTATTAAATGCCATATGCCAAGCTGACCAACAGCCCAGCACGGCTGCCCATCATCTCTGAAGAAAGGGGCCCGTGCAGGCCCGACCCAGCCTCTCCCCCACCCTCAGCCCCCCGCAGACACACCCTGAGGTGGTGGGTCCTGCCGGTGGCTTGTGTGCCGCTGTTCCTGAGGACCCTCCAGCAGGCGCTTGCTTGACCCCTTGAGTGCCGGCAACAGGCTGGCTGAGGAAGCAAATGTTAAAGCAAAGGTGGCAGAAGGTTCAGGTTAGACTGGACGTGGCTGGGCGGGGACACGGCCTGAGCATGAAGCGGCTAGCCATTCCCTGAGCCCCAGTCTGAGCGGTCTGAGCGCCCCTGGCCTTCTAGTAACCCTTTTTTCTTTCTTCAATTTGTTTTTGTTATGTTTACTTATTTTTTGAGACAAAGCACAAGGGGGGGAGGAGCAGACAGAGAGGGAGACACAGAATCTGAAGCAGGCTCCAAGCTGTCAGCATGGACCCCGATGAGGGGCTCGAACCCACGAACCATGAGATCATGACCTGAGCTGAAGTTGGACGCTTAACCGACTGAGCCACCCAGGCGCCCCCGCCCCTCCAGTACCCCTTCTTGGCCCCAGTGCCTGCTAGGGCACAGTGAGTGGCACTGAGCATGTGTTGACAGTGCCAGTAGTGACAACCGAGGTGTTACAGACACCAGAGTTAAGTTCGAGTTCAAGCTCGAGACCTTTTTCTGGCCCATGTAGGTCTGCTGAGTTAGACTGGGGCTCTGCTCACTCTCCTGCCAGGTTCAGCTCCCTTTGGGCTCCTCTCTTCTCTTGTCCGTGGTTCCCATCCACTTTGGCTCTCAGGGTCAGGGGAAAGCTTTCCTCTTGGTTTCAGATGGAGGTCAAAGCCACCCT
This sequence comes from Neofelis nebulosa, assembly GCF_028018385.1. Lineage (NCBI taxonomy): Eukaryota > Metazoa > Chordata > Mammalia > Carnivora > Felidae > Neofelis > Neofelis nebulosa. The sequence goes on along the minus strand of NC_080797.1, from coordinate 18,660,594 downwards.
CCTCGTTCACACCAACCCCAGGGTTGGGTTATGCTCCTGGCCTGTCACACAACTGCCCACTTCACCTCTTCCTTGCTCTGGCCACACAGCATCTTGCTACTTCCTCCGCATGATCCTGGTCTTGCTGGTCCCTTTTACCCTCCTGCCCTCGGAGGTCGGTTGCTATCCTGCCCCCACAGATCTCCACTCAGTGGGTTTCCTCAGGAGTTGCCTCTTAGCCACCGTCTTCTCTCACACTCCCCAAAAGCACCAGCGCACGTCATGTATTTTAGCTCGGGGCAGCAGAGGCGCCAAAAAGTTTAGACACTGGGTTTTTTTGTGAGCAGCGCCCTTACTCAGAGGCACCAGGATGGCTGTGCTTTCGTCACATCAGGGCACCCTCTTTCCCTGCCTGATCAAGTCAGCCCTTGTCCACATGGCAGTCAGGGTACGTCAACGACCTCCTGGTCCCCTCATGTCCGCACCTGGGCAAGAGCGGGGAGCCGGACGCTCTCTCTGCCGCACCCAGGGAAGTAGAGAGGCGCAGCTAAGAGGAGATGTGGGCTGGCACTCGTGACCGAGGCGCCGACACGGGCAAGGTTGGACCCCCCCCCCCCGGCCCTCCCTCCGCTAGGCAGCAGCCCAAGCCTGCACCTGCTGGAAGGGGGACTGCCCGCCGCCCCCACCAAGTTCCGGTCTCTGGAGGCCTCGGTGTGCTCCTCTCGGGCCGGACCTCGGGACTTCTTCCGACACGAGGCATAGCTCAGCCAGTCCTCTTCCTCTTTCTCCTTAGATGCTCCCAGCTGCGAAGGCTGGCCGGCTCTGGCAGGGAAACCTGCACCCTCTGGAGCTGGCTTGGCCCCCGGAGAGGAGGTGGGCAGTCCAGCTGGGGCAGAGTGCTGGCTCCTGGGAGGGGGCGCGGGAGGAGTGGAGAGCGCCTCCCCTCCCCTCTGAGGCTCCCTGGTGGGGGAGGGAGGGAACAGGTCCTCATCCTTCAGGCCCAGCCAGTCAGCTCCTCCCTTCCTGGGGTGGGTGGGGCTGGCGGCCACTGGGGTGCTCCTTTTGGAGGCTGGTTCTCCCTTGGGGTCTGCGCCACCTTCTGCTGAGAACCTACTTCAAGACAGAGAGGAGGAGGTCTAAGGCAGGGCAAGCTGTCCATCCTGCGAGCCCCCTGACCAGCCTTTCCCTCCGCTGCTTGGGGGTGACTGTGAGTGAGAGGTTCCCCGGGGCTCTGTGCAGCCAGCCCGACACCCCGTGAGCACAGTGCCCACACCAGCTCGGGTGGCAGGGCAGCGGGCAGCTGAGTGCCATTACTAGAACACCATCAAACACACGTCCTCAATTCCACCATGTGAACGGGGGACAGTTTCATTTACAGCAAACAGGACCGAATCACAGCCGTGGGCACACTCGTCCAGAGAAAATGCAGTCGGGTCAAGTGGTTTTAGGTTTTCCATTAACATTTTATTACCTGTTCATTTATTTGGCCACTGCCTGGAAGTGTCACTGGCCAGTGGCAGCGGGTTGCAAGGTCTAAGAATACCCGGGGACTGAGAAAAATGTCAGTGTGTGTGGCGGGTTATTTAGATATAAAGAGGCTGAAAAGGCCAACATGGCATAAGGCCAACATCTGCTGAGTCTGGGCGAGGGATCGGAGGCAGTGCTTTGTACCGGTCTTACAACTTTTCCGTCAGTTTGAAATCATTTCAAAGCATAAAGTTTAACATCTATATGGGGAGGAAAACTCCAAATTCAGAAAATTCTATCCACTAACTTAATGTTTTATGGCACACTGGGACGAGCCTGCTGCCAGGCATCGCGGCAGGCCCCAGAGCAGTTCCTGGGGAGCAGGGTGTGAGAAGCCACCGAAGGTTCTCGGTCTCGCTACCCCAGGGATTGGACATTCCTCGGGGAGATCTGCTGACATTAGCTGTTTGTGGCCTTAAGGGCTCCGGGCGGAGTTGGGGTCCCCTCTTGCTTTTCCTTCCAAGGAGGCTAGAAGGAAATGGGCCTGTGTGGATGGGACAGGGCAACCCTCTCTTCTCCTTCAGCGCCCACAGGGTGCCACCCCTCTGTCTTGTATGCCGTGGTTCCCAAACTGGGGCACTTCCTCCTTCCCAGTGGGCACCTGCCCCCAAAACCAAGCTCCCAGCAGGCCCTGCTTACCTGACCGACTGCCGGTGGGACTGCCGGCCCTCGCAGGAGCCCACAGTGGGCTGATAGGCCCCAAAGGTGAAGTCCTCATCACCCCAGGGATCTTCTTTGTCTGAAAATGAAGAGGCTTGTGATCTAGAGCAAGGGAGTCAGATTCTTTTGTGGCTGCAGAACACTGTTTAAGAAAAAAATAACAAAAACTGAACTGGCAGGGGCGCGTGGGTGGCTCAGTTGGTTGAGCGTCCCACTTGGGCTCAGGTCGTGATATCTCACGGTCCGTGAGTTCGAGTCCTGCGTTGGGCTCCACGCTGTCAGCTCAGAGCCTGGAGCCTGCTTCAAGTTCTGTGTCTCCCTCTCCCTCTGCCCCTCTCCTGCTCATGCTCTATCTGTTTCAAAATTAAATAAATGTTAAACAAACAAACAAAAAAAACTGAACCGGCAGCTTGACGTGTCAGGCAAGTGAGTAAAGAGGAGGCCACTCTGGGGAAAAGCAGGGGTGCAGCGCTGGGTGTGAGCCCAGCGTCTCAGGGTCTGGCACACAGGGCATCATCTGGGAGTGGTGACGGAGGCACTGGCGGGGTCCTGCCCCAGACAGCCTTTGGATGAGGCCCGGTGAGCCGCGTGTGTTATGAGAATGATTCTCAACACGCGGCCCATGGGCCAACGCTTTGAGAAACCGTGGTCTGGATGATGATTTTCAAACTGTGAGCTGCTATCCATCAGCCAGAGCCGATTTAATGAGTCACAACCAATGTGTTTGTAAATCAGGTAGTGCCCAGATAAAAAATAACAGAATGCTGAACACGGTAGTTGTTATTTCGGGACACTTTTGTCTTAGTCATAATAATGTGTGTGTGATGTAAAGCTTCTAAAAAAAAACCTTTTTTTAAATGTTTATTCATTTTTGAGAGAGAGAGAGAGACAAAGAAAAGTGCATGTGCACAAGCAGGGAAGGGACACAGAGAGGGGGACAGAGGACTTGAAGCAGGCTCCACACTGACAGCAGAGAGCTGGATGCGGGGCTTGAACTTACAAACTGTGAGATCATGACTTGAGCCCAAGTCGGTTGCTTAACCGACTGAGCCACCCAGGCGCCCTGTAAAGCTTATTTGTTATTATGGGCTGTGGTAGAAATGTGGTCTAGGGGTCCCCCACCTCGCCTCCCCTACCCCACGAGCCTACTCACCCTGTGGCCTCTGGAACTTCTTGTCCAGCTTGAATTCCCTGTGTTCCCCAGGGCCCGGGCGAGCCAGGAGTTTGGTGGCAGTCCCCCGACCCAGCAGCTCATCCAGTCTGGAGCGAGCAGGACGGGGCCCTTCCCTGCAGGGCGGGACACACGCAGGAGCACGTGAACATGAGGGGCTCCTGGGGGTGGGGGGCGTCACTGGACCCACTCTCTAGCTTTTCCCAGGACCTGAAGTGTGGCCAGTGTTTCTCTACTTATATAAGGACCCTTACTGGTCTCCCATCTGCCTCCTTTCTGCTGTGGGGCTGTCTGCAAAGCCCAGGGTGGCCATGATGTCATCCTCCTCATCAAATAGCACTGCTTCTTTCTTTCGGACCGGGGTGTCCCCAGGAGTTAGAGGAATAGAAGGACCTAGAACACAGAACACGGGGCACAAGGCCCACGGCCCACCATGCCCTCAACCGTACTGTCTGAATGGGTCGAGGGGGGTGTTTCTCTGTAACCCGGACCTCTGGGTGTGACCGCAGGCGTTGCACATGTCCGGTCTGCCCATAGGACCTGACTGCCCCGCCCCCCCCCCCCCCCCCCCCCCCCCCCCCCACCGCCCAGCGTCACGCATCCCACCTCCCTGTTCGGAGAGACCGATAATCCCTTGGTCCAGCATCTGAGGCCTACGGTCCCGGCCTGGCAGAGTTCTGGCTCTGTACTGCAGACTCCAGCCAGCCTGCTGCCCACTGCATCTGCCCCACGACGTGTCACAAGCCCACCCTCCCTACCTTGATCTCTGACTGGGGCTGTGCCCTTTTCGGAAGCCAGTTTACTCTCTGTCCTGGGTGGCTTCTTGGTGGTTCCTTCCTCATCATCGGAGAGAAGTCCCGCCAATGGGTCTTCCAAGTCTCACGGCCAGAAGGGCAAGCACAAGTCAGACTGCACGCTTCGTTCAGAGAACAAACCCTGCTAGATTTCTAGCTATTCCCACACATGAACAGGCCGCTCAGCACCCCAGAGGACACAGACCGGGCTCAGCAAGGAGACAGGGAGCTGGAGAGTGGGCTCGGCCTGCAGTCCAGCGTGGCGGGCCCCGGCCTGCCCGTGTGCCCCCCCCCCAACTCTGCTGTCTGTACAGCCTTCTGGAAATGTCCCCCAAGCATCAGAAGTGAAGCAAATACAATGTTTGTGCGTTTGGAAAAGGAAAGGGAATTCTTATACTTTATAAAGCCTTCAGTTTGATGTCTGGCTTCAAAGTCCTTGCAAATAAGTTACTCCAATCTCCCAGCCACTACAACACAATTGGTCCCTCCCTGAATTCCTGAGGAGTTGAACCATTGGCACCGGCTGTCTGCTCCTCCTCTGACACGCGTGGCAACCTGACCTTGGGCAAGCAAGTAGGCATTACCCAGGTGCCTCCACTCTTAAAACCAAAGTGACCCAGAAGCGTGACCACGGGGCCTGTGGTACCTTCGAAGGAAAACTTCCTGTACTGATGCCCAAAGTTGCCGGGAGAGGGAGGGGACTTCTTGGCAGGAATGGTGTCCCCTGCAAGAAGCAAACAGAAGGCAAGGTCACGGGCCTGGGCCTCTCCCAGCCAAGGTCCTGCCACACCGTGACAGGGACCCTGGGGTGGTGTGCACTTCTCTCTGGGCGTGCTGGGGGCTCATGGCCGTGGAGACTGTTCTCCCACAGGCTTCTGCCAGGGAAACGTGGTCTGAGGCCACCTCCCGCCCCTCCGTCACATGTCATCACTCCAAACAGAGTCACAGACTTGGGAGGTACACGGGCTACCACCAAATCCCCCAAATTAACTCAGGTGGTTTTTCCAGGAGCTGCCATGTTGCACTTAGAGGCACTGGAACCACAGGAGGCAGGAGGAAGCTGTCCCCTCTCCCGCCACAAACACTCAAATGGCCTCTCCACCCCCCGCAGAGAAAACCCACAGCAGTGACAGCTCCCTTCCGAGTATCTGCCGAGTCCCCAGAATGTCCAGACACCAGGCGCTCTCTCCCACTCGCCTTTCTCACTGGCTGTTAATAGGCCGGCAGATTTAGGATGACTAGGCAACTCTTCTTTCCCAGAGCCCTTTGCAGCTCTTTTGCTGGAGGCCAGATCGGACTTCTTCAGACCCAAGAGATCGGCATCCATGTCGTCCAGATCCTGGAAAAGTGGGAGGGAGGGAGGAATCCCCACGGGTGCTTGGCTAGTGGCCGCTAAACGTCCCCGTGCTCTGCATAGCCTGGTGGTGACACTGCCTCCATATTGCACGGGGGACACACGGGGACTTGGTTTGGGGAACTGACCCCAACAGGGGTAGAGAACAAGGCCAGAGGCCAAGCCGAAGCACAAAGTCTCCACTGGCTCGGTCTCTGATAAGCCCCCTGGTCTCAGATGGTACCCCTAACCACCATTTCTGCCAGGGGCACTAAAACCTGTTTGCTGGTGCTTCTCCCACAGGCTCAGTAAGTGGTGAAGCTCCATCTACGGTGGGAACAAAACTACATGATCCTGGGGTTGAGGACTCAAAGGGACTGTCCTGGGCTGTGAAAAGGGGCCCGGGGGCAACGGTCAAGGAGTCCTTAGCCCGCCTGGGTCAGAAGAGGCAGAGCATGATGAAGATGCTGTTCCGGGTCAGTGAAGGTTCTCTGGTGATGACACAAGCCACTAGGCACCCAGCCAAGCGTCTCCTGGCCACCACGGCCCCTGGTACAGACTCGCCAAATGCTGATCTTCTTAAGGGGACGAGGACTTCGATCTGGGAGGATGCTTGGCAGCCCAGGGGCAGAAGTGTGAGGGACAAAGAAACGAGAGGAACGAGAAAACTACACAGGAACGAAGTGAGCTGGGAGAGAAAACTGAACCAAAGGTAAGCAGAGCAAGCTGGGGGACAGGGGCCCAGCTTGCGGTTCTGGCGTGAGACTCAAAGAGTCACCGCTGGCGGCAGAGGACTTGGGGGTGGCCGCCAAGGGTGCCAGCCAGCTGGCCTCAGGGAAGAGAGATTTCAAGATGAGGTTGAAGAGGCTCACTATGGGGTCAAGAAGGGAGCAGACTCTGATTCTTCGGCCCCTCCCACCCCCCCAAGGCTGAAAGCAAGCACTCGGCCGGGGACGTGGGTTAACCACAGGGGCAAGAGACTGCTGCTTGACGGAAGGGCAGGGGGGAGCAGAGGTGACCTGATGTTTCAGACCCCAGCCAGGCCACCTGCACCTTGGAAGATTATCTTATAAACTGTACAGAATTTATGTCTTAAAATTCCATTGCCAAGCTTAGCTTGGGGCTTGATCCAACGTGAGCACAGCCAGACTGAAGGGGATTTGGCAGGGGATGTGGAAAGAAATACAGACAACAGTTAAGAAGCAGCATTAGAGGAGTCTCTCCTCCTCTCCCCTCAATGGTGGTGTTGGTACAGGGACGCAGCCCGGAGTCTCTGGGAGGAAGCCAGCCCCACTGCACTAGGGGCCTATCGCATGACGGTGTCTCTAGGTAGTGAATCTCTATAAACCAGGAAAACAGACTTCTATCCAGAGGGACAGGAAGGGCAGCAGCTCATAGATGAGCTCCATTCTTGACTAGAAAGGGCTCAGAAACACGAATTGCAGCGGGAGAACCACGAGGGAGAAGGAAGGCTTGGCATGGAACACCTGGGTCCTGCCCCGGGTCCCAGAGCTGTGCAAGCGGGTGCCTTACCTTCATGGTCTGGAGGAGAGCCTGCGGGTCTGCGTCCGAGATGTCTGAAATCTAAGTGTGCAGGACAGTAAGGATGTGTTAGTCAAGGACCACCAAAGCTCAGGGGTCTAGCTCCTTGTTGCCTTGCTTCTGTGAGGGCAGAGCTCGGCCAGTGCGGCACAGATAGGAGGTCCTGCCTTCACCTGGGACTTAGGGTAGTCGGAAGCCAAAGCTCCCCAGGTGTGGAGGCCCAGAAAGTGCTGCCGCTTTCTGTCCCTCCCAAATAGAATGAACCCTTTCCGATGGAATGAAATGGAAAGAACGCTTTCATTAATGGGCTCAAATTATGCCACTTCCCAGGGGCACCTGGTTGGCTCAGTAGGTTAAGCGTTCAACTCTTGATTTTGGCTCAGGTCACGATCTCATGGTTTGTGGGATTGAGCCCCGTGTCTGGCTCCGTGATGAATGTGGAGACTGCTTGGGATTCTCTCCCTGTCTCTCTCTCTCTCTCTCTCTCTGCCCCTATCCTGCTCGCACACTCTCTCTCAATCTCTCTCGAAATAAATAAACTTAAAAAAATTATACTACTTTCCAGTTGTGTGATTGGACGGCTGGGGAGCTTGTGACAGGAGGCCCAGTTACGAAGGGCAACACAAGCTCTGCTCTCCAGTGCATCTCACTGGTAGGAAGGAAAAGCATGTTGGGTCCACAATGGGGTCCACTTGGCGGCCTTTGGGTATCATTTAAAAAAAAAACACCAGCTTTGCAGAAACTACTAAACCCTTCTGTGAGAAACCTCCCAGCCACCACCCATTTCGCTGCTTTTAGGGATAAGCAAAGAGGGTGGGGGTAGGGTGGGCCAGGCTCACCTCAGCATCAGGTCCTGTCAGGCCTGCTGTGGTGCTGAAGGCACAGTCTTCCAGGAGGAACCTGCAAAGATGCGGAATTGGGACCCACCTGCAACCCCAGGGCACTAACTGATTCCAAGAAAGGAAGGTAGCTTAGAGAGTAACGAGTGAACCCGTAAGACTTCTCCGGGAGAACAGGACAGAGCTGTTCAAAGGAATTTCACAGGCCACCTAAGGCAGAGATTTTCACTTTTTCTAAAGCAGGAGAGCCCCTTTAAAGACAATCCGGTAAACACTCGTGGTGAGCACAGGATAACTACAGACTTGTCCGACCGCTATGCGGTACATTTGAAAGTATTTTAACACTGTGTGTCAGCTGTACTTCAAAAAAAACAGCCACAAGATTGGAAAAATAAATAACCAAACTGTTCAAAGCAACAGATAAAAGAGAAAAACAGAATTGCTTGGCCAAGATGAAGGTGGAGGGTGGAGAACTCCTACAACTCCCTCCCATTACTCAATGGTCAGGAGCACTTTAGAAGAATAAGCAATCTGAAAGCCAATTCTTTTATTCTGGGGAAAAGAAAATTGAGGCTCAGAGAGGTTCAACAATCACCCAAGACCACACAGTAAGTCGTATATGCAGGACTAGTAGCCGGGACTTCTGACCGCTGGTCAGTTCTCTTTCTACCCTTCAGGCTCGTTCACGGACCGGGAACAGGGAGAAAGGAAGAAATCAGTGACAGCAGGAGTAGGGCAGAGAGGAAGTGGAAAGTGGGGTGAGGAGGCAAGAGCATTTGGACCGAAGGGGCCACAGCCACCCAAGCCAGTCCTGCACTTACTTTGTTCTAGCCCTTGAAGAAGGGAGCGCCTGGGTTACGGCCATGGCATCTCGGGCTCGGGAAGCTAGTTTCACAGGCTCCTCGGGTAGTGTCACTGGAAAAACACACACACACACACACACACACACCAGAAGAGGTGCCATTTGGCTAGGGAACTGGAGTCCAGATGAAAAGGACTGAGAGTTCCCCACCAAGCTCCCCAGAAAAACCTTCTTGCAGGAAGGTCAACCCTGAAAGCCAGCTGGTGCCAGATGAAGAGCCCAACCCCACCACACTGCAGGGAAAGGCAGAAAGAGCGATGCACTCCGCCACCCAAAGCTCTTGGCCGAACACAGGGCTTGGGATCCATGGGTTCTTCTGGGCTGGGTGCGGGGAGCCTCAGCCTTGCTGTCCCCGGTGAGCATTCCAGGACCCTGAAGCCCTGCTCCTCAGGGCAGATGCGGACACACAGGATAAGGACCTCGTATCCAGAATATATAAGAAACTCCTACAACTCAACAGTCAACAGACAACCCAATTTCAAAAAGGAGCTGATTAGACCTTTCTCCAAAGAAATGCAAATGGCCAATCAACTCATAAAAAACAGACTCGGGATCATTAGTCATCAGGGAAATGGACATCAAACCCCCAATGAGACACCACTGCACATGCACTAGGATGGGGATAACCAAAGAGACAAAATAACAAGTCCTGTGTGAAGATATGGAGAAACTGGAACCTTCGTATCCTGCTGGCGGGAACGTAAGATGGAAAATGCTTTGGTGGCTCCTCAAAAGTTAAACATCGAGTTACCATGCAAGTGATTCCATTCCTCAGTAGACACCCGAAAGAACTGAAAACATATGGCCACTCAAAAACGTGTACATGAATGTCCCTAAGAGCGTTATTCATCAGAGCCACGCCGAAACGTGGAAACCATCCGAATGTCCAGCACCTCAGGAGCGGATCAGCAAAACACGGTCCGTCCACACACCGAAATACCGTCCAGCCATAGGAAGGAATGGAGACAGGAACGGTGCAGGCGAACCTCGTGAACACCACGGTGGGTGAACGAAGCCACACGCAAAAGCCATGGGCGATGTGATTCCATTTGATACCACATGTCTCCAACAGGCGAGCCCGTAGGGAAGGAAAGTGAATAAGTGGGGTTGAGGGAAGGGAGAGTAAGGAGTGACTGCTAATGGGCATGGGGTTTCTTTACGGGGTGATGAAAATGTTCTGCAATTAGACTGTGGTGATGGTTGTATAACTTTGTGAACACACTAAAAGCCAGTGAAATGTGTATTTAAAGGGAGTGAATTTTATGTGAATTAGATTTCAATTAAAAAAAAAAAAAAAGGATAAGCCTAAAGCAGGGGATTCTGGGAAAGCGGCACTTACTCTCATCCCCCAAGAGGTCACCGAGGACATCATCAATGGAGCCTAGAACAGAAAAGGAGGCAGCAAGACTTCAGGAGGAAACAAGAATGTCCTCACAAGTTTCACATCTTGAGACCTTATCCCAGTTCCAGACTCCTCAACACCAGAGTGCTCAGATGCTGGGGCCTGGGCCCAGCTCTCTCTTCGGTGGCCACGAGATGTTTTCTGATTCTCTGGCAACAGACCACAGCGCCTTCTTGAAAGACCCCAGGGTAGAAATCAAAAATCACTTTCTCAAAGGACGATGCTGAAGATTTTCAGGAGAACCTACATCCTAGGGGACACACTGGCCAACGAGCCAGTCTTCCAGACCCTGAATAAAGCCCGGCGAGCTTCCTTGGAAAAGGTGTCCAAGATTTCTAGGCACACACAAGCTTCTTTCACACCAACAGCCTCCTTGTATCCTTCCACCTGAGACCTCCTCCTCCCCCCAGAACTGGTCTGGAGGCACGCCTCCTCGGCCACTTTCCAAAGGGGGCACATGGGAGAAACCCAAAGTACAAGCACTGAATTAGTTCTCGAATCCAGCTTAAGTGCCTTTACCACCCTTAATCCCAGCCGTATACTTCTGGATACAGAGCCCAACAAGAAGCTTTTCCCAAGCCCCATCCCTTGTTTATTTCTGGATTACTCTGAGGGCCGACAGGCAGCACAGGGAGTTCCCTAGGCAGACCAGAACCACCTGTGTAATTATGGCAAAATCAGCAAGTTACAGGCACGTCTAAGTTGTTTGTGGATGAAAGATTGGGGAATTATTCTTGGCTTAAGGCTGATGTTCCATTTCTCCACTCACCTTTCTTTCTTTTTTTTTTTTTTATAACAAGGATTTTCTTCTCTTTTTCTTCTTCTTAAGTTTATTTATTTTGAGAGAGAGAGCAAATGCAGGAGAGAGGCAGAGAGACAGGGAGAGGGAGAGGGAGAAGAAGAGGGAGAGGGAGAGAGAGGGGGAGGGAGGGAGGGGGAGAGAGGGAGAGGGAGAGGGAGAGAGGGAGGGAGGGAGGGAGGGAGAGGGAGAGAGAGAGAGAGAGAGAGAGAGAGAGAGAATCCCAAACAGCTTCCACAGTGTCAGCACAGAGCCCAAAATGGGGCTCGAACTCAGAACTGTGGGATCATGACCTGAGCTGAAATCAAGAGTCGGACGCTTAACTGACTGAGCCACCCAGGCACCCCTCAACTCACCTTTCAATCCCTTTTTGGTTTTTGGTGCCTAAAATGGGGGAAAAAAAAAACAACCCTAAATCAAACAGTGAACATGGCTGAAACTGAGAATACAGAATAAATTGCTTTTGCCAAGTCACCAGAGGAAAAGGAGCACCAATCGCATTTAGAGACAGAAGCTTTTTATACTTTCCTAGAGTTTCAGACAATAGACTCATTCGGAGCATGGAAACAGCCCCCACGAACCAGCAACGGATGCCACTGTGGGTGCCATCCGGTGGGCAGAAGTCTCCCTTTTCCCTGATTTCCAGATGCCTCGTGCAAACCCCCTCCCCCCCCCCCCCCCCCCCCCGGGCAGGATGTAACATAACTGGGAAGGGTTTCCCTTATTCTGTGTCCCTGACTTCTCAACACCAGCAAGAGACACTTAGAAATGCTTCCAGCTGACCGTGCAGAGGCTCAGAAGTCTTGCTCATTGTGTAAGTCAGATATCAATTCTACTTGCCATCATTCTCCTCTTGGGACCATATCCTGGTCCTTGTCAGCCAGCCCCGAAAGCCCCCCATGCAGTCAAGATCTTGGGGATGAAAGTAGGGTTGCGTCTGCATTCTGCCTACCATCTCAAGACTCTGGGAGCTGCTTGCAGCTTGTTCACAGTGCTGTCCAGCTCATTTGAATTCTGCCCACATCAGGCTCATCCTCCCTAATGAAGAAAATGCAAGTGGTCGCTTAAAAACAATGTAGTTTTAACAGGGCTTGGGCCCAAGGCCCATCAAGGCTTCTGTCTCTTCACGCATCGGAGAGGTCAAAACCTAGCTCGATAAATTAAAAATCCTTTGCCGGGAGAGCAACCTAGATGAGAAGCAAAGTGCTCTGGATGACTTAATGAGCTGAGATTACTCACATAAAGTGGGGCGGTCCTCATGCCTCACCCTGAAGGAGGACGCAGGAGATGGTAGGTACCCATCTCAGGAGGAAGGTGGGTGCCACTCACTGTGGCCAACAGGCATTCCCCGCCAACACCCATGACTACCTTCTCGGCAGCATTCGGCACAAAGAGTGGATGTGAGGCTGCTTGCTCCTTAACACTATGTTCACCAATGGCAGAAATTTTCCCCTTCAGGCTGACTGTAAATCCGACTTAGCCCATTAATAGAGAAGTGTTTTACTCAGACTGTCACTCTCTCCTTCCCCATCCTGACCATTAATTACCAAGACAGACCTTCCCATGCCTTGGAAGAAAGGAGTCGGAGGGGGTCATCTCTGGTGTTGCCGGTCCTGTTAATAGAATGCAAAGTTCGTCTAGGATTAGGTACAGGGGCCACTCTGAATGTTTGTGTTGCTCTTTCTTTGTGATGGCAGTTTTCACGACCTACAAGTCCAAGCACGTTTTGCCTCATAGATCACATCCAGGAGTTTCTTCCATCTCCCAGGGATCCTGTCCCAGCCTCCCAGACCGCGGGAATCTCTGAGAAGTTTGCAAAGGCCAAAGGGCCACAGAGTACCATCGCGTCATCGCCTCCGCTCAGCCAACTCCGTCCGTGTCTGGCATTTTAAAATCCCGAGCCCGCCCCTTAGCAAGGGCCCGCCGGGAGTCGCTCCACGGTCGGGAGACTCCGCGCCCCTCCCTGCTTCACCCCCTCCACGCGCCCACCCCAGCTCAACCCGAGCGCCACCTACTCTCCTCCCAGCCCCTGAAACCCCCCGGGTTACGCGCCGTTCCCCGCAGAGGCGCAGCCGCTGGGACCTGTCCCAGCCATAGCCGCTGGTCAGGACCCCACTCGAGCCCAGCTCGCCCTGGTCTCTCGCCGGGAGCCCCGCGAACGCCAATCTCTCAGTTGCGCGGCCTTCGGCAGAAAAGTGAGTCTCGAGGCATCCTGGGAGTTGTAGTCCTCGGTCCGGAGCCAGAGGAGCAGGGGACGCCGAGATAAACTACATTTCCCAGAGTGCCCGTCGCGGCCGTTAGTCGAGGCCAGGCCTGTTTGCGGCCCTGCGCGTTGCTAGGAGCTGCCTCCACGCCACTTGTGGAGGGCGCCCGCTCCAAGGCCGGTGGGATTCTTCCTCTGGTCCTCCTTCCAGGACTGCCGGGACCTGGGTTCCAAGACCGAACACTTATCCTTCCGCACTCATCCGAAGGCTGACTCGTGACCGGGTGAAGGGCGTGAGAAATGTGCTAAGACTGGAAAATTGACGTGTGAAACCATGAACAATTATCTACGGATCCCACACCCCGAAACTTAGGGAAGTGTCTATGACCTCCCGGTTCAGTTGTGAAAATCAAAGGTGCGGAGCCAGAATAGAACCCAAACACGGCCACCCAATAAGGGCACGTAACGCATTTTGTGTTAATTACAGGTTTTATTAAGGGTCTTGTCAAACTTTACAAAGGAAAAAGCGGTTTATGGTTTGGCTTACCCGCAGCCCAAGCCAAACAGGGCTGGCGGGGCACGGTTGTCTGATCGTGGTTCCCAAGTTCTGGACCCGTGCACCTCCTTGGTGCTACCACCTCTACTGACTGGCTCCGCCAGGGATGGGTAACAATACATGCTAACTAACTGCATCTTGTCAGGTAGGAACCAAACGCAAACCCTAACAGTAAAAGGGAAATAGGTAGCAGGTAATTATACACTGAAGAACACAAGTAATTTCCTTGAATCCACAGCGATTGGAAATTAAATTGTTCACAAACAAATAGTGTGAACATTATGTGGAAGGTCATGTATCTGCTACCTAGTCTATGAAACAGTTGACACTATTGTGGCACAACAGCTTATTTTGGTTCAGAATTCTTCAAATCACTCCCCGGTTTTTCGTGATCTTCCTAAGATAATCAATGGCCCAACTAATTGTAAAGCAAAGTAAGAATGAAACAAAAACCCCTGGAGATCCAGGAATTTGAAGGTTTGCAACAGCTAACACCTGATTACTCTAAAGGTTCCTCATGTTTCTATGTTTACAATCACGGAGCGCAGGAACAGGTAGTGAAAATTTTAGTGTACAGCTAAAAGCAAAAGTCCAGTGGTATTTTAAAATATTAAGTCATTTTAGCAATGTACAGTGTGACTTGGTCAAATCCTCCAAGAATGGAGTAATAGTTAGTTGAAGTGACCTCTGTATTATTTCATGAAAATGACCAAAACCTTTATCCTGAGTAAGAATCAACAAAAGACTTTTGTTGGTCTCACGTAGAAGAACCTATTTCCTGGCACTGCTTGGAGGCAACCAGTGACCCGGGCACACCTACCACATTTATAAAGATTAGCATGTGTGCAGACTGCATCTAATCTCTTCTTTCCAGCTCACAGGGACTGTGAGCTGCAGTCATCTAAAGAATTTCCGTTCCCGATGAATTTGAGCAGTGCTATTTCTCCAGCCAAAGCCCCGCACTGAAGAAAATCCAAAAAACAAGATCTAGCATGTTAACTTTACGAACTATAAAATGCCTCCAGGTATATGCGATCTGAAATTACAGGCAGGGAGTTCCCCGAGAGCATGTGAACATAGCTAATGTTGCAATTAAGCCAATGTTCTGAAGAAAAGCTGATACTTAGCACTGCTTTGTTCTGAAGACCAGAACATGAAAGGCCCTGAAGGCTTTGGAACCAACTGCGCTCTGAGATCACTAATGTCCAAAGGCTGAAATACTCCTTGGTATATATGTATCTAGTAGAGCTCCAAATACTTCAGGAAGAATCAACCTTCATCCGTTACAAATCGCAAAATCCTATTAAACCTCAATTTCCCAATTTTGAGTTCTGTTCGTAGTACTTTTTCTTTTTTTTTTTTTTTTAAATTTTTTTCCAACGTTTTTTATTTATTTTTGGGACAGAGAGAGACAGAGCATGAACGGGGGAGGGGCAGAGAGAGAGGGAGACACAGAATCGGAAACAGGCTCCAGGCTCCGAGCCATCGGCCCAGAGCCTGATGCGGGGCTCGAACTCACGGACCGCGAGATCGTGACCTGGCTGAAGTCGGACGCTTAACCGACTGCGCCACCCAGGCGCCCCCATAGTACTTTTTCAAAAAGGCTTCCATCAGTATCTAACAGAAAAATCTTCCAGCCTCTCTGCATTTATCCATCAGTTTGGAGAAGAGGCTGTATCTTTGTACTTTTTGTGAAAACGGCTCACCGAAGGACCAAACAGAACGAAACCTATCTGTAGCAAAGCCTGGCTTCTTAGGGAGAGCAAACTGGATATGCTGCTTCGAGAGCGGCCGTAAGCACAAACTCGTGCACCAGTGGGATCCCGCACAGCAGCTGCAGAACCACACCAGTGACAGGATTTAGAGCGATCTGCCCAGGCAGGCCTCACTCCTTCCCGTTTTGTTCTGCTACTGAACCTAATAACCTCATAAAACCGTACCTTAAAATTTCATAATTTCAGCTTATGTTTAATTACGTGGCATTCTCTTTCCCTCATGACAGTACAAATCAGAGAGGTTTTACTATATTTAGATTACAGTGAATAAAGTTCAAGACAAAAATCCCAGTGTTAGTAAAAACAGTATCAAATATCAGATTTCGCGTTTAAGTAAACTCAACGTGCAGGACTGAAGTCGGCTGTTGTGTCTACAGCTTGCTCAGACCTGCTAAGATAGATCCCAGATCAATGCAGCTGGATCAGGTCCCAACTACAGATGATCATCTGTGAACAAGGTATTTAAATTAACCACTAAGTCTGAGGCAATTTTACACGTAACAGGCTGATATTAAGCAATTTAAATCTATTTTATTTCCCAGAATCTCAACTACTGTCAAGATCTATTCCAATGAAATTAATAGACTGCTTACTTCAGTCTTACAATTCCCAAGCAGCTTTCCTGATGGAAGGATTAAGGCTTGTGTCAACAGCATTTCTGTGGGACCTGCAAATCTCATATAACTGGTTCCACTGGGATAGTTTTTATGTTGGGTCCCAAGGTAGGGAGACATTTCCCTGAATTATCCTACATTCTCAAGCCTGATCACGGAACAACTGGATTCATGAGGCAGGAGTTACAGATACAGTTAACAGGTAAAAGAAAAAACAAACACAACAAAACAAAAAATCAGCTAATGTGTTGCTTTACATTGATTTTAAGAAAAAACTTCATTAGGAGGTCCATGTTTCACTTTTAAATGCAGAGTGATTGTGTAAATTAGATTTTGGCTCAAAGGACAATGTTGCAATTCTGATCAATCTCCTAGGAACAGACTGAAAATAAAGCCAATGTACAGTAAGAGAGAGATTCTGTGAAACTGGCATTTATCCATTAGCCATAGTTTCGATGATTATTTTGATTCGATGATTTACATCCAAAATCAGAAGCCGTGGTTTGTCAAAGGGGTTTTCTGTGCGCGCCCTGGGTGGAAGAGGTGGCCTGAGTGATGCTTCTATTTTATAATGCCAAACACTGTAACCTCCAAGCGCTGTAATAGACTATTGAAAAATCTAGATTGTTCCAGAATATCCAGTTAGTATGGACCACAGTCACAGTGACCATACCTGAGAGAGCTCTCCCCATACTCATTCTACTATGAAGGAACTGTGACCCCTTCCTTTCCTTTCTTAGGATCTCTTTCGGGACAGAGAAAGGGGTGGGAGAGGAAACACCACACGACCAGAGGTGCCATCAGTTGCTAGAAGTCAGATGCAGAGATGATTTTGCTTGTTGCCCTTTCCTAAGAAGTTTGGGACAAAGTGAATTGCAATGCTACTGCACAGACGATTTAGGGATCCCTCGAGTGGAAGGAAGAGTAACTCCTAATTATGCGGGACAGTGATCCTATTCTAGGCCTGTGCTGAAGTCGAAGAAGTCCTCATGCTGGAAAGGTGCTACTGTGAATAGTTAGGTGGAAATACCAGGTCGGCAAAGCGGGGCAAATGGGCACGTCGCGTCAACGTGTCGGGCACAAACTCACTCACACTAAATGTCTTGATTAGTTTCTTTCCCCATATCCCTTTTCTTCAGTCCTGCTTCTTAGCCAGGGCCCATGACAGGAACGTTTAACAGAAAAGCCGGGAAGGGTTCTATGTACCCCGCTTAAAAAATACCTTTGCTTAAAAACACTTACATATCCAGTGATTAGCAATTAAGAGGTGAAAATAATTAACTACTCAGTAGTTAAATTCTACTAGTTATCAAAAGTCATGGCCTACTGGAACCAGCAGCACTACAAATGGAAGGCATGCTGCATTTCTTAAAGCTTCTTCTGATGCTCAATACGTCTCTTGCAGTGTTAATTGCACTTAAAACACATCTGTTTTTCTCATTTAATCTCTGAAATTTGTCCATTTTTTTTCTTCATTTATAAAAAGAGGAAAGGGCTCAATTTATCATTTGCTCTATAGCTCTCTGAATTTGATAGAGATTCCAAGCAGATTTGTGTGATGAGTATAAGGGGAGCGGAGTACAGCTGCTTTCTGGAGCAAATGAAACTTCTCATCATGACCCTTCAGAGCTTGGACTGCAGGGGCTTCAAATACTTGTGGTAAGATTCATGGACCTGCAGGGAAGGGAGAGAGAAAAAAATCACTGACAAGGAGCTGGCGATGTAAAACAGCATACTTTTAATTGAGAAATTATCTGGACCTTATTTGGATCCTGATTTGAAAAACTAAAGGGGAAGAAAAAAACGGAGTCAATTAGAGGATTTGGACATTGATTGGGTAGTTCATGAAATTATTCTTAATTTGTTTAGGTGGGAGAATGGTTCTGTGGTTACGTTTTCAAAAAACATATCTTTTAGAGATACCTACTGAAATGTCTATGGATACAGTTATCTGGTATCTTGGATTTGTTTCAAAATAATCCCAAGGGGAGAGGGTGGGGGGCGGGGGGGGGGGGGTTCAGGTGAAACACATTGGCCATGAGTGTGCCACTGAAGCGTGACAAAGGGTCCATAGGGGTGTACATGTATTCTGTTTTTTGTATTTGTTTGGAAATTTTCAGTTAGTTATTAAAAACTCACGGAAATGAAAAACCTGCAGACTGTGGGGACGACCCAGTTCCTTTCTGGATCTGTTACTCAAACAAAGTGAGTGTCTAAGTGGCCACAGGAGTTTCCAAAGCTTTCACACAGGTGAGTCACTCTGAGGTCTTTCCTGCCTTAACATTTTTTTAAAATTTATTTTTAATGCTTATTTATTTTGAGAAAGAGAGAATGCGTGAGCTGGGGAGGGGCAGAGAGAGAGGGAAAGAATCCCAGGCAGGCTCCATTCTGACAGCAGAGAGCCCGATGTGGGGCTCAAACTCATGACCTGAGCTGAAATCAAGAGCCGGAAGCTTAACGGACTGAGCCACCCAGGCGCCTCTCCTGCCTTAATATTTAAATGAGGAGTTTCAAAAGGTGGAAAAACATTGTTTTTGGTACCTCTGCTTTGTTCAGTGGGGACTTCTTGGCCCACTCAAATAAGTTTTCATACACGTTCCCATCATAACGGCCGAGCACAGAGCCGAGTGTCACATCCTGAAAGTCAAACGCATCGACCAAAGCAACAGCATCTGGGCGAATCACAGTCAGCAGCTCCTTAATGCGCTGATTTACTTGGGTAATTTGAGACTCCGTCATGATGCCTCCCTAAGAGGAACGGAACAGGCAAACGTTTAGACATATATTCACGTATGCCAACAGATATTCACATATACATGCACATACGCAACTGTAAAGTAGACCACGACTATTTTTCCAGCAAAGAAAGGACTTAAATTCAGCAAACACTGACCTGCAGAAAGTCCCCTGCCTTTTGACTGACTCCATACAGGCAGTACAAGAGACATAAATTCTTCAAGACAGTGTGGATGGACTTCTCTTGGATTTTGAGGAGTTTTTCTGAAAAGAGCTTAACTACCACATAGTGGCAATGTGCCTAGATAAAAACACACCAGAAGGAGAGAACCTTTGAAAAAGATTCAATGCACAGCAATGAGGGTTTCTGCACTAAGAAAACGGGGTGGAATTGGGTGGGGTGAAGAATGGAGAGAGAGACAGGAAGGAGAGAGGGAGGGAGGGAGGGGGGAAGGGAGCATGACCACCGACCTCGCTTGCTCGAACAAGGTCAATGGAAGTTAGATTCCATGCTACCTCCTTGCTTTCTCTGTGAATCACTTCATTTTGAAGGTTTTTTGCAGCAATTTCTACTAATCTGTTAAGAAATGAAAGAAAACTGGAGCTTGCAGGAAATGATGAGCAGAACTCAGGCTTCCTGCTCTTCCATCGGGCCCCAGCCCCCAGAACTCCCCCCACCAGCTGCCGATCCCAGCTCCTAAGGGTGGGCTCACCTGGCTGCGCGGAGTTTATAGGCTTCCGTTAGGCTGTCGGGGCTGTCGATGTCCACCACAGTCGGCCAGACCGCGACCTGCTGCGGCTGGATGCGCTGACTGGGCAGGTCATTCAAGTAGGACACCATGCCACACATCAACTTTCCTGAGTGCACCTGGTCATAACTTTTCATCAGGAACCTACAAATCACCGGTACACATGCCTTCAGTACCTACACTCTCATGACACAGAGGCAAACTCTTGCAATGACTCTAAGCTGGATGACAGGTGTTTCCTACTCACTCGTCTGACCATGAGATAAAAACAGTGGGTCAGGATGGAAGGCAAAACCACAGACTACAGGAACAAATAGAACGTGAAGAGCATACACGGGAACAGGAACCGAGGAAGATGATGCAAACATTCTCGACAACGGCGAAATCGCAAATCAGGTTCTCACCTAGCCGTCTGCAGCATCATGACGGTGTTCTCTCCCTCAAAGGTGCAGGTGGGGGTAAAATTGACATAAATGTTTGGAAGGCCGCTGCAGTGAGAATAGCCATGCCCGCCACAAGCCATCCGACAAGCTTCGATGGCAGCATTAGTTGTCCAGGAGGTGAAAGCCTTCATCCCGGCGGCGAGGGCATGAAGCTGGAGGGGGAAAGCACAGGCCGTCAGAACGTGCGTGACGCCAGCAGTCTGGTCCGGGATGCAGTGAGGAGCACTCTTCCTCACCTAGGTGCCAGTCACTTGCAACATCACATGGCATGCGTGCGAACGGAAGCACGATCATATCATGGCCTGAATTAGTGTTCCCACACTCCCTTCCAAACTGTTCTGCTTGGCAAAAAGTCACCAATTATGTTCCTTTGATTAACCAATGACCAACATAGTACAGTACTTCTGAAACTTAAAAACAAAACCCACGTATCTTCATATGTGATCCACTTTCAATTAAAAAAAAAAAAAATTCTTTTGGGAACATATGGATTCTTTACCAGAAATCCCAACAATTAGTTCTCTCTGGACATTATCCAACAGGCAAATGTCAAATGGGAGGGTGCCCACAAGCGAATGAGTAAACACATACCTCGGGCAGTTCACTCAGGTCCCCTTGGCCAATGTCCTCATTAATCCGATGGTAGGTCTCCTTCATGTACGCGCCGACAAACTGGAAGGCGTAGGCAGTAGCCAGGAGTGGGAAGAGTTTATACTGCTGGGTCTGAAAATCCAAAATCTGTGGTTCTGGTTCACTAAAGGATACAGAAGAAAAAGAAGCAAACACTCACATGGAACTTAACAGGTGCCAGATTCTAGTCTAAACACCTTGATATATTGCAGTGGCTATTATTTTCTCCATTATACAGAGGAGAAAACAAGAGGTGAAAAACCTGCCTGAGGTCACACAGCTAATACGTGGCAGATCCTCAGTTTAAGTCTAGCTGTTTGGCTACAGAAGACCATGTTCTCAACCGCCTTGTTGAACTGCCTAGGTCACAGAATTTTCTAGCTGTGAAGTTCATATCTAAGTCTTTGCAGTATGACTAAGGAAACTATCTCACAGCAACATACAAAATCAGAATCAACTTTGCAGAAGGAAGGCAATGATAAAAACATCTAACACTTAGATAGCTGAATAAACTATCTTAACCACAATTCTGGAAAAGTCTCAATGAACAGAATTAGTATCTGATGTCTAAGCAGGTCAGCTCTTACTGATTTCTTTATTCCTTCTGTAAGAGTTAAATAAAAAAGGTTATGGGGGGGGGGGGCGGTGCCTGGGTGGCTCAGTCGGTTGAGTGGACCTCCAACTTCAGCTCAGGTCATGATCTCACGGTTCGTGACTTCGAGCCCTGTGTTGGGCTCTGTGCTGATGGCTCAGAGCCTGGAGGCTGCTTCGGATTCTGTGTCTCCCTCTCTCTCTGCCCTCCCCTGCTAGCACTCTGTCTCTCTGTCTCTCAAACATGAATAAATGTTAAAAAAAAAAAAAAAGGTTATCGGGGAGTCACGTTCAAGTGAAAGGCAGCAGTAAGAACTGTGGCCGGGAACACAAGAGGGAATCAAGTTTCATGCCACTTTCACCAAACCCAATTCATAGTTGTTAGTAGCAATCAAGGATTTTCAAATTGCCTTCAGTGTTCTAAACATTTCAATTGCAGAGCTCAGGTAATATCACTGTTTTTCTTAGAAGGCTAAAAATAACGTGCCCACTCTCATCTTTCCACTTAAGATCCGGCACGCCGCCATCTTAGCTAATTTTGCATAGCCAGTGAGTATTCTCTGGATCACATTTGAAAATTCTGGTATGTGAATGGGGTCAAAGGTAGGTCTTCGGCACCGATGCCACCCTTACCCTGGCTTGAGCTCAGACTGGTGCCTCACAGCACTGTATCTGATGGCGATGGTGCAAGCCTTGGATAGAGACCGAGCGGCTTCTCCTACGAGGAAGGACCTGACAAACACCATGGTCCCGTAGGTCAGCTTGTTACTCACGGGCTTCACGTACGTGCCATCAGGCTTCACCTGGACAAAGAACACGGGACTGATGCTTCCTTCTGTTAAACCCAACTGGCAGGTGGGGCTTGTGATTCTCCAAGTTTGGTCCCCAGAGTGGCGGCAATCTCCTGGGAACTTGCTTGAAATACAAAATCTCAGTCCCCATCCTGATCTACTTTAAACAGCCCTCCAGGTGATTCCGACACATGCTGAAGTCTGAGACCCGCTGGTTTAGCAAACTAGAATATGCTCTTCATACCCGCCAACTGCTTTTGATTTCATGGTCATTAATAAAAGAAGCATTGGGAATAAAACTCTATTATTCCCTTCTAGAAGAACAGACCCTTCTAACCCCGTGGTTATCAACAGCTGCTGAAACCCCAATGTTTGACACGTCTGCTCCTCTAAATATACCTGGGCATACTTCATCAGCATGTTTTCTCTGGGAATACGATAATTGTCCATCTTCAGGTAGCCATTATCCATCTCATCATAGCCAAATTTGGGGCCGATATCGCCAACAGTAATACCTACCACAGAAGAAAGGAAAGTCACCAGATGTTTGCGCTCTGCGATTCCTGGCTGGCACTGGCCTCTTCAGCTGTGTTCTACTTTCTGCAGAAGAAAGTGATCGGTTTAGCTCTTTACCTCAACATCAGATGAACAGTTCTAACCTGGCAAAGGCTTATGGGTCCCAATTTCACGAATCGGTACGATGAAGGCATGTAATCCGTAGCACTTGCCCTTTGTGATGAGCTGGGCAAGAACTATCGCATGATTTGAGGTCTTTCCAACTGTAACATCAAAGAGAACGAGACAGAGAAGTGAGCGCAAGCATTCTTACACTTTCAAAGGATAGAAATGGGGCGGAAAAGCCGTATGTTAAACACCATAAGCCGGGAACTCTCTGGGCGTCTTATGACGGCACCATGTCCAGTTTTCAGAAAGAAATCCACTTAAGCGGACAGTTATGCAAATGTGTTGAATTTTGGTAAAGCAATCCTTTGTTTTACATATATGTAAAAGCTTTTATACAAATTTTATTGAGATGTTATTAACCTATCATATTTGTAAGTTTAAGGTGTACAGCCTCTTGGTTTGATAGTAATCCTCCATTTTAAAAAGACTTTGCTTTCTTTTCTACTTTTTTCTCACTTGTTTACATAAAAAAAATTTTTTTTAAGATAACCATAAGACCACTATTCATTTCCTTTTTCTCTCTTACGGAACTGCTTTCCAGAACAGTGGCCACTAGCCACATGGGGCTCTTTACATTTAAATTAATTATAACCAAGCAGGGAATACTAAGTTACTTTCAATGATGACCAAGGAAACTGAGCTAACAATAGGAATGTTGGGAAGAGGGGCGCCTGGGCGGCTCAGTTGGTTGGGCAACCGACTTCAGCTCAGGTCATGATCTCACTGTCCGTGAGTTCGAGACCCGCGTTGGGCTCTGTGCTGACAGCTCAGAGCCTGGAGCCTGCTTTGGATTCCATGTCTCCCTCTCTCTCCCCCTTCCCTGCTCATGCTCTGTCTCTTGATAATAAATAAACGTTAAAAAAAAAAAAAATTAAAAAAAAAAAAAAGGAATGTTGGGAAGAAAAATTAGGAAAAGAGAGTAAGAGGCTGAACTCTCTATGTTGTAAATATAGACATATCTAGAACATGCACTGTAAGAGACTGTGAAACAGCTCAGAAGAGCTTAAGACTGAAGAGTTCTCTCCAGACTTCAAAAGGATATTCTTGTACAAGCTCTACATTCTACACACAATCTTGTAATGACTCTTTGAAACATCCAAGAAACGCTAAAACCGTCACATACGTCCACCAGGCCACCACTTGATGGAGGTCACGGTAGGGCTGTTGAGAATGAACTCCTGAGTTTCAGGGTCGTAAGTGGCTGTGGTTTCCAACCCTCGGAGATGAGTTCCTAAGGAAATAAGTTAAATTCACTTCGTGTAAAATAAGGGCAAAAAAAAACCAAGCACAGGGTTAAATCTCCTGCCTCCTCCTTTCAGCTCTAGAAACAGCTCAGAGAACAACAAAATCTAAAGGCAACAAAACATTTGTATATGAGCTACAAATAGCTGATAACCAAGATACGTTAATTTCCTATCTTTTTTTTTTTTTTTTTTTACAGAAAACTCTACGGGGGTGCCTGGCCGGCTCAGCTGGTGAAACCTGTGACTCCTGATCTCAGGGTCATGAGTTCAAGCCCCACACTGGGTGTGGAGCATACTTAACATACAAATTAAAACAAACAAACAAACAAACAAACAAACTCTACACCTCAACATGGGGCTTGAATTCATAACCCCGTGATCAAGAGTCACATGCCCCACTGTCGGAGCCAGCCAGGCATCCCCATCATTTCCTATACTTAAACCAGACAACTCCTATTAGGTTGAAAATATGTCAAGCATGTTCTGTTTCTACACTTGAATTGATTCACCTCTATGACAGTGGATTTGTAACATTATTTAAATCAACCAGAAGAAAATGTAAAGGCATTTTAGAATCATATTTTCAGAAGACCACAGGATATGAACATAACAGGGAAGCTAAACGTCTCTTTAACACCTCTAAGCTTTGGTATGCCAACGTCAACTCACGTATTGTGTTTACCACACCAGTTCAACATTCTGGACTTCTCTATTTACGAAGACTAAGATAACAGGTGACAGAAAGAGACTCCAGCCAAAGTTCTTGTAAATTAAGGACTTATTTCAGAGGGATGGCTAGAATAGAAAATGAGACTTAAAAAAAAACTATAATCACTATGGGGAAAAAGAGCCGCAGCTGTGACTTTGGATTTCTAAAGATCAAAGAATAAGGTGTGAGTTTTCCAATACCAGGCCTTTAACTTCCACCTGGCTGGTTCGTTAGCGTGACAAGGAAGAGTTCCGGTTTCAGACGTTTATTGGACATGGACAAGGGTTCATGCGTTAGATCCTAATATAAATGTGCCAAAATTCTTTGAAAACAGTAATGGAAAAATGTTCTAAGCGACACTCCCTCTAATAACACTACCCTGAAGCAAATGCTGAGGACCTTTTTACCAGACTGGTTTGATAATGACAGACCTCATTAAACACTTACACTTTGAAACATTTAGAAACTTCCAAGTGGAGTTACAGAAACGGCCACTTTATGAGTGATCCACAACCTTCCCAAGTGTGAATCCAGGAACCAGATACTAAGACTCATTTCACCACAGAAGGTTTTTTTTTTTTTTTTAACCAAATAAGTTTGTATAGAAAAAGAAGTAATACAGTAACAGAACAGATAGTGACAAATTGTTTGCAAATGCACAGCCGAACGAAACAGTACTCCACTTTCAGTCGTGTGAAATATGACTCAGCACCAAGAGCCAAATTAGCTGTAAAATCAAGATGAAGTTGTACACACAGAAGGAGCAAGTGTGGCAAACATACATTAGACCAGTTGTTCTGAAACCTCTAAGTAGGAGAAGAGAAGACAGAAGGAAATGAATAGCAAACACAGATACCAATTCACACCAGATAACAGGGACAGCCACCATCTCCCAGACCAACGGCCTAGAAGTGCGCCTTATCTTATTTTTGAAATAACCTTTGGCCAAACCAACTTCAGAACTTTACTGAATCAAGGCACAAAAAAAGTCAAAGTATAAAATGCTCACATTATGGTTATATAAAGCCACGCATTTCCCAGAAGCAAGTCAAAGAGCACATGTACTATTAAGCTGTGTTTCTTCTGGAATTTGTGCAAGTTCATTAAGCTATCAGTAGCAAAGGTAATGAGAGTAATAAAGAAAAAAACATGGGTTCCGATTCCACATGCACACAAATCCAGTGAACTTGAAAACCCACTCAGGAAACAAATCCTTGACCTACTGAAGGGGAACCATGAAAAAGAATAATCAGCCTATCTCTGTGCTAACATAACCTTTAATTTCCACCGACCAAGGCAATGTCTACGCCGAGACTTGTATACGCGAAAAGCCTGGACTCTGCAGAAAGATCACAGTAGGTGGCGATGCCATTGCTAACCTGTGGTGGGCTCTCCCTGTTTGCTAAGCTTGCAGAGTCCCACCCAACCCAGAAGGTAGACTGAATGCACCATACCATGGCCCATCTCTGTCTGGGCATAAGTGCCAATGATCTCCAAGTTCCAGGCGGGCATGAAGAAGCGCTCCTGTTGTTCCGCGGTTGCCTGGTGAAGTAAAGTAGGCAAGAACATGCCCAAGTGAAGATCCAGAGGCTCAGGCCGCCCTCGGTGCACAAAACTTCGAAGAAATACCAAGGATGGGCATTTGAGAGAAGAGTCATCAGGTGTGAGAGAATCAGCAATGTGAACAGAGTAAAGGGAAGGAGAAAAAAAAATTCTTTTAAGTATGGGTTAGCTGGGTGGACTTTATCATGGATAGGAGCACTGCCCCTTTTTGTATTACTTTCATAAACTCTTGGCAAATTCCATTTTCCTCAATTTGGCGAGAAGTTTTTTCTTAAGCTACTCAACTCTTGGATAATTAATCTGGGTTGAGGACTGGCTTCCGATTCCAAAGCCTGTGCAGCGCAGAAATATGCGAGTCGGGCAGAGGAGTCCAGCCTTGCAATTAAATCAAAGGAAATAAAAAATGTGAAGAGGTTGTATGGAATGGAGAATTCAAGTTGTACAATGATTTTACCCTGATGAGAAGGTGAGACCGGAGAACTTCGGTCTCTCAGGCCGACAATATGCTCCCCCAGATAAAGTGTCTCCTAGATGCATTTTCAAGAATGCTTCCAGGCTGGAGTGCTTTGTGCTGGCCCGTAAAACATCCAGCACAGATCCACACCCCTCACATGAATCTGCTAATTTCATTCAGATTCATCACAAATATCCAGCCAGGCCCTACTGAAACAATTTAATACAAAAATGGGCAGTGCTCTGCATCTGGTAATTAAGTGCAGAAATAAAAAAAGACATGCAATTTCTAGGAAAGACCATAATAATAATAATTACAAATAACAGATTCATGCATTACAGGGCGGTTAAACGTGAATTATCACTAATGATAATAAACATCTTAGGTTTAGTAATTTTGAATCCACTTAAAAAAAATGTATTTCATTTATTGTTTTTTTTAAGTAGGCTCCACACCCAGCGTGGGGCTTGAACTCATGGCACTGAGATCAAGAGTCACACGCTCTACCAACTCAGCCAGCCAAGTGCCCCCGGAATCCACTTTCTAAAGTCATTCTTTTCCATTTAAAATCTGCAGCTGCCTTAGACTTGTGCGAATTTATTTCCAATAGGAGGTACATTGATATGCCTTTGTTCTTGTTCCACATTGCTGGCATTCTATTTAATTTCCAGCTCTAACTTCATCAACTATATACTGCTCTTATTATTCTATTAGAAATGAACTGACACAAAATTTCAGTTTTAAAATTTCTCAGTATGTTCCGAAAGTAAGGAGGGAAATAACCGGGGCACACCTCCCAGGCAAGAGCCGATCAACTGTCTTCCAATCGGGTGGCTGGGCTTTCAGCTATCTGATCACATAAAAATCAAAAAACGTGCAACCGATGTGCTCATTTTACAAAGAAATGAGACTGAGGTGAGTTAAGTGCCTTCAGATCAAGAAGATAATGGCAGAGTGAGGACAAGAATCCCACCACCTAATCACATCTTCTGATTGGGGCAGTTCTTATCCAAGTGCAATGAGGACTGAGCACAATGATGAGGACACCAGAAAACCTTGCCCAGATCAGAGCAGCCAGCCTAGGAAGCAGCAAATGGAAATCCCGTAAGATGTCAGCACTGGTGGAAAATGTTTCGGTGAAAGGTCCATGGGATCTCTCTCTGCTATTTCTGCAACTTCCTACGAATTTATCGTCATTTTAAAATAAACAGTTAAAAAAATAGTGGAAATCCTCAGTTAAACACATTCATGTGAGGAGAGAGAGTGCTTTCACTCACAAACAGGAATGCCACTGTCTCCAGTTTCGAAAAGGATGGGACCTAGGAAGAAAAATAAATGTACACCGAGGATGTAACAGAAGAAAACTCTTTGAACCAGGGCTGAAAACTGAGGCTTGGGACCAGCCACTTTTAGGGCTGAAAGACTACTATGCCTTACTAGAACCCAGAGCAACTGCTGGTAAAGGCAGGGCCACTCTGAAGCACCCATCAGACTCCTGGGAGGGGTCTGCATCAGGGTGCCGTATAATGGAGCAACAAATACCAAGGTTACAAAAATACACTTAGTAGGGCAGGGGTAAACTATTGTAATCAGAAACCGTTTTGAGGGGCACCTGGGTGGCTCGGTGGGTTAAGCCTCAGGTCATGATCTCACAGCTCATGAGCTCAGGCCTCACACAGGGCTCTGTGCTGACAGCTCAGAGCCTGGAGCCTACTTCAGATTCGGTGTCCCTCTCTCTGCCCCTCCCTCTCTCACTCTGTCTCTCCAAAATAAATAAACAAAAAAAAAAAAAAAAAAAAAAGAAAAAGAAACCGTTTTGAGACCAAAGAATGTTTTTAGGAGAAAAATGTCTCTCGTGACTAAGATAAGGACTATTCACAAGTGGATGAAATTTAGACACGTTGCAAGGAGAAAGTGACTGGATAGTTTTTGTTTTTATTTATTTATTTTTACTTAAGTCAAGTATTTGTTGCATAAAGCTGGTTATGCATGATAAAGATTATATATTATTTTTAAATAATTTATTTTGAAATTATAAAGGACGAACATTTTGCTATGGTGAAGCGGTGCAGTCAATTCTTTTAAAACCATTAACACCTGGGGCGCCTGGGTGGCTCAGTCGGTTGAGCGTCCGACTTTGGCTCAGGTCATGATCTCACAGCTTGTGGGTTCGAGCTCCGCATCGGGCTCTGTGCTGACAGCTCGGAGCCTGGAGCCTGCTTTGAATTCTGTGTCTCCCTCTCCCTCTGCCCCTAACCCACTCACATTCTGTCTCTGTCTCTCTCAAAAATAAATAAACTTAAAAAAAAAAAAAAAACAAAAACAGAAAAAAAAACATTAACACCAAAAGGCCTGCCCAGTATCTGCTACGTGATACTGGGCTGGAAAGGCTGGTAGCCAATGCTGAGGACAAATTATTAGACTGATAATATATAAGAAAGAAAGAACTCAAAATAGCATCTCCACGGACAGCATGATTATAATGCCAGGGAATCAACAATAAAATACCATCAATA
Source organism: Neofelis nebulosa (assembly GCF_028018385.1). Lineage (NCBI taxonomy): Eukaryota > Metazoa > Chordata > Mammalia > Carnivora > Felidae > Neofelis > Neofelis nebulosa. The sequence goes on along the minus strand of NC_080797.1, from coordinate 18,631,428 downwards.
ATAAGTGAACTTAGAAAAGCTGTAGGCTATAAGGAAAAAAACCCACTGCATTATTATCCATTAGGACCATTGAAGGAGATATATCAGGAAAGAGAAAAACAATTTATAAAAGCAACAAAATGTTTAAAAATGTTTAAGTAACTTAGGTCAGGATGTTAAAGATTTAATTAAGAAAAAAATATCAGGGGCACCTGGGTGGCTCCGTCGGTTAAGCGACCGACTTCGGCTCAGGTCATGATCTCACTGTCCGTGAGTTCAAGCCCTGCGTCGGGCTCTGTGCCGACAGCTCAGAGCCTGGAGCCTGTTTCAGATTCTGTGTCTCCCTCTCTCCGACCCTCCCCTGTTCGTGCTTTGTCTCTCTCTGTCTCCAAAATAAACGTTAAAAGAAAAAAAAAATTAAAAAAAAAAAAGAAAAAAATATCAGCACTAATGGGATGGATAAAAGAAGATAAATAACAGAAAAGAAATTGCTAAATCCTGGTCAAGATGTCAGTCCTTTATTATAATAAAGATAATACTTCCCAAGGACATATAAGGATTTAATGTAACACAGATTTGAAATTCCTGTAGAATATAATTTAGATTTTGACAAATTAAGATCATAATTCTCCCAGAAGTATATAATAACACCAAATATGTAGGTCTTAAAGTGTAACAATAGCAGGCTTATCTTACTAGATTTTTAAATATCTTACAAGGCAATAATGAACCAGTGTATGACATTTATGAGAAAAATGGACAAATCAACGTAATATTTGTAAGGTTCCAGAAATAAATAGAAACTCATAAAAGTCTAAGAAGAAGCGGAAAGAATTAACAATGGGAAAAGAAACCCACTAGTTAATAAAACATAAAATTAGTGTGGGACTCATTCATCACTCTATACCATATACAAGTCAAAGCATTAAGCATCAATCAATCAAACAAACAAAAAAAACTGTTAGAAAATAGAGAATAATTATCCAAGCTATGAGGAAAAAATTTTATACCCACTCAGAGAAGGATGCATTAAATACAGAAAGCCAAAACGTTTAACAAAACAGATGGCAATAGAAAAAAACACTGGCAGGATACTATATAACCATGTAAGATCAACACACAGATTCTATTGAATCAATACTCAGAGAAAAATCCAGTTCATACATAGGAAATGTATACAGTAAGCCAAAACATGTAATAACATCCAGGCTCACTGGCACTGGAAAATTAAAACTTCAACTCTTAGATATGAAGGTAGCAAAAGCATTTAAAGTAACCACGCTGACGGGGTGTATGGAGACACAGTATGCTAGCAAGTCCCTAAATACACTATAAAAAGGTTCTGTGTTAAACCATGAAATGGAGGCTATACAATGTTCCTTTCAATACAGTAATTCACATCTGAGAAAGATATTCTGAAGGCATAACTCCAAAGGACACAGTTTTTAATAAAGAAGTTTATATTGCTATTAAAAACAATAGCGGGGAATTAGAACAGGCCAAAAACCGCGGGAGCGTGTCTCACGAGAAGTTCAATAGGGAAGAGACTCAGAAGAAAGAGAACAGGAGACAGAGCAGTGAAAATACAAGTGGAGAAAAACTAGTGGCTTACACAGTCAAGGTGACGGTCTATTTCTCGAGTTTCAAAGGAAGAAAGGTGCTTTAGTTCATATTTGAGTATTAGAGATGGGAAGGTGCAGATATAGCCCATCAATATTCCAGGATGGTAACTATGTATTATATAAGCTCTATTTTCCTGAATAACAGCAACAGAAAACAAAGCAAGGATTGCAGTAAAGTGGCCACAACTTGAAACGGACAAGTATCTGTCAAGACCAAACAGACCACCTGCTTTGTGACCTGGAGAAAAGTACGGCCAGGATGATTATCACTGGACCACGTTCCACAGACGGTCCCTTCAACGCCAGAACCCCACGGAGAGGGTGCACCCCTCAGCCCACACCTCTGCCTTTGCTTAAGGGTACAGACCCAGAGACCAAATGTGCGTCCGGTTTTGTGCACCTACACAGACAGGTGAGCATTTAGAGGCGAGAAGACAGAAAACAGGTGATCGAGACTTCGTGCAAGGGACTGAATTTTAAGATTCTTGAGGATCCTGGGATGAGCCTGAGCAATACCATCTCCTCGCTTCTCGGCAGCCACCTAGAGCTGAAAGAATCCCAAACTCGACGTGACCGCCAACTCTGTGACAATACTTTAGACAACCGTCGTCAACCAATCAACGTTCCAGAGGCTCAGGATTTCCTCCCTCTGCACAATTTGCTCTATTTCCAGCCTCTTTGATGTTGAAGGACTTCTTATTCTTACACAGTCACCGGACGCAAATGAACTGACAGCCTGGTGCTCCCGGAAAAGGACAGTAGCAGACACAGCACGACAAACACCAATATGAATGAACAAGATTCCAGCAAAGCAGCGAGACCCAATCTCACAACCCTGTTCTCTAAAATACAGAGATTAAGGGGCGCCTGGGTGGCGCAGTCGGTTAAGCGTCCGACTTCAGCCAGGTCACGATCTTGCGGTCCGTGAGTTCGAGCCCCGCGTCAGGCTCTGGGCTGATGGCTCGGAGCCTGGAGCCTGTTTCCGATTCTGTGTCTCCCTCTCTCTCTGCCCCTCCCCTGTTCATGCTCTGTCTCTCTCTGTCCCAAAAATAAATAAAAAATGTTGAAAAAAAAAAAATTAAAAAAAAAAATAAAATACAGAGATTAAGACAAAGCTGGTTCAAATACAAGAAAATATCCGAAAAATAAAGGCAGAAAAGGAAAGAAAACTAACAAATGCAAACTCACCCAGAACAACATAGGATCTCAGTCCGATTTCTGGGCTCCTCAAGCCGGTAAACTTCAAGTTACCGTTTCTTCCTCTTTCAAAATTTAGGGCAAGTATACATTTACAATGTAGTTTACAGAGGCAGAAAGGTTAGACCGATATACATATCAGGCCCATTTAGCCTCAGAATAATTTACATCTTTATGCCTCCTATAAATAGCACCACTGTAAGTCAAATTCCACAATGATGCATACAGAAACAAAACAAAAAAAAGGGCTCTGTACCACAAAACTATTTCAAGATTACAAAACTCTCCCTCTCTTTCTCTCCACCACCTCCCCCCACGAGGATGACCGTAAGAGTGTTACATTCCTGCCCTTAGGCAGGTTGCTTTAGCGTTGGCCATCCACGGAGCTCAAGTCCTGGGTGTCTTGGCCGGGTGTTCGTAAGACAACATCACTACAGAACCTGCAGCTCTCACGGGGATCATGATAAAGAACATCTTTTTTTTTAATTTTTTTTTTTTTCAACGCTTTTTATTTATTTTTGGGACAGAGAGAGACAGAGCATGAACGGGGGAGGGGCAGAGAGAGAGGGAGACACAGAATCGGAAACAGGCTCCAGGCTCCGAGCCATCAGCCCAGAGCCTGACGCGGGGCTCGAACTCACGGACCGCGAGATCGTGACCTGGCTGAAGTCGGACGCTTAACCGACTGCGCCACCCAGGCGCCCCAAGAACATCTTAAACCATTTCACAAATCAAAAAGCACCAAATCAAATACAAAAATGAAGTTTTCAGGGTATCTCCGTCCCTTCCTCTTTTCCTTATTTACATAATGGAAGCATTATGGTAATTAAGGAATGAGACTGGGCAGCTCAAATTCAAAACCCCCAAACCTGCCAATGGCCTTGTCTATGAAAACAAACCTCTTTCACCTTAAGACCAAGCACAAAACTTTTTTGAGTAGGGCATTCATGAACAATTTAACCAATGACTGACAATACAAAGTCCAAAAACACGTAAAAGGAAAAGATATAATAAAAAGACTACTGTAGTCGGGGCACCTGGGTGGCTCATTCGGTTGAGCGTCAGACTTCGGCTCAGGTCACCATCTCACGGTTCGTGAGTTCGAGCCCCACATCCGGCTCTGTGCTGACAGCTCGGAGCCTGGAGCCTGCCTCGGATTCTTGAGTCTCCCTCTCTCTCTGACCCTCCCCTGCTTGCATTCTGTCTCTCTCAAAAGTAAATAAACATTTAAAAAAAAAAAAAAAAGAAAGAAAGAAAGAAAGACTACTGTAGTCAAATGCAGAGAATCCTGAAACTTTCCCCAAACTGCCTTACAGCCCAGCTAGCAGGCAATGGAAGAAAGATTAAGACACTTAAATGCTCCAACCCTCTGCCCCGCCCAGAAAATCAGCATCTTCAGCTTCATTAAAGCAGAGAGGCAACTTCCAGATGTTGCTGAGCCATTAACACTCACAAGAATTTCCAACAAAGTCATCTGTATAATAGACACCAACACAATTTTGCCATGTTTCAATCCTATCTTTCCAAACTGCTCAACAGTCATTAAAATGGGGTACACGTGAAGCAGGGGTAAAAAGGCTTTCAGAAGGAACAGTGGAGGATGAGAGTCCTGGGCACGTTTATGGGAAAATGACCTATGAGAAAACAAGAAGCTGGATTTTATTTAAGGTGTGACATCTAAAAGACCAAATCCCAAAAGGGCAGCAGCAGGAAAAGACGAACACCAGGGGTCATTTGTCAATTTAAGTCCTGAGGTGGGTTACCCACGGACCCTCAAATGTGGACTAACCGTGGCCCATTTCCGTCTGGGCGTAGGTGCCAATTATCTCCAATCCTTTGCAGGAGAGCAGCCATTTCTCTTGCTGAGCAGTGGTGCCCTGATTCAGCAAGGTGGGAATAAACATGGAGTAATTGAGGCTCACAGGTTCCACAAAATTGACCAAATGTATTCTACAGGAGAGAAAAGAAAAGGGATCTCAGCCTTACTCTAGAAACTGCATTCTACTACCCATTCTTGTCAGACAGCCATGGCCCTCAGGGACTGAGGTTAGGACAATTTGAAGCCTTCTCTCAAGAAATTAAATCAGAAGTTTACCATTTCCCAGCAAAAAGGCCAAATCCAGTGGTATCTACTGCCTCCCCCTCAAGTCATTTCAGGGCCAGAAATCCTCTTTAATTCTACACTTCATCCAGGAAGCAAATTCTACCCATGTTTTATAGCTTAGAAACCCCTGTGTTTTTTTGTTTTGTTTTGTTGGTGTCATTTGTTGGTTTGATTGGTTGGATTCTTTGGAGTGTGTGTGTTTATTTTCAGATTTTACTTGTTCTGAAAATCAGAAGGAACCCCATACGACATTTATTTGTAGGACTGTTAACAAAAACAACTAAATAGTTTAATCTTTCCCTAGATAAATAAAGCAAACATCTAGGATAGTAAATATATACTATACCCCAGGGCCAAACCACAGATCTCTAAAAGTCTTCCGGGTTTACAGATGGGTAAGTAGGTAATGTGAGAATGTTAAATGTTTACTGCTGATGATCTTTGATAACCACTCCAGATTAAAGGAATTCCAATCATACTAAAATTCAGCCTTCAACTATTTTCTCATAAAACAGAATCTGTGGGTACACCCGAGTGGCTTAGTCGGTTGGGGATCTGACTCTTGATTTCGGCTCAGGTCACGATCTCACAGTCATGAGATTGAGGCCCTCGTTGGCTCCCCGATGATGCCTGCTTGAGATCCTCTCTCCCTCTCTGTCCCTCCCTTGCTTGTGCACCTGCACGCTGTCTCAAATAAAATAAATAACAAAACAAACTGTGCGATAGTCAAAATACAATTTACATACGCTAGTCAGCTTGGTTATGCCATTAAAGATTTTACCAGGGTCTATTTTGCTCTACCTACCTACCTACCTACCTACCTACCTACCTATGTTAAAGGAGAAAACAAGTGTCACCTAACTGCTTTTCACAACTCTGCAAGGAATGAATAGGAAGCAGTGTCACCGGTTTATCTTGGTCTGTCCAATGAGGACAGCATGAATTAAAAGAAAGAGGGAGAAGGCTGTCAGTTCACTTCTGGGGACTGAATCCCAGCCCCACCGCCTTTAGGTTGGAAGATCACCTTTAAGGGTGCTGTGGACAAGCTGAAACATCTAAGGAGTGCCTGGATCCGAGAAACATCAAAAATGCCCTTTTAACCCAGAGATTCTAGACTTTTTACACCAGTGTCAAATGTCATTAAACTAAGTGGAGAACAAGAGGAAAAAGGAGGGGTATGAATAGAAGAAGTGAATTGAGTTAGCTTCTCAGTAACTTGGATTAACAGGAGTTTCCTGCTGCTGGACTGTAGAGAAGCAACACCCCGCCTCACTGAAGTGAGGGTCAAAAGCCTGAGGAGGTGGATAAATGTAGAAATTGTTCTCTCAAAGGTAAGAGCACCACCGCATTCCTTAACAATCATACTTTCCTAAAAGAGGAAACAGACTTAGGAGAGTTTCTGAGAAATAGAAGCAGAAATTTAGGTGCTAAAAATGGTGGCAAGATAAGACACTCCTATTCCCTGGAGGGAAGTGAGGAGCTGTGGGTTTATAAAATGACGATACTGACACAATATAATTCTGGGAAACTCAGAGAGAAAAATACGTGACACAAAACAGACTGCCCAATGTTTATGTTAATAAACATAGTGAGATTCTTTTGAAGATACTCGAAAACCAACTCATGAACAAAATCCCAGTGCTTGTTTTTCAATTGTTTAATTCCTCCTGAAAATGCTTTTCAAGGAATCAGCTGTAAAACCTAAAGAGAGTAACAGATACCACGGCTGATCTTCATCAGAATTTTAAACAGTCTTAAGACCGTTTTAGTTTTCATAGTAAACAGGACAGTTAATAGACAAAATTACAGGAGAGTAGATTAGGAAAACAACTTTTACATTCCCCAAACAGCAAGGTTTTTACCCCGAAGACTGGAGAGCACATTTCTTTTATTGCTCGAGTTGAGAAATCTCAGTATTTTACTAATATTCCATCAACTTTAAAATATTCCCATATGTGAATTTTATTTTGAGATAGGAGAAATAATTGTAAAGAAACCAGTAAATGCTCAAAATCTCCAGAAAGAGAAATATTACTGTATTTCATCAGTTCTAGCATGTAATAAGTCAGGTGTATCTCACAACTAACAGGATGTCATAGTTAACTGGCTGCATTTCTTTCTTCTTAGCGCTACGTGAAACATGCGTGTTAGTTACAATGGATGGCAGGTTGAAACTCAATGGCTTTCAGTAACTGCCAAAACTGATTTTCAATCCCCTTTTCTCGCAGAAGTTGATCTCCCTGTCCTGTCCTAGAACCACTGGAAGGATATCAAAAGGTGGGTTAAATTTTGTACTCTACATTCCCTAAACAGCAAGGTCTATATCATGAAAAAAGATAGACGAAACTGGCTTGTGTCCTCTGCTCTTTAACCCACATAAAGGAATTTGTTCTACTTCATTGTGACTTCACTCCACTCTGGTTACACCACTGATTATGAAATCTCCTAACCAACTCTGAAACACATAGCATCAACCATTTAAAAGCAAAATGAAACAAACCTCTTCTTTTGGGTCGTTTCAAAAAAGAATAAAACCTTACTAAATTCTTAAATTTTACATAAAACCCAATTCAGGTAATTCAGACACATAGCCATCTGGGAGTTACTCAACTTCAATACTCCCACAGCCATGATGAGTTACAAACTTCAAAAGTGAAAAAAGAAGGGGCGCCTGGGTGGCGCAGTCGGTTAAGCGTCCGACTTCAGCCAGGTCACGATCTCGCGGTCCGTGAGTTCGAGCCCCGCGTCGGGCTCTGGGCCGATGGCTCGGAGCCTGGAGCCTGTTTCCGATTCTGTGTCTCCCTCTCTCTCTGCCCCTCCCCCGTTCATGCTCTGTCTCTCTCTGTCCCAAAAATAAATAAAAAACGTTGAAACAAAAAAAAAAAAAAGTGAAAAAAGAACATTTGGAAGCGAGTAAGTACTCTGATTTGGACTACCAAAAATAAACAAATCCTAACTTTATGACTAAAATGGAAAGGAGTTCTCAGGCAGTCCTAAGGGCCAGAGTAAATGATTCCATCCTCCACAATAATAACCAGGTCAGACTGAAAATAATTAGACACTGAACATATTAGAGGCAGTAGAATAAGGGAGCATTTATATTAGTACATAAACGCAGAACTTGTAACATGTTCCATTCTTCTTAGCTCTTGAATATACACCATTCCCGTCACTTAATCTTTACTGATAGAAAATACTGGAATCCTTCTAAAATGTGGAAACCTAAAAAAACGAAGTGCCCAAGAATAAACAAGAAGCATAAGAGAGGCTACAAGCCAAAGAAAGGACCTTGTGCTAAGGTCATGTAATTATAGTGTTTATTTAGATAAAGGCAAAAAAAAAAAAAAAAAAGGTGCTTGTTTCTAATTAAAAAACAAAACACAACAAAAAACAGACGGTCTGGAAAAAGTACATACTCTTTTCAGCATAAGGACCAAGGCATTTTGAGGCCTCCTATGCCCAAGAGCCATTTAAATCACACTGCCACCAGATTCAAGAATGCTGGGTTCTTAGAATGCTTTGTATTCAATTCTGAAATCTTCATCCAACCCACATTTTCCATTATTTTAAACTCAACATCTACACTCTCATACGGAAAGACAATCTGCTATCACTCCAAGATACTGTTTGGTCTTGCAACTAAAATTTGTCCCAGGGTGGGGGCGCCTGGGTGGCTCAGCTGTCTGACTTCTGCTCAGGTCATGATCTCGAGGTTCGTGGGTTGGAGCCCTTTTGTCCGGCTCTGTGCTGACAGCTCAGAGTCTGAACCTGCTTCTGATTCTGTGCCTCCCTCTCTCCCTGCCCCTCCCTGCTTGCACTCTGTCTCTCTCTCTCTCTCTCTCTCAAAAATAAATAACCATTAAAAAAAATTTTTTTTAATCATTCCAAATCCTGCCTCTAAATTTAACAAGCCTCCTTCTTACAAAGAGCAAAGTCATTTTGCAAGCAACTCAAATCACTCCAAGTTGAGAGGTCTGAACCAAACAAATGGGTACTGATTCTTAAGAAGGGGAAAAAAACCCAAAACCCTGCAGCATCTCCATTCATTATCGGCCTTCTACAAATGTCATCCTTTTAAAGGGCTTCCAGTACAAAAGCAGACACTGTTTTTCACACACATAACTTTAAAGTGGAGTGAAAATATGCAATTTGAGTCTTCAAACACCAAGTCCGATGGAAAAGGAAGCCACAGGCTGCGGGTTTAAATGTGAAGTTTGGGCTTGGGCACTTCATCTATGGGAAGGGATACCTACTTTTTAAACCACACGATTTCTTCAGGGTCTGCGATGCCAAACTCCCTCATCTTCTTCACCATGCTGGCGCTCTTCTTAACAGCCACCTCGTAACGCTGGCTGCGACTGAGGAAGTTCAAGTCCTCATGCTGGAAGTCTGGGTCATTCAGAATCAGGTTCTCTGCAAGGGAGTTAAAGGGCATCGAGAGGAAGACAGAAATTCAGGGCTCCGTGACCCCTTGAATCCCAGCAGCTTTCAGGGTGCGGGCACAGCTCCCCTCTCGGGATGGACGACATCCGTCACTCAGCCCCGGGGGGCCCCAGGGAGTGGGGGTCCCGGCTCCCCTACAGCTGAGCCCCGCGCGGCTCAGGCGCTGCGGCCTACTCTCCACAGCGCCCCCCCACGACTCCTCATCGAGGGAATCTCGAGCCGCGCTCGGGCAAGGAGGGAGGCCTCGTCTGCCGCCCTCACCGATCTCTCGGCGGCGCCGGGTGTTCTCGGGGCTGCCGTCCAAGACGTGCGTGAGCAGCTCCGGGTTGAAGCTGGCGGCTTCCCGCTCCCTGCGAAGATCCTGGTTCATGGTGGCGACCGGCAGCGGCGGTGGCAGCAGAAGCCAAGGTGGCGGCGGCGACAGCGACGACGGGTGTCCACGGCTCCAGCGCGGGCCCGGCCCTAAGAGCCGCCCCGGGACGGCGCGAGACCCCGCCCCCGCTCGCCTCGGCCCGCCCCGGCCCGCCCCTTTTCCTTTCCAGCCGCCCGTCTGCGCTCCGCCGACTGAGGCCCAGGCGGAGGCGGCGCCGGCGTGGACGCCGTGACCGCGGCCAGCAAGGGGGCGGACGAGCCCCCCGCTCTCGTCCAGGGAAGTCCTAGGGCGGCCCCCAGGGAAGGGGACCCCGGAAGACGAGCCAGAAATCGCCCTGGAGGAAGAAGCGCGGAGCTCCCGCTAACCCGCCCCTCCCTCGTCACGTGACCGCGCGGGGCGAAAAGAGGGAACCCAGGGCCGCTGCGACGCCCGGACAGGTTGGCGACGGGGTTGGGAAGGGGCGGGGCGACGCGACTGAGGAGGAGTGCGCCTGCGCCGTAGCCGTTGCCCGTCCCGCCGCTTCCGGGTCCGCGTGCAAAGGCCTCCCCGGAAATGAGGTGGGAAGGTGGACCCAAGGTTCTGGGCGGGGTTGAGTCTGTCGGCCGTGCGACGTTGTTGGGGTGGGTTGTCGTAGGATTTCCCCGAGCCCTTCCAGGTTGGAGGAAGAAAAAGGGACTAGAACAAAAGTCGCACTGGGAAGAGACTCCAGTTATCTTGTGTTAAGATAATGGCATCCTTGCTGCCTGAAGCTTCGGGGAGCTGAGTATGGGATTGCCGGCGCTGCTCCCTGTCTGTTGGGTGGGTGTGGACCAGATTGTGACCGAGCTGGCAGTTTAGAGGTCTTGGAATCCGGACTTTTTTGTTTGACCAGTTATCATCGTCGTCATCAAAGTAACAGTTGCCCACGTTTAGGGTACCTAGTATCCGAGAATTTGTAATGAGAAAGCTCCCCATCCTCAGAGGCAGCCCCCTTCAACCAGTTGTGTTTTTAATTCTGATTACTAAAAAATTGCTAAACAAAATACTTACATGCTAGTTCCTGATTTCTTCTAGTTACCGTTTGACTTCATACCACGATAAATGAGGATAGAGCATAGTACACCATCCCCTTCTTTCTCCCTAATTTACCCTTGTAACTTGAAGCAACCTACTCATCCATTGGGTTTTAAAACTATGCACTCCGTTCTCTGTTACTTATTACATCAGTTTTTAGTAGTAATCCTGGGAATAGGTTAAGGTAAGTGAAGCATCCCCTTGGGACACAATTTAAGGGAGCACTACTCAAGATTGATAAAGGCAAGATAGTTATTACTGATCTTTCCTTTTGTCTCAGTTCCCCATACACCAGGACTAGCCACTGTTGCTACGTTTTTAATGCCCCCAGACATTAAACTATTATTTAGTTTGGCTTACTCAGGTAAGGGAGAGCGCTCCTTGGCAGAGCTTTGGCAGGGCCTCAGGAGAAGGTAAGGCCAGAATTTATGGTGAGTTGGAAGTTTGGTTTAAGGCATGTCGTTCACTTCAGGGTCGGGTAAGAACTGATGCGCGACAGTGGAAAAATGGTGGAAACGTCAAGGCAAGAGAATTCCGATCATCTCAGCGGGCAAACTGGCTATTGATGGTCAAACCATTTGCATAGGCTGGACATTCAGGAAAAGTATTTAAAGGAAAAAAAAAAAGTGCTAATGGAAGCTAAAGTCCCGTTAATGTAGGCAGTAAGATGTGGTTTGGGTTCTCTGTGTCCAGGCTGAGTGTGGAGGTAGATGGTCTTTTCTTCATGAATACATTCACCTGTTCAGTAAATATTTAATACTGTACCAGATGCTGTGTTAGGCACAGGAGAGACTCTGAGGAATAGAGGAAACCCTGCCCTCCTGGAACTGGTCATCTAGTGGGAGACAGAGGCATTAAGCAAGTAAACAAATCCCACTGTTTGAAATTGTATTATTCAGTAAACTGGAATGAAAGAAAATAAATGAAGCTAAGGGGATAGAGTGGGGGTGGTGGAGAATGAGAATTTGGAGAGGGTCGACAGGGATAGAGTGGGGGTGGTGGAGAATGAGAATTTGGAGAGGGTCGACAGGGAAGGGCTCGCCGAGGAAGAGGAGGATGAGGTGGGGCCAAAGTAAGGAAAGAAAACCAGTTACGTGAAGGTCTGGGGAAGACCGCTCAAGTCTGAGGAAAAGCAAGTGTGCAGGTCCTGAGGGCGAGCTAGAGGAGGTGTGGTGGTAAACAAGGGCAGAAAGGTAGGCCAGGTGCCAACCCCATGTGGCATTGTGGGCCAACAAAAAGACTTTCAATTTTTTACTTTATTGATTTTTTGGAGACAGAGTGGAAGTGGGGGCAAAGGGCAGCGGGGGAGAGAGAGAGAGAGAGACAGAGATTGAGAATCTTAAGCAGGCTCACTGCTCAGCAAGGATCCTGATGAGAGACTCGATCCTACGACCCTGGGGTCATGACAGCCAAAATCAAGAGTCCGACAACTGACTCTTAGCCACCTAGATGCCCCAAGATCTTCAATTTTAACAGGAGTTTATAATAGGAAGCTTTTAGTAGATTTTCATTGGGGTTATGTGATGTGATTTACATTTTTAAACACTTTGTTGTGGAAATGTTCAAACGTACAAAGGTAGAAGGAATAATACAACAAACCCCATATACTTTTCCCCCAGGTCCAATAATTTTCCACTATAATTCCATCCACTTCCCTACCACATTAATTTTAAGTAAATCCAATATCCTATCACCTATAAATACTTTTAGGATGTATCTTTAAACTCTTTAACATGATCCTAATATCATTATCACACTTGGAAATATTAGCACAAATTTCTTGTCATCATTGCAATTAATTCAAATGTTTCTTAAAAAACTATCTACAGTAGGGGCACCTGGGTGGTTCAGTCAGTTAAGCATCTGACTTCAACTCAGGTCACGATATCGCGGTTGATGAGTTTGGGCACCACGTCGGGCTCTGTGCTGACAGCTCAGAGCCTGGAGCCTGCTTCGGATTCTGTGTCTCCCTCTCTCTCTGCTCCTCCCCTGCTCATGCTCTGTCTCTCTCTGTCTCAAGAATAAATAAACATTAAAAAAATTTTTTTTAATAATAAAATAAAAAACAATTACAAAAAAAATTGTCTACAGTTAGTTTGTTCAAACCAGGGTCCAGACAAAGTTTACGTGTTGCAGTTGGTTGGGATAAGAATCTTAAGCCTCTTAATGTACAGGTTTCCACTATACGACTTTTTTTTTTTTTTTTTTTTTTTTTTACAATTTGTTGGAAAAGCTAGGTCATTTTTCACATTGAACTTCCCACAACCTGGATTTTTACCATCTCTGGATATCTTTGATGTTCTCTGTAAGCTGTTGGTTGTATCTAGAGGCATTGTGAGATTCAGACTTGAGGTTCTGGCAAAAAAAAGAAAAAAGACTCCCTGTGGCATATTTTCCATTTTAAAATATCACTCTGGCTATTATGAAGAGAGTGAGCAGAAGGAAAATAGTGGAAATGAAGAGACTGGTGATAAAGCTGATGTAAGCTTGGACTGGGGTGGCTTGGTTGGAGTCAGGTGCATAGATTCAATGTGTATTTTGAGGTAGAATTGACAGAAATTTGTGACGGGTAGGATGAGACCATGAGAAAAGGGAGACCTCAAGAGCGACTACTGGGCTTGAGCCGATGGAAGATGGGGGTGTGACCTGGAGGTGATATTAGAGCCACAGGACTCGGTTCTGGTTAAAACATCACCTACCTGTGTCTATTTCCTCTCCTTCCCAGGACCCATCTAAATGGACCACGAGAACAGGAGAACAGTAATTATCAAATCAAGGAAATACAATGGAAATACAATACTATTGGTACAAGACTATAATCTACAAACCTTTTCATGGGTTTACAATTGTGCAGTTATGTCCTTCATCATACTTTTCTCCTGCAACCAAGATCAATCCAGGATCATGAATTCTGTTCCGTTGTATTAGTTTTCTAGGGCCGCAACAAAGTACCACACACGGGGTGCCTTAAAGAACAGACATTTAGGGGCGCCTGGGTGGCGCAGTCGATTGAGCGTCCGACTTCGGCCAGGTCACGATCTCGCGGTCCGTGAGTTCGAGCCCCGCGTCAGGCTCTGGGCTGATGGCTCGGAGCCTGGAGCCTGTTTCCGATTCTGTGTCTCCCTCTCTCTCTGCCCCTCCCCCGTTCATGCTCTGTCTCTCTCTGTCCCAAAAATAAAAAAAAAAAAAAAAAAAAGAACAGACATTTATTGTCTTATAATTCTGGAGATCAGAAGTCCAAGATCAAGATGTAGACAGCTTTGGATCCTTCTGAGGCTGTGAGGGAGAGTCTGCTCCATGCCTCTCTCAGCTTCTGATAGTTTGCTGGCAGTCCTTGGTGTTCCTTGATCTCTGTGCACATCACTCTGGCCTCTGTTTCCATCTTCACGTGGCCACCTCCCTGTGTGCATGTCTGTGTCCACCTCTCCCCAACTATAAAGACACCAGATTAGAGCCCATCCTAACGATCTCATTTTAACTTGATTACCTCTGTGAAGTCCCTGTCTCCAAATAAGGTCATATTCTGAGGTATTAGGAGTTAGAATTCCAACATACCTTTTTGAGGGGACACATTTTACCCCCTAACAGGTGACGTGTCTCTTTAATCTCTTTTAACTGGAGCAATTTCTTTGTCTTCTGTGACTGACGTGTTTGAAATATATAAGCCATTCATTCTGTAGAATGTCCCTCAATTCAGAAGTCTGATATTTCTTCATGATTAGATTCAGGTTATGCATTTTTTTTGTAGAAATATCACAAAACAGGGGTGCCTGGGTGGCTCAGTCGGTAAAGCAGCTGACTTCGGGTCAGGTCATGATCTCACAGCTTGTGAGTTCAAGCCCCATGTTGGGCTCTGTGCTGACAGCTCAGAGCCTGGAGCCTGTTTCAGATTCTGTGTCTCCCTCTCTCTCTGCCCCTCCCCTGCTCACACTTTGTCTCTCTCTCTCTCTCTCTCTCTCTCTCTCTCTCTCTCTCTCTCAAGAATAAATAAAACATTTAAAAAAAATTTTTTTAAAGAAATATCACAAAACAATGTGAGTACTGTACCTCAGGCGGTACAGTAAGGTCATATTTGCTAAGTTCCTTTACCGTGAAGTAGATCATTTTTCTGTTTGTAATTAATAGGTAATCTTTGGGCAGATCTGTTGAGACCAGGTAAATAGCCTGTTCCTCATCGGACTCTTACCCAGTACATGTAACATTCATTGATGATTCTTCTCTGAATACATTTTTACTCTGGTGATTGCAAAACTTTTAAAGACACGGTACACAATCCTTTTATTTTGTTTTTGTAAAATTCACTTCGTTGAGGTTACATTTAAAATTTGTAGCAATCCCCATGTGCTAGAATCTTCTGAGGCCAAAGTTCAAACAACCTGATGCAATTTGAACTTTAAAGTTGAAGGTTCCTTGTGCAATATAAGCTAACAAAGAATTGTAACTTTACAAACATTTATGAGTCAGGGTTGGTGATCAAGCCCAGGTGGGGGACAGTGTGGTGCTCTGAGACAACATGGGAGCACCACGCCCCTTCCCACATACCTTGCTCCACACGTCTCTTCCATCTGGCTGTCCCTGACTCTTATCTTTTTATAATAAACCGGGGATCTCTTCCAATTGTGGAGTAGTAAACATATACGATCAAGATTCTTATCCCCTAGAAGGAAACCCAAAGCTGATAAAAGCTGTAATGATCTTGGTTTTGGGTGTTACTTCTCTGTCCTTCAGTCCTACTGCAGAAATCTTAGCAATTGCTTCAGAAAAAAAAAAGGAAGAAGCAGTCACACTGGGTCACTATCCTTCCCATCCTTCCCGTATGGTATTTTCTAATTTCCCAGTTGTTTTTTATTATTTTAAAAAAAAATTTTTTTTAACGTTTATTTATTTTTGAGACAGAGAGAGACAGAGCATGAACGGGGGAGGGGCAGAGAGAGAGGGAGCCCAGAGTCCGACGCGGGGCTCGAACTCACGGACTGCGAGATCGTGACCTGAGCCGAAGTCGGACGCTTAACCGACTGCGCCACCCAGGTGCCCCATCCCAGTTGTTTTTTAAAAAAGAAGAAGAAGGGGCGCCTGGGTGGCGCAGTCGGTTAAGCGTCCGACTTCAGCCAGGTCACGATCTCGCAGTCCGTGAGTTCGAGCCCCGCGTCGGGCTCTGGGCTGATGGCTCGGAGCCTGGAGCCTGTTTCCGATTCTGTGTCTCCCTCTCTCTCTGACCCTCCCCCATTCATGCTCTGTCTCTCTCTGTCCCAAAAATAAATAAAAAAAAGTTGAAAAAAAAATTAAAAAAAAAAAAAAAAAGAAGAAGAAGAAGAATATTTCTCTTGTTCATACCATGGAATTTTCTCCCAGAAGTGGATATTTTGCCTTGGGCAATGAAAAGGGAAGGCTCGGAAGTACAGGTTATACCAGTACTCAGACTTCTAAAGGCATTATTTGAAATCCTGCTGAGCCACAAGAAAAGCCAGTCCTGACATACCTACTCAGAAACTCTTGAATGTCTGATGATACATAGATAATGATTTGGTGAGCCCGCTGTGCTTTGTAAATTAACAGACTTGTCTTAATAAACACATAGCAACTTTTGTTCGAAAAAAATCAATGAGGTTAAAATTTACAAAAGCGCATGCCCCCTCCCCAGAGTCAATTCCACTGTATGATAATTCAAAAAATAATAATAAATTTAGTGATGTGGTTACTTACAGCTTACAGTATATGTGGTGTCTGAGAGCGGAAAAATTACTTTTTACAAAAGATTCAAAGTTTTCACCTTTTTGCTAGATTGGACAGAATTGTCCCCATTATTCCAAAACAGAAACCACAACATTTTCCCCTTACGGCTGACTTTTGTTTGTTTGTTTTTTTTTTGGTTTGTTTTTTTGCTTCTCTCTCATGCCAAAGATGATTAGGGGGCTCTCTCATTTCTGGGGACAGGAACAGCTCTGCTCCCTGGTCACAGTGATTAGAACATCGGCACTTAGGGCAAAATAGGATGGGGCCTTGGCCAGTTGCCCCGTGCTGCTTGAAATGACACTGTCTTAAAATGACCTTAGAACATTGACCAACAACACTCCTGATGAGCCCCACGTTAGAGGTCCCGAAACCAATTGTGCAAGCTTCTAGGTAACATAAACTTCTGCGCTAAAGCTGTGTCCTCTGGTTTTTCCAAGAATCTTACTGGGGATGATATAATTACAAATTTCTTTGTTTATATGTCCATTGGCTCATCCTGTCAAATAGCTGAAGCTGTCACCTTCAGGATTCCTTTGTCATTAATCCTCACGGTCCTCGGTCCTCGTGTCGTTGAACTCTGGAGTGTTCTTTTGCTCTCACATATGCAAATGTACATATTAGATGTAAACGCCTGCTCCTTACTTTTTTTCCTAATGATAGATCTTGGAGATCTTGCCATGCAAACGCATGTAATGTGTCATCGTAAGAAGCCTGCTGAATGTCCATAGTATCATTATTACATCACTTATATAACTGGTCTTTTCTTTCTCTTTTTAAATTTTTTTTTATGTGTTTATTTATTTTTGAGTGACAGAGACAGAGCATGTGTGGGGGAGGGGCAGAGAGAAAGGGAGACACAGAATCCCAAGCAGGCTCCAGGCTCTGAGCTGTCAGCACAGAGCCCCCATGCAGGGCTCAAACTCATGAACCGTGAGATCATGACCTGAGCTGAAGTCGGACACTTAACCGACTGAGCCACCCAGGTGCCCCTTCTCTTTCTCTTTTTGAAATTACTAACAAAAACTCGTAACCCTAGTGTAGCCATGAGAAAGACATTAGACAAAACCGAAACTGAAGATCATAGTACAAAATACCTCAAAATTCTCAAGGTCAAAAGGCAAGGAGAGTCTGAGAAATTATCACAGCCTAGAAGAGTCTAAAGAGACATAACAACTGAATGTAATGCGGCATTCCGGAAGGGACTGTGGAACAGAAAAGGGACATTAGGGAAAAAACTAAGGAAATCCAAATAAAGTATGTTGTTGAGTTGTTAATAACATATTGATATAGGTTCATTAATAGTGGCAAATATGTCGTACTAATGTAAGATGTTTATTAGAGGGAAAACTGGGTATGATTTACAGGGTTGCTGGTTTGTTTTTTTTTTTTCTTTCAGTAGGCTCCACTCCCAGCACTGAGCCCAACGTGGAGCTCGAACTCGAGACCCTGAGATCCAGAAGTGAGCTGATAACAAGAGTTGGACGCTTACCCAACTGAGCCACCCAGGTGCCCCTACAGGTTTTTTTTTTTATAATTTTTTTTTTTATGTTTATTTATTTTTGATAGAGACAGAGACAGAGACAGAGTGTGGGCAGGGGAGGGGCAGAGAGAGAGGGAGGCACCGAATCCGAGGCAGGCTCCAGGCTCCGAGGTGTAGCACAGAGCCCAAGGTGGGGCTCAGACCCACAAACTGTGTAATCATGACCTGAGCTGAAGTCAGAAACTCAACCGACTGAGCCACCCAGGCACCCCGAAATATTTTGTTTTTTATTAAACTGCTACCCACTGGAACTAGCCTTTCCTGTGTGGCTGGTCTCAGGAACGTGCTAATCTCAGTCTTGTGTTCTGCTTGGTTTGTCAGGAATCTTCAAAAATCCACCTCTGCTCTTTGAGATGCTACCCAAACCTGGGATCTATTACTTCCCCTGGGAAGTCAGTGCTGGCCAAGTTCCCGACGGGGGCACACTGAGAACATTCGGAAGGTCAGAATGGTTTTTTTCACATAGCCGGGGGAATGTTTCAATTCGTCACCCCCACCCCCAACAGAAAAAACTAATTAAAATAGTTTTATTATAATTTTGTCTAGTAATTTTTTTTTTTTAATTTTTTTTTCAACGTTTTTTATTTATTTTTGGGACAGAGAGAGACAGAGCATGAACGGGGAAGGGGCAGAGAGAGAGGGAGACACAGAATCGGAAACAGGCTCCAGGCTCGAGCCATCAGCCCAGAGCCTGACGCGGGGCTTGAACCCACGGACCGCGAGATCGTGACCTGGCTGAAGTCGGACGCCCAACTGACTGCGCCACCCAGGCGCCCCAGTAATTTTTTTGATATTTTTAGAAGTTTTATTTGACTCACGACTTCAACATCAAGAGTTGTATGCTTCCCTGACTGAGCCAACCAGGCGCCCCTTGTTTAGTTATTTTATTTTTTTAATTTTTTAATGTTTGTTTATTTATTTTGAGAGAGGGAGAGATAGAGAGCAAGCAGGGAAGGGGCAGAGAGAAAGGGAGACAGAATCCAAAGCAGGCTCCAGGCTCTGAGCTGTCAGCACAGAGCCCGACGCGGGGCTCGAACCCCCAAGCCGTGAGATCATGACCTGAGCCGAAGTCGGACACTCAACCGACTGAGCCACCCAGGCGCCCCTAAATGCTAAAAAACTAGTATGTTTTCATTGTACAAAATGTAGACAGTCCCTAAAAGTATAAAGAAAGCAAGCAAAAACACATGTAATGCCACTTACTGTCTGGACAGCCACTGCTAACCTTTTGGTGATTACTTGACATGTTTTCACGTGTATGTACGTACATGAATATGAGAATGGGTGTGTGTTCGCACAACATGTGTATAGCGTCATTAGTCATTAGGGAAATGCAAATTAAAACCCACGATGAAGGGCGCCTGGGTGGCTCAATCAGTTAAGCATCTGACTTTATTTTTAAAGGGATGTCTGTCTTTCTTTCTCTCTCTTCCTTCCTTCCTTCCTTCCTTCCTTCCTTCCTTCCTTCCTTCCTTCCTTCCTTCCTTCCTTCTTTCTTTCTTTCTTTCTTTCTTTCTTTCTTTCTTTCTTTCTTTCTTTCTTTCTTTCTAATTTTGAGAGAGAGAGCAAGCAGGGGAGGGCCAGAGAGAGAGGGAGAGAGAGAATCCCGGGAAGGCCCCACACTATCAGTGCAGAGCCTGATGCAGGGCTTAAACTCACGGACCATGAGATCACAGCCTGAGCTGAAATCAAGAGTTGGACACTTAACTGACTGAGCCATCTAGGTGCCCCAAGTATCTGACTCTTGATTTCAGGTCAGGTCATAATCTCAAGGCTCATGAGTTTGAGCCCTGCATTGGGCTTGGCACCAACAGTGTGGAGCCTGCTTGGCATATTCTCTCTCTCTCTCTCTCTCTCTCTCTCTCTCTCTCTCTCTCCCAAAACAAGTGAATAAACTTAAAAATATATTTAAGAAAAAGCCAATGAGATGCTCCTATACACTCACTAGACTGGCTAAACTTAAAAAGACTAATAACATGGGGATACCTGGGTGACTCAGTTGGTTAAGAGTCCAACTCTTGATTTTGGCTCAGGTCACGATCTCATGGTTCATGAGTTCAAGACCCACATTGGGCTGTTCAACGACAGTGTGAAGCCTGCTTGGGATTCCCTCTCTCTCCCCCGCTTCTCTCTGCCCCTCCCCTGCTCTCTCGTGCTCTCTCAAAAATAAATAAACTATTAAAAAAATTTTAAAAAGACTAACAAAACCAAATGCTGGAACTCCTGTACACACTCCTGGTAGGAATGTAAAATGGTACAACTGTTTTGGAAAACAGTTTGGCAGTTTCTTTAAAAGCTACACAGGGGCTCCTAAGTGGCTCAGTTGGCTGAGCGTCTGACTGTTTGATTTCAGCTCAGGTCATGATCCCGGGGTCATGGGATCGAGCCCCGCTTAGGGCTCCGCACTGAGTGTGAAGCCTGCTTGAGATTCTCTCTCTCTCTCTCTCTCTCTCTCTCTCTCTCGAAAATGAAAGAAAGAAAGAAAGAAAGAAAGAAAGAAAGAAAGAAAGAAAGAAAGAAAGAAAGAAAAAAGATTTAAAAGGTAAACATGTATCTCATGCGGTGCCTGACTGGCTGAGTCCATAGAGCATGAAACTCTTATGATCTCAGGGTTATGAGTTCGAGCCCCACATTGTGTATAAGAGATTACTTAAATTAAAAAATATATATATATGTATGTGTGTGTGTGTGTGTGTGTGTGTGTGTATGAACATATATCTATCATGATCCAGCTATTCTACTCCTAGGCATGTACTCAAGAGAAATGAAAACATGTCTGCACCAAGATTTGTGCGCAATATTTTAATTTTTTTAAATGTTTTATTTATTTTTGAGAGAGACAGAGAGACAGAACATGAGCAGGGGAGGGGCAGAGAGAGAGGGAGACACAGAATCTCAAGCAGGCTCCAGGCTCCGAGCTGTCAGCACAGAGCCCGATGTGGGGCTCAAACTCACAGACCACGAGATCATGACCTGAACCGAAGCCGGACGCTTAACCTACTGAGCCACCCACACGCCCCTTGTGCACAGTTTATAGCAGCTTTCTTTGTAATAGCCAGAAACCAGAAGCATCCCGGATGTCCATTTGAGTGAATAAATAAATCGTGGTGTATCCACACAATGGGATACTACTCAGAAGTAAAATGGAGTGAACTATTGTCACATGCACTGATACGGATGAATCTCAAAATAAATATGCTGAAGTAAGGAAACCAGGCCCCCCCCCAAAGTTACATGTTGTATGACTCCTTTTATATAAAAGTCTAGAAAATGCAAAGTAATCCGTAGTGGAAAAAAGGAGACCGGTTGCCTGCGGGAGTTCCCTGGGTGTGGCACGTAGGAGGATTACAAAAAGGCAAGAGGACTTTTCAGGGTGATGAAAATGATATGTTCCTGTCTTCATTCTCAAGTGTGTACGATGTCAAATGTCAGATTTTGTCCCTTAAGTGTGTATTGTTTATTGTATGGCAGTTACACCTAAGTAAAGCTGGAGGGGAAGACCGTATGTTGTAGAGTGTTCAAACAGAGGAGGGCAAAAGGCTTGAAGAAGCACTTCCTAAAAGCAGATATACATAATAATTAGCAGTCCTACAAATAAGTGAACAATTTTGCATATGACAATTAAAAAGTATCTATGTATATACACTCAAATGGACAATAAGCACATGAAAAGATGCTCAACGTCATTAGTCACCAGGGAGATGCAAATTAAAACCACAATGATATGGTATTTTCATGCCCAGTAGAATGGCTAAAATTAAAAAGACTGACCATACCAAGTACTGGCAAGGATTCGGAGTGACTAGAATCCTCAGATGTTACGGGTGGGGTGCAAAATGGCACAACCATTTTGGAAAACAATTTGGCAGTTTCTTTTTTTTTTTTTTTTATGATTATTTATTTTTGAGAGAGAGACACAGGGCACGAGTAGGGGAGGGGCAGAGAGAGAGGGAGACACAGAATCCGAAGCAGGATCCAGGCTCTGAGCTGTCAGCACAGAGCCCGATGCGGGGCTTGAACCCATGAGGCTTGCCAGATCATGACCTGAGCCGAAGTCAGACACTTAACCAACTGAGCCGCCCAGGTGCCCCTACACTTTTACTTTTTTTAAGAGAGGGAGAGAGAGAGTGCATATGTGTGCAAGTGGGAGAAGGGCAGAGAGAGAGAGAGAGAGAGATAGAGAGAGAGAGAGAGAAATCTTAAGCAGGCTCCACACTTTATCCCATGACCCAGGGATCATGACCTGAGCTGAAATCAACAGTTTGACGCTCAATTGACTGAGCCACCCAGGCACCCCAAACAAATTATTTTTAATAATTTCAATGGTGTCCTACTGAGCAATAAAAGGAATAAACCACTGATTTACCCAACAGCATAAATGAATCTCAAAACCATTATGCTGACCGAAAGAAGCTAGACACAAAAGAATACATATTGTTCTGATTCTATTTATATGAGGTGCTTGAGTAGAAAAATTCATCTGTAGAGACCAAAGGCAGATCAGTGGGTTGCCTGGGATGGGAGATGGGGAGATTGATTTCAGAGCGGCACAAGGGAACTTTTGGGGCTGATAGAAATGTGCCAAAGCACCCTGAAATGTGGCGAATCTTAATTGGGGTGGTGGTTATATAAGTGTATGCTTTTGTCAACACTATTTAAACAAATGCCTTTTAGTGCATAGAATTTGTATCGTAACAATATAGACTGAAAACAATTTTCTGACTTGTTGGTGCCATTTTTATATCTCTGACCGGAGTCCCCTGGATTTATGGGGCTCCCGGCACCTTTTGAGCTTTTCATGTTTGTTCTGTGTGTGGATACAAATGATCACACTTTTCCTGACCTGCAGGTTGTGCCTCTATGACGTGGCTCAGTCCCGAGTCACCCTGAGGGCTCAGCATGGATCTGACGAGCACCAGATCCTGGTGTGTACCAAGTTGGTGGAGCCGTTCCAAGCCCAAGTGGACTCCATGTATCTTGTCCTTGGGGAGCTCGAGCACCAGGGTGAGTCGTGGCCTCACACACTCTTTTCACTGTGGGTCCCGAGTGGGACAGTCTTCAGTCAGGATGGGGCCTGGCTTCTGACCCAACAAGAGTCCCTCACTGGGGTTAACTTTCCTTCTAAACCAGCCCACAAGTTCAAGGACTCGTGGGAAACGGAAGTGAGAGAGGAGAGAACCCATTAATTTCCAAAGGCTTACCATGTGCTAGGCCTGGTACTGGATAGTTTGCTTAAATCTTTGTGAATCTGCCCACCGGTCTTCAACTGAGTCTTAACTGTTGCCGTTTCATAGGTGAGAAAACCAAGGCTCAGAGAGGATGGGGTTAGAATAACAGGCCAAGAAGTCAGGGTGAGAGAAATAGAAGGGAAGGAGTATCAGCAACCTGGGAGAATCTCTCCCAGGCATCAAGAGTCGAAGGTTGCTCTTTTTTTTTTTTAATGTTTATTTTTGAAAGGGAGAGAGAGTGCGAGAGAGCGTGCGTGTGTGTGCACAAGAGCAGGGGAGGGGCAGAGAGAGGGGGACAGAGCATCTGTGCTGTCAGCACAGAGCCTGATGTGGGGCTCAGACTCACAGACCTCGAGATCATGACCTGAGCTGAAGTTGGACGCTCGACCGACAGAGCCACTCAGACGTGCTGAAGGTTGTTGTTTAAAACCTAGGTACTTGAGGGGCGCCTGGGTGGCGCAGTCGGTTAAGCGTCCGACTTCGGCCAGGTCACGATCTCGCGGTCCGTGAGTTCGA
Organism: Neofelis nebulosa; assembly: GCF_028018385.1. NCBI lineage: Eukaryota > Metazoa > Chordata > Mammalia > Carnivora > Felidae > Neofelis > Neofelis nebulosa. The sequence continues at coordinate 18,607,640 of NC_080797.1, read as the reverse complement.
GCCCCGCGTCAGGCTCTGGGCTGATGGCTCAGAGCCTGGAGCCTGTTTCCGATTCTGTGTCTCCCTCTCTCTCTGCCCCTCCCCCGTTCATGCTATGTCTCTCTCTGTCCCAAAAATAAATAAAAAACGTTGAAAAAAAAAAAAAAAAAAAAAAAAACCTAGGTACTTGAATGAATTCTTTGCTTCGCTCTCTGGCCATTCCTGTGTCATCTTCCTTTACACAGCTGACATCATACTATGTAATGTTGTATCTGGTTATTTTGGCTTCATGTACATTGTAAACATTTCCCCAGGTTTTAAAAGTTTGTGTAGACATAGTGTTTTATAGCCATATAATATTTTATATGTACCTTGAGTCACACGACCATTGCACGTGTATATTGTTTCCGTTTTTTGCTCTTACAAAAATACTGTACGTTGACTGGTTAAAGAAATTATAGTATATTCAGTCAGTGGGATGTTATGCAGCCATTAAAAATGGTGTTGTAGGGGCACCTGGGTGGCTCAGTCGGTTAAGCGTCTGAGCTCAGCTCAGATCATGATCTCACAGTTTGTGAGTTCGAGCCCCACATTAGGTTCTGTGCTGACAGCTCAGAGCCTGGAGCCTGCTTCAGATTCCGAGTCTCCCTCTCTCTGCCCCTCCCCTACTCATGCTCTGTCTCTACCTCTCAGAAATGAATAAACATTAAAAAAATTTTTTTTTAAATGGTGTTGTAAATCTTTATCAGTTGACATGAAGATAGGTTCATAATATCTTACTAAGAAAAAGCAGTTTACAGGGGCGCCTGGGTGGCTCAGTTGGCTGAGTGTCCGACTTCGGCTCAGGTCATGATCTCATGGTCCGTGAGTTCAAGTCCTGTGTCGGGCTCTGTGCTGACAGCTCAGAGCCTGGAGCCTGCTTCGGATTCTGTGTCTCCCTCTCTGACCCTCCCCCAGTCATGCTCTGTCTCTCTCTGTCTCAAAACTAAATAAACATTTAAAAAAATTTTTTAATAAATTAAAAAAAAAGAAAAAAGAAAAAGGAGTTTACAAAACAGTATGTATTGTAAGATCACATTTTTTAAGATTTTGTTTTTAAGTAATCTCTATATCCAACGTGAGGCTCGAACTTACAACCCTGAGATCAAGAGTCACCTACTATCCCAACTAAGCCAGCCAGGCACCCCTAATATACATTTTTTTGGCATACATCTATGTATATGAAAGATTATTCACCGAAATGTTAATAGAAGTTATTTCTGGTGGTGGGATTGTGGGATTCTTTGTATTTTTATTAGCATTTTACAGTGAAAACATATTGCTTTTTTTAAATCTTTCCTTAAAAATGTTTTTAATTGATTATTTTGAGAGAGAGAGAAAGAGAGAGAGAGAGCATGAGAAAGGCAGAGAAAGAGAGAGAATCCCAAGCAGGCTCTGCGATGTCAGCACAGAGCCTGATGCAGGGCTCAAACCCGCGAACTTCGAGATCATGACCTGAGCTGAAATCAAGAGTCGGGGTCACCTGGGTGGCTTAGTTGGTTAAGCATCCAACTTTAGCTCAGGTCATGACCTCACCGTTCATGAGCTCGAGCCCCCCCATCGGGCTCTGTGCTGACGGTTCAGAGCCTGGAGCCTGCTTCAGATGTTGTATCCCTCTCTCTGCCCCTAACCCACTCACACTGTGTCTCTCTCCCTCAAAAATAAACATTTCAAAAAATTTTTTAAATAAAAGAGTCAGAGACTTAACTGACTGAGTCACCCAGGTGCCCCGAAAATGTATGCTTTTATAGCCAGAGGGTAAAAATGTTAAAAAAAAAAAAATTGTCTACATTGAGATATATTAAAAATGCCACACTTAATACCCTTTGGCACTAATCTCTGTCCACTTTCTGATTATTGCCTCAGGGTAGTTTCCTGAACATAGAATTTCTGTATCAGAGGATACAAACACATATGTTTCTTGCTTTACATCACCAACGTCCTTTCTAAAAGTCAGGGTGGTTTTTAACCCTGGATGAAATGTACTAGAAGAAATGTTACTGTTCATGTTTAATTATCTTTGATTTCATAATAGTTCATCTTTATTCAGGCTCAAGCCTTGGAGCTCACAGAGTTCCTGCCCTCCTGTTGATTTGAGAGAGGCATCAGGAGGGGGCTGCGAATGGGTACGACGGGCTTTTGCACAAATGATTTCTACTTTGACTGCAGCCCCAGGTCACCTGAGGCTTTCTCCTGTACCCCCAGCCCTGCACTGAATCCTGGGAGCTCTCGGGAGCCCACTGCACAGAGTCTGGGGTGCTGAGGCCTGCTTGCCAATACAGAGAGGGGTTGAAGCTTAGGACGGCAGGCCAGGATGAGAGCAGGACCTGGCGTGGATGTTCAGAATTACCTGTGGGAAGAAAAATGGAAAAAAACTTGTGCAAGTTCAACCCATGTAATTTTTTTAATTTAATATTTTCAAATCAAATGTGCGCGAGTGGAATGGTAGAATGGACCTCCCTGTCTGTACCCATCACCCAGACTCAGCCGGGATCCATAGTCTACGGTTCCTGAGTCTCCACTGCCTGCATTTACTTATTTGTTTTATTGGTGTCCAGAAACACCTCGCAGGTCTCTAACATTACCACAGTCATACTCCAACAAATTGACTGTTCTTGATACAATAGAATACATTTGTTTTTTTGTTGTTGTTGTTTTTGTTTTTTTAATTTTTTTTTTTAACGCTTTTTATTTATTTTTGAGACAGAGAGAGACAGAGCATGAACGGGGGAGGAGCAGAGAGAGAGGGAGACACAGAATCGGAAGCAGGCTCCAGGCTCTGAGCCATCAGCCCAGAGCCCGACGCGGGGCTCGAACTCACGGACCACGAGATCGTGACCTGAGCTGAAGTCGGCTGCTTAACCGACTGAGCCACCCAGGCGCCCCCAATAGAATACATTTGTCCATGTTCACTCTCCTCCTCACCATGGCTTTTTTTTTTTTTTTTTTTTTTTTTTGAGAGAGAGAGAGATAGAGACAGAAACAGACAGAGACGGAGGATATGAAGCCAGCTCCCCGCTGAGAGTGAAGAGCCCCGTGCGTGGCTTGAACTCATGAACCATGACATCTTGATCTGAGCCAAAGTCAGATGCTTTAACCGACTAAGCCACCCAGGTGCCCCTCCATGGCTGTTTAAAAAATTGGTTAGTTCAGATCAAGATCCCAAGTCTATATATGGCATAAAGACTTGGGTTACATACCCCAAGTCTCTTGTAATATTTGTGGTTTCTTTTTTTTCTTTATTATTATTTTTTTTTTTTTTTAATTTTTGAAAGAGAGAGAGAGAGAGTGGGAGAGGGGTAGTGAGAGAGGGAGACACAGAATCCGAAGCAGGCTCCAGGCTCTGAGCTGTCAGCACAGAGCCCGACACGGGGCTCGAACTCATGAACTGCCTCACGGCTCATGACCTGAGCCAAAGTCGGACGCTCAACTGACTGAGCCACCTAGGTGCCCCATCTTTTTTTAAATGCCATTTATTAGAGAACTCGGGTCTGGAATTGGCCAATTGCTTCCTCCTGGTTGCGTTAAACCTTCTCCGTCCTGCCTTTTCCTGAGGGTAGTTCAGGGACGGCACAGGGTCGAAGAGAAGCAAAGGTTCTTTAGATAGGAATCACAGTCAATAAATGCAAGAAACTTCGAGAGGCACCTCTTTGAAAGCCCTGATGAAATAATGAATCTAGGCGAAGATCGATCTTATCACTGGCTGCTCCCATTGTTCCATGAAAGTATGACTGGAACATTGCAAAGCCGGAGTCAGCCAGCAGCACCCACACCCGCCCGATAAGCCAGACACCGCGGAAGTGGATTGATCAGTGTTGCACCTGCGCCGTGACTCACTTTGAAAGCACAGACAGCACCACTGTCAAGTGTCTTTGCGCCCCCGCTCCCCAAAACTGAACCTGAATAATCAAGCCTCAGATCAAGCAGCAGTCTCCCTAGGCTCTGGCTACGTTACTGCTTCTCCTTACTTTCATCACAGTCTATTTTTTTCTTTCTTAAAAAAATGTTTCAGAGGACCCCCCCCCCGGGTGGCTCAGTCGGTTAAACGTCCAACTTCAGCTCAGGTCATGATCTCATGGTTCGGGAGTTCGAGCCCCACATCGGGCTCTGTGCTGACAGCTCAGAGCCTGGAACCTGCTTCGGATTCTGTGTCTCCCTCTCTCTCTGCCCCTCCCCCACTCACACTCGGTCTCTCTCAAAAATTAATAAACATTAAAAAAAATTTTTTAAGTTTCCCCCAAATTTCTAATTTCTGAATAGCACATGCTCATCATTGGCAACTGACACGGGAGGAAAGACAACAATGAGGGGGGGAGGGGCAGAGTGTGGGCTGAACCTGGAGGTGGCCACTGATCCATATAGACCAAGATGCTCCTGTGTGGCTGCTTTCAGATCTCCTCCGTATGTCCTGTCCCAGCCAGATCCCAAGTCCTTTGGGGCACAAAGGTCATCTAGACACAAGACAGTGCCCTGTGGCAAGCTTAGCAGTTCTGATGACAGAAAAGAGGCCACTTAAGGTCACTTTCTGAAATTTGTGCACACAGCTAGCCAAGAAGCACAAAAAGGTGAAGCTGTGTCAGAAACCTGCTGGCTGTGACACGTTCTTTGGGCACCATCTAAGGGCTCAAGGACTTCCTGCCCAGGGATTGAGGTTTGGGGATGTAGGCTTTCCCCCAGTGCTGCTCCAGAGTCCCTAGACTTCCTAGGCTGCAGGTGACCTTGCCTACAGCGAGAGGGCTGCCCTAGGGCCCTCGCCATAAATCCCATAAACCCCACCTGCCTGGTTTTCTTCCAGCTGACTGTTGTTCCCTTACAAGCCTTCCTGTCGTGTTCTCTAAAACCTTCCCCCCTCCCTGAAAGACTCCTTTTTATGCTCTCACCTTCGATGGGACTTGCCTGAAACCTGGCTCTTCCCCAGGACAACAGCTCTCCTCCTGTCCCCAAGTGGCACCTGGTCAGCTTCCCAGGTCACTGCCGCCACCAGACCCGGAGAGGTGCCAGCAGCCAGCTGGCTCCTCAGGTCTGCCGTTGTGAATCCTTATCCTTCTCTGTGGCCAACCGGTTCTGCCTACAGGCCCCTCTTGCCCCACCTCTGCGTCCCATGGCCGCATCTCTGCCACCTGAAACTGCGGCCTTGCGACCTCGTACCTACCTGTCTGCTGTTCTCTCCTCCCTGTGGACCTGAGACACTCCTTCCTTTTTCTCCCACCTTCTCTGCCCTTTGCTTTCCCCTCCTCTAGCTCCGCCTCACTCTGAGGGCAGCCCCTTTGCTGGCAGAACTTACACGCCCTCGTTTCTATCACAGTGGCCCGATCAACCCCCGACCTTTGCCCTCTCGGGTCCCACCTGTTGATGGAGAAGGTTCACATGCTCTGTGGATTCCCAGCATGATGGTGTCAAGGTGTCCTGCCGCACCGGGCCTTCTGCGTGTCCCAGTCAACCCACCCTCCCGTGGTTCACAACATCTTTTCAGCCACTCACCTGTCACACATCTGCTTCATCACCTCCATGCTTTCGGCAGATGACCTTGCCTCCTATGTCCCGGGTGAAATCTTAAATGACCTGTGTCCACACCCGCCAGACGCTCCTGGCGTCTCGTCTGGGAGAGAGAAGGGTCCGACCTCCGTGCGGCTCAGCCCCTGTGCTGTGACGCACAGCCTGCCCTTCCGTGGGGACTTTGCTCTCCCAACTGAGTCCTTATCCTGTTCCCACTGCTTCTTCCTTCTCAACACATAAATCCCTCAAGCTTCTTGTATATTAAAATAATAGTGTCCTGGGGCGCCTGGGTGGCTCAGTCGGTTAAGCGTAACTTCGGCTCAGGTCGTGATCTCGCGGTTCGTGGGTTTGAGCCCCATGTCGGGCTCTGTGCTGACAGCTCGGCGCCTGGAGCCTGCTTCCGGTTCTGTCTCCTTCTCCCTCTGCCCCTCCCCCACTTGTGCTCGGTCTCTATCAAAACTAAATAAACGTAAAATTAAAAAAAATTTTTTTAATAATAGTGTCCTCTTCTGTGTCCCTACCTCGCTGTGGCCCTCCTTCTCTGGGCAAACGTCCTAAAAGCAGGTCTGTTTTGGGGGCGCCTGGGTGGCTCTGTCGGCTAAGCACCCGACTCTTGATTTCAGCTCAGGTCATGATCTCATGGTGCACGGGTTCGAGCCCCACAGAGCGCAGAGCCTGCTTGGAATTCTCTCTCTGCCCCTCCCCTGCTCAGGCTCACTCTCTCTCTCCCCAAATAAATACACTTAAAAGGAAGAAGGTCTGTTCTTCATATCACCCCTTCCTTCTCTCCAACCCACGCCTCTACCCACTGCATTTCAACGTTGTCTTCATCCAGGCTCTGTTGCTCTGGGTTCGTTAAACTTCTGAGAACTTCCCCTAAATGACTCTCTCCTTGGCCGTCTTGTGTGTAAACGCCGCTCTCCCCTCCCTACAGCATTTCTTCAAATGCTTTCAATCCCAGTTACAGAGACCTTCTGCAGACGGACTGACACAGATGGACTGATGGACTGACCCAGTTTGTCCCTTGTGGTAACCATCTTTCTAAAGGTCACCTCCATGTTTAATAACGTTTTTCATTCACAGGGAGAAACGTGTTCCTCAATGTAAATAGAGAAGGGAGCGTTTCCCCAGGCTGGCGGGAGGGAAGGGCTGATAGGCATCATGTAAGGAAGGTCCTGCGAAATCAAGTCAAATAACTAAGAAAATCTTCGTACAGGTGGTTTTAATTGCAAACGAGAGCTGTGATTTTGTTCTTGCTTGTCCCGTGTCACCCTGAACATGGGCAGCTGCTCTGTGACACCTGTGTGGGGCTACACGTGTCACAAGAAAAGGTCTAGCCTTTCGGTGCCAAGTGACGTTTGCCAGGTATCCTGTTTGATTCATCAGTATCCATCACCCAGCTATTCCTGAAGTGGCCCAAGTGATGAGAATCAACCATCTACAGCGATGCAGAGATCCAGACAGTGCCACACGGCCACTGCTCTCCAGGCTGTGCCCTGTCTGCAGCCCAGCACTGGGACCAGTGGAAGCTGAGGACACACAGGCAGCCTCCTGTTCCAAACAAGTTTATCTGCCGGTGCTGAAGGCTGGAATCTAGACAGTCCAACATTCTGAATTGTGCCCCCAGGCTATGTTAAATCAAGAAAGTGGTCCAGGGGGCGCCTGGGTGGCTCAGCCCATTAAGCATCCCACTTTGGCTCAGGTCACGATCTCGCCGTTCGTGGGTTCGAGCCCCGTGTCGGACTCTGTGCTGACAGCTCAGAGCCTGGAGCTTGTTTCGGATTCTGTGTCTCCCTCTCTCTCTGCTCCTCCCCTGCTAGCACTGTCTCTCTCTCTCTCTGCCTCAAAAATAAATAAACATTAAAAAAAATTTTTTTTTAAAATCGTCTAGGGGTACCTGGCTGGCTCAGTCAGTAGAGTGTGCAATTCTTGATCTCGGAGTTGTGAGTTCAAGCCCCATATTGAGAGTAGAGCCTACTTAAAGAAAAAAAAAAAAAAAAGAAAGAAAGTAAAAGAAAAAAAAAGAAAGAAAGAAAGAAAGCGGTCTAGACTAGGAGGACGGTGATTGAGACCCTCTTCAACCCCAGGCACTTGGGACCTACAGAGCAGGTGGCAGGAATTAAGACGACAAAGGAGGGGCACCTGGGTGGCTTAGTCGGCGAAGCATCTGAATCTTGATCTCAGCTCAGCGCTTGATCTCAGGGTCCTGAGTTCGAGCCCCATGTTGGGCTCCACGCGGGGCATGGAGCCTACTTCATGAGACTGACGCGCTGCCCACTGTACTAAGAAGGCGACAAGTGGAGCCTACTTAAAAAAAAAAAAAAAAAAAAAAGACAACAAAGGAGGGAAGTAGAGGGTACCTCGATCTGGCCCTTCCGCCATGCAGAAGTGGGATTTTCAGGCTCTCCCCTCAGTTCCAGACATGTGCCAATTGTGGTGTGGCAGGGCCACAGTTCTGAAGCCCTAGAAGGAAAATTACGGGGACTCCACGCGCCATCCCTCCAACTCATCCTGTTAAAATTCAGTCCTGAGAGCAAGGCCGGGGGAAACAGCTGGCATGCATCCGTAAGGTGACCCATGTGTCAGCCACTGCCAGTGCCTTGTGCTTGTGTCTTTCAGACGGAGGCTCCGTGGTGAAGGCCCGGGTGCTGACTTGTGTGGAAGGAATGAATCTGCCCTTGTTAGAACAAGCCGTCCGGGAGCAGAGGAGGTACCAGCAGGAGAGGGACAGCAGCCAGCAGCAAGCGACAGTGCCTGACAGCTGTCCCCCCGAAACCTTCCCTGAAGTCAAGCCCCCTGGAGATGCCAGAGCCACTGCAGGGAAGACGCAGGACCTTCCCCAGGAGTGACAGCCTTTGTCTGGAGCTGGAGAGAAGGGGTGGGGGTGGGGGTGGGGTTGCTAATTTGGATTGTTCCAGACACCCTGTGGGAGGCTGCACTGTGGGGTGCTGGGGCCTGAGCCTCGAGTGGGAATATGGAGGGTTCTGGAAAGTCCTCATGAATAAAAACCCCAGTGGGGGGAGACCTTGTGTTGTGTGCACGTGGTGCAGCGCCGGCGGGGACCAGGAGGGGGAGCCGGGGAGCCGGCAGCCTGTTAGCAGTGAAGCTCCAGGAGCACAGGGTTTCTGGTGAATTCTGGGCTGGGGTTACCAGGGGGGTGGTGCTGGGGGTCCCCAGGGCTCGGGTGGGGGTCCCAGGATGCAGGGGGGCTGTCCCCACCGAGGTTCTGCCCTCCCAGGAGGCTGAGCGTCCCCAGACAGTTGAGGCCCAGCCCCTCACCCTGGCCTTGCGGCCTAGAGCACGACTGTGGCTTCAGAAACCCTTCCGGACCTCTGACCTCTGCCCCGAGCTGCCCTGACCTCTACCCCGGCCCCTCAGGCCACCCTTCTGGGTAGCCTTCGCCCCCAGAACCTGGGGCTGGCAGGGCAGAGGCCAGAGGCGGGAGCTCCGCTGAGAAGTTTGGGCCCTCCTGCGCTCCGTAGCTGGGCACCTTCCTGGCTGGGTTGGGGGAGGCCTGCGCTGGGGATGTGTTCTCTGGGGCTGAGTGGGGCAGAGGCGGACCTGGGCCCAGGCAGGGGCTGGCCTAGGTGTTCCGGGGGGGCTGGAGGGGCAGCGGGGGCGCTGGGTGTGCCAGTGAATGCCCCAGGCGCCCTCTGTTTCCTGGGCAGCTCTGCGGCTATGGATGTGTTCCAGAAGGTAGAGAAGATCGGAGAGGGCACCTATGGGGTGGTGTATAAGGCCAAGAACAAGGAGACGGGGCAGCTCGTGGCCCTCAAGAAGATCAGGCTGGATTTGTGAGTGCCCGGAGGGCCCCGGGACACATCAGCCCCAGGGGTGACCCCCGTCCGTCCCACACCTCAGGGTGCCCTTCTGAGTGTGCCCAGTTACAGCAGGGGGGGGCAGGCGCAGCGGTGCAGCCCTCCTCGTTCCCTCCACGCTTCGCCCGGGGCCCCTGGTGGTGCTAGCGTGTGCCTCATGAGGACCGCAGCGCCCCGTCGCTGGGGGCCGGGCCATCCTTCTGGAATACGGAACACACAGGTGACTCCCCCCCCCCCCCGGGGGCAGAAGCACCCTTCTTGGCTCCCTGCCTCCACTGCCGTACCCTCCTTTCCCGTAGGGAAACTGAGGGAGTCCCAAGCACTGCCATCAGGGAGATCTCCCTGCTCAAAGAGCTGAAGCACCCCAACATCGTCAGGTGAGGTGGGGAAGGAGGCAGGGAGGCTGGGCCCGTCTCCGTCCAGCCGGGAGCCGTGTTGTGACTGGTGGACCCCGGCCAGGCTGCTGGATGTGGTGCACAGCGAGAAGAAGCTCTACCTGGTGTTTGAGTTCCTCAGCCAGGACCTAAAGAAGTACATGGACTCCACGCCGGCCTCCGAGCTCCCCCTGCACTTGGTCAAGGTAGCGAGGGAAGGACGGGGAAGGCCAGCGAACGCCCCCCTCCGCCAGCCCCACTTCCGCTCACCCGGCCCCTTCCTCGCTCCCTGTTGCAGAGTTACCTCTTCCAGCTGCTGCAGGGGGTGAGTTTCTGCCACTCTCATCGGGTCATCCACCGAGACCTGAAGCCCCAGAATCTGCTCATCAATGAGTTGGGTGCCATCAAGCTGGCCGACTTCGGACTGGCTCGAGCCTTCGGGGTGCCCCTCCGCACCTACACCCACGAGGTCCCGCAGGCCCCAGGGGAGAGGACGGCTGAAGGGATGTCACCTGAACACTCAGCCAGCCTGCATGATGCTGTTTTCTTGCTCCCACAGGTGGTGACGCTCTGGTATCGCGCCCCTGAGATCCTCCTGGGCAGCAAGTTCTATTCCACGGCTGTGGATGTCTGGAGCATTGGCTGCATCTTTGCCGAGATGGTAAAGAGGGACAGACATGGCCACGGGGGAGGCTACAGGCAGGGTGCTGCTGGGGGCAGCGGGGAGGGGGGGGACAGTGCGACACTGAGGCACCCATTAGAGGGGGATTAAGGGGTGTTTGGGCCTGGTCGCGGGACTAAGGAAGCGGAGCTCATTCCAGAAAAGGTCGGGATTCTCAGCACAGCCCCGGGAAGGATATCTTATCTGGTGTTGGATTCTGTATGACAAGGGAGTGGGCCCCACACCCCGTCTCCCTCGTTGCAGGTGACCCGTAGAGCCCTGTTTCCTGGTGACTCTGAGATTGACCAGCTCTTTCGGATCTTTCGGACCCTGGGGACGCCCAGTGAAGCCATGTGGCCAGGAGTCACCCAGCTGCCCGACTATAAGGGCAGTTTCCCCAAGTGGACCAGGAAGGGGTTGGAGGAGATTGTGCCCGGCCTGGAACCAGAGGGCAAGGACCTGCTCCTGGTAGGTACAGGTGGGGCCAGGGGAGGGCCAGAAAGGCTGCTGCTCCCACCACAAGTGTCCTCTTTGTCAGCCAGCCCCTTGTGTCACCTCACCTCCTTCTGAGTCTCTTTTCTGACCCCTGATTGTCCCAGACCCTGCACATACTGATTGTTCAATCTGGAGACCCCCTCCCCTGAGGAGTCGAGTGTTTGTGTTTCCTTTTAAAACTCCAATCTTCGGGGCGCCTGGGTGGCGCAGTCGGTTAAGCGTCCGACTTCAGCCAGGTCACGATCTCGCGGTCCGTGAGTTCGAGCCCCGCGTCGGGCTCTGGGCTGATGGCTCGGAGCCTGGAGCCTGTTTCCGATTCTGTGTCTCCCTCTCTCTCTGTCCCTCCCCCGTTCATGCTCTGTCTCTCTCTGTCCCAAAAATAAATAAACGTTGAAAAAAAAAATTTTTTTTTTAAATAAAATAAAATAAAACTCCGATCTTCTAGTTAGTTAGCTTTGTTTTTATGCTGTGATACCTGCCCTTTCTCTGTAAGCTCTCCCCGGCAGGGAGCACGCCTCCTGCCATGGTGGTCACTCTCTGCACCTGGCCGTTCCCTGCCGTCTGGGCCCCTGCCACACAGCCTTCGCTCACCTGTCCTGTTGTATCATCCTGACCCACTGGGCTGGGCCCAGGCCAGGCTGCTCGGGAGGCCCCAGGTAGAACCACCTCTTCTCGCCCACAAAGATTTGGGGCCACATTTGTCTCTTTAGTCTGGTTGTTGGGCCAGAGGAAGGCAGGGCCGGATTTTCACCTTTCCAGAGGCCCGCGTAGGTCTGCCAGCAGGACGGCATAGACCTCCAGCCAAGTTGCTTAGCATTCCATCTGGATTACTCCTAGGCAAGGGGTCTGTCCGCAGCCTCGCCGGGCTCAGGGACTCCTACTTCCTGCCCCGCCCTCAAGCATGCGCCCTGGACAGCTTGGGCCCTCGCCTTCTCCATACATAGAAGTCTGTCTCAGCCAGACGCGGGCTGAGGCCTGGGAACCTCAGGCAGGGAGAAGACAGGTGGTCTCAGCCTCTAGTCCGCAGGAGGCGGGGAAGGTTTCCCAGGGCCGGACCAGAACTCATTCTTTGTCCCCAGATTCCGAGAGCATCCAGAACTGGCTTGCGAGCTGCGAGATGGCTTGAAGGCAGCCGCTCCCGGGTTTGGGGCCCGCCCCCTAGGGCCCGAGGGTAACTCCTCTCAGGGGCCCGGCCCGGCCCAGTGCTCAATCTCTTTTCTCCTCCTTCCTCCACAGCAACTCCTGCAGTACGACCCCAGCCGGCGGATCTCCGCCAAGGCCGCCCTCGCACATCCGTACTTCTTGTCCGCTGAGACCTCCCCGGCCCCCCCGCAGTATGTGGTGGAGCGTTTCTGCCGCTGAGAGGGTGTGAGGTCCTCCGCCTCGGAGCCTCTCTCCGCTGCTGCCCCAGCTGCCTCCCCCACCCATGTCCCAAGAAAGAGGACCTATCTGGGAGAGAGCAAAGTTCTGAGGAATTTGGCATCGGCTGCCAGAGAGCGGAGTTTGGGTTAGTCCTGCCCGCAGGTTAACGAGTTCCAGTGTTGTTTGTTGGGTTGGGTTTGACAGTATCGGTTCAAGACGGGGGCACCGGAGCTCCGTGCGCAGGGGGTATGTTAGAGGTTGGGCCCCCTGCCGCAGGAACAGCTGCTGAGATGAGGAGGAAGCCTGCCCCCGTGTGGCGGCGAGGCAGAGCCAGACAACGCCCTCCCCCCCCCCCCCCAAAAGGGAAGGGGTGCCCCCTGCCGGTCTTTTTGGCTTTAAAATGTTTGGGGGAAGAGTTGCATACCAGTTAAGAGTCCCAGTTTAACGGGAAGAGAGAGGACATTTTCCTGATCCCAGGGAACGTCTGGGATGTGTGTGGCTGTTCTAAGTACTTGTCTTATACTTAGGATATGCTTATGTTGTTTGCCTCTGGCTTTAAGAACAGTAAATAAAAGTGCTATATTTCCTGAGTTTTCCAGTGTTTTTCTTGGGGGCAGGGCGGGGGGAAGGGCGCGTACCAAGGACTTGCTGACAAGGGGGAGGTTGACAGAAGGCTGGAGACTGTTCCTGGCCACAAGTCAAAGTCCCGGAGTAGAGGCAGTGGGGACGGGAGGGGCTGTTCGGGGTCTCTCCGGGGCCTGCCGGTGCACCCCTCCCAGAGCCAAGGGAGCCAGAGCCCTTGGAAGCATCCATTCCCTTGGCCAGGCTGGGTGGATGGGTCTGCTTCCCACCTGGGAAGGACCCCAGCAACTCTCCCTTGTGCTTATGGCTCAGACAAACCCATCCTGCATTCCCAAATGTGAACGAGATGCGGGGAGAACTCATTTATTGGAAGCACTGGGGCAGGGAGGAGGGAGGAGAGACAGATGTGCCGATGGATGGCTGGGTCTGGGGATGGGGATGGGGATGGGCTGGGCAGCCAAAGTTGGGGGAGGGGTCCCACACCGCAAACTTCCGAGTAATAGCACAGGTATCAGAGGAAGGACCCACCCGCTTGCTTGGATGAGGCTGTTCCCCCCGGGGCGAGGAGTGCACGTGTCCCACCCTCCCCCTCACACCCGCTCCCCCGGGACCGCCTGGCCCCCTCAGCGCAGGGGCAGGGAGCGCAGTACTGAGGGGGAGGCGGCACGGTAGCAGCGGTACCCCTCCAGGGCAGCTGGGAGCAGCAGCAGGCCGCTCAGGGGGTCTCTCCGGCAGCGCGCCATGGCCTCCTTATAGCTCACCCGCTCCTTGGAGATGGGGTCTGTCAAATCCTTCTCATAGCCGGACTCATCCTGCAGAAGCTGGGCCAGCTCCTCGCTGATCATTCCAGAGAGCACCGCCTGCGGGACCGGGATGCGGCCGGTCCTCTTGGGGTCGATGAGCCCCCCAGTCAGGTGCTGCACCTGCAGGTGTGGGGGCACGCTCTCCCGGGGCATCCAGCCCTTCTGGACGGCCTCGCCCACCGACAGCCTCTTCTTGGTGACGGGATCCTCGATGCCCGTGAAGGCCTTCTGGGCGTTGAGCAGCCTCTGCGTGGAGGTGTTCTCGATCAGCCCCCTCTCCACAGCCTTGTGCACGGAGTAGCGCTCCCGGCTGAGGAGGTCTATGACGCCCCCCGTGGCCGCCTGGGCCTCCAGCAGCTTCTGCCCGGTGATGGGGTCCAGCATGTTCTTGGCCACTGCCGTCTTGATGGTGCATTTGTTGTCTGTGGTTGTGTCGTAGATGCCGGCGATGGGGAAGCTGTCATCGCCGAGTCCGAGAGAGAGGCTGGGAGAGAAGAAACCGGTGCCCTGGGGCGCTGGGGAGGCCAGGGGGGACTTGGAGATGATGGAGCCGATGGAGAGGGAGGAGCAGGGCTTGGTCTCCCCCGCCACGAGCAGCGCGAACTCGGAGACGGGGAGGCGGCCGTCCTTGTAGAGATGGTACTCTTCCTTGGAGATGCGCCGACAGCGCAGGGCGGCCTCGATGGAGTACTGCTTCCCGCTCTTGCGGTCCAGGAGCACGGACTCCTCCCCACAGGGGCCCGCGGTGGTGACCTCCTCCCAGTCACACTCGAGCTCCTGTAGCTGAAGGTACTGGCCTCGGTCGATGATGCCCCTCTTGTAGGCCTCGTATGGGGACAGGTCCTTCCCCGTCTCCGGTTCCAAGATGGAGATCTTGGTGGAAAGGTTGGTCTCTCGCGTCTGGGTCTCCTGGTTGAGCTCCTCCCTGCTCACCTTGGCGTGGAGGTCCCGGAGGGTCCTCTCCTTCTCGTGGATCTGGTCCTTCTCGCGGAGGATGGCCGCCTCGAGCTGCGAGAGCTCCCGGCCCCGCCGGGCGGCCTTCTGCCGCTCGCTCTCCGTCCTCTGGCTGAGCAGCTGCGCCTCCTCCTGCAGACGCAGCACTGTCTGCTGCTTCTGCCTCTCCAGCTCCCGCAGCTCCTGCTGCAGCCGCCTTCGCTCCTGGGCCGCCTGGTCCCGGCCCTTCTGCAGCTCGGCCTCCTCCCGGGCCCGCGTCTTCCTCAGCGCCTCGGCCTTGCCGATGCGCTCCCGCAGGTGCCGCACCTCCTCCTCCCGGCTCTGCCGGGCCGAACGCTCCCTGTTGAGCGCCTCCCACGCCCGGGACCGCTCACCCTCCAGCACCCGGTCCTTCTCCACCCGGATTACCTCCTTGTAGATGGTCTTCTCTTGCGCTTTGGTTGTCTGGAGGACGTCGATCTGGACCCTCAGGTTCTTGCACTCCCGATGCAGCCCCGTCACCCGGGCTTTCTCCTGGTCCAGGTCCTGCCGCAGGGCTTCCGTGGACTTCTCCAGGTCCGGGTCCTTCTCCAGCTTGACCACCTCCTCCATGATGATCTTCTCTTGCGGCACGGGAGGCTGCTCCTCGAGCTCCCGGATCTTCAGGGTCAGCCGCCGCAGCTCCCTCTCCGCGGCCAGCTTCTTGCCCCGGTCCTCCTGGAAGCCGAGCAGGCCCTCCCTCTCCTGCACGCCAGCCTGCAGCTGCTGGACTTCCCGCTCCAGCTGCCGCCGCCGGCCCGCCTCCTCGTCCAGGCTCCGGCTCAGCCGGCTGTGGTCCTCGCGGAGCTTCGGGTCCTTCCGGGTGACCACCACCTCCTGCACCACCACCTTCTCCTCGGGCCGCCTCCTCTCCAGCAGCAGGTACTTACTCTGCAGCTCGGAGACCGCATCCTCGGCCGCCCGCCTCTTCTGCGCGGCTTCTCGCACCTCCTGGCGCAGCCGCTCGGCCTCCTTCTCCAGGACGGGGTCCTTCTCGAGGCGCACCACCTCCTTGTTCACCGTCTTGGTCTCCACCTTGGAGCGCTCCCGCTTCCACTCGTCGCGCTCCCCCCGCAGGCGGATGAGCTGCTCCTGGGCCCGCCCGCTGCCGTTGACCAGCTCGTTGAGCTGCGCCTTCAGGTGGTCGATTTCCCGCAGCACCTCGGGGCTCCTCTCGTGCTTCACCACCTCCTGCGTCACCTCCTTGTACTCCACCGCGGGCTTCTGGGCGCGCAGGGCCGCCAGGTCGGGCAGCAGCGCCGCCACCTCCTGCTCCACGCGGCTCCTCTTGCCAGCGGTCTCCTGCAGCTGGGCCCTGAGCCTCGCCATCTCCTGCTGCGTCTCCGGAGCCACCTGGAAGGTCTCGTGGACGCGCTCCCGGAGCTCCACTTTGGGCTTCTGCTCCTCCGCCGCGCCGTGCCTTCCCCGCAGCTCCTCCAGCTCCCGCGCCAGGGTCGCGTTCTCGCTCCGGGTCTCCTCGAGGAGGCTCCTCAGCCTCGCCGCCTCTTCGACAAGGCCCGGGTCCCGCTCCACCTTCTTCGCCTCCTTCACGATCACCTTGGGCTCCACGGCGCCGATTGCCTGCTCCAGCTCTTCGAGACGAGCCCGCAGCTTGGCCACGGCCTCCTCGGCGCCCTTCCTCCGCACGGTGTCCTCTTCCAGCCGCAGCCTCAGGGCCTGGGCCGCCTTGAGCATCTCCAGGTCCTTCTCCACCTTGACCACCTCTTTCACCACAACCTTCTCCTTCACGTTCGGCTCCTTCTTCTCCAGGGCCAGCAGCTCCTTCTTGAGCTTCTCTAGCCGGACCGAGACGGTGGCGTTCTGTCCCCGCAGGTGCTGGATCTCGCGGCCGAGCCGGGCCGCCTGGCTGTCCAGGTCAGGGTCCCTCTCGATCTGGGTGACCTCCTTGGTCAGCAGGTGGGGCCGCATGGCCCTCCTCTTGCTCTCCAGCTGGACCACCTGCTGGGCCACTGCCTCCAGGTCTGCCTGCAGGCTGGCCCGCTTCTTGACCTCATCCCCCACCTGGGACTTCACCCTGGACAGGTCGCTCTCCAGCTGGGGGTCCCGGTAGAACTCCACCACTTCCTTCTCTTCCAGCCTCTCCAAGGGCCGCTGGGTCCTCAGCTGCAGCAGCCGGTTCCTCTGTTCCTCCAGCTCGTGCTGCACCTGAGCTACCCGCTTCCTCTCCTCCTCCAGCTGGGACTTCAGGGCCTCGGAATCCTTCCCTGCTCGGGCTGGGCCCTCAGACCCCTGCCGTGCATCATGGGTCACCTGGATATCCTCACTGAGCTCCTTCTGCAGAGGGAGAGGAGGAGGGAAAGAGTCCTGGAGGGGAGGTGGGCTGGGGGGGGGGGGGGAGGGATGAGCCCCATTTCTATCACCCCCACTGCACGCTGAGATCAGAGACCCCTCCCTGCTTCCTGAGGCTTCTGGTAGGTTCCGGGAGCAGGAGTCGCAGACCTTGGACGCGGGATTTTGAGAGGACCCCTCAGCCCCACGACGCAAGGCAGTGTTCGGGAGGAATTTGCACCAGAATGTGCAAACAGGACAGGGTCTCCTTTCCAAACCTCTGCCCCTCCCCTTCCAGCCAGGCTCCCGGGTATGGGCCCACGCTCCTCTGGGAGTGTCGGTGTAGGAGAAAGGTGGCAAGTTCCTCAGCCAGACACCAAGAGCCATGGAAGGCTTCTGTCTCCCAGGGAGGGAGACTTAGGTGGCCTCTTGCCCCTTGCGGCTGGTCCTGAGCTAAAGACTGCGTGGGGATTTTCTCCTGTCCCCACTGGCAGACTGCCCAGTGGCTAAGCTGTGACTGCACTGAATGACATCTCCAGGGCCTGACTCTGAGACGGTTACCAGCCTGGAAGAGCCGCTGGGGAGAGAACCGGGGAAGGTAGAGAGCTGTACCCCTCAGGCCGCCGAGCCTGCCATGTCCGTGACCAGCCCAGGCTGCCTCGCACAGGGACGGAGTGGGCGCTGTCCCCGTACCTTCTCGAGCATCCTTCTGGCAAACTCCAGCTGGCGCAGCTGCTGCTGGCATGCAGCTGCCACCTCCGTGTAGGCCTTTGTCAAGTTCTTCTCCTAGAGACGGGGAGCAGGGAGGGAGAGGGAGGACAGGGTCAGCTCCAGAGCTGGCAGGGCTGGTGCCGAGGGACACTGAGCCTCGCCGGGTCCCATCTCACCTGGTCCTGGATGCTCTCCTGCAGGGGAGCTACTCGGGGTCTCTTGGGGGCTGACCCTGCCTGAGTGGTCTCCAGGGAGCAACGGTAGGTATCTGCCTGCAACGCGTAGTCCTGAACAGGGAGGGAAGGACAATAGGCCGATGGTCAGTGGGGGAGACAGGGGATGGGAGAGCAGAGGACTGGCAGAGGGAGGGGAGATAAGTGAAGTGCTTACCTGGAGGGCTGCCTGCAGGTCCTGGGAGAGGCGGGACGCCATGGCCCTGTCCTGCTCTCGGCCCTGGATCTCCTGCTGTAGCTTCTGCCAGGGAGAAAGCGGGAGTCGAGGGAGGTCGGCAAACACCATTCAGCCAGGCCCTCCTCCGGGGCCTCAGGCAGCCAGCACGCTCCAGGGGCCTCAGGGGCAGGAGTTCACCTGGGAAACTGCCCTTTCCGGGAATTCTTCCTTCCTCTTTTTGGGAGAATCCCTTCCTTCTGCCCAGTGCCCCTCAGAGTCACGTTCTAGCCCAGGGGCCTTCACCCTGTGACCCACCTAGAGAGCTTGTTGAAACAGAGATTGAAGGCCCCCCTCCAGAGGTCATGACTGAGCAGAGCTGGGTTGGGGCCTGAGAATTTGCACGCCTAACTGTCTCCATGATGCTGGTGCTACAGGTCCAGGGACCTGAGGACCACTGCTCCATCTGAATCGTTCCTAACCTTGGCCGCCCCTTTTCTTCACTTGGGGAACTTTTTAACAAGTGCTGATGTGGGGCACCCGGGTGGCTCGGCCAGTTAATTGACTCTTGATTTCGGCTCAGGTCATGCATGATCTCACGGTTCGTGAGATCGAGCCCCGAGTCTGGCTCACGTGCTGTCTGCTTGAGATTCACTCTCTCCGTTCTTACTTCCATGCACACACGCATGCTCTCTCTCTCCCTCAAAATAAATAAATCAACTTCAAACAACAAAAAAAAAGTACCGACGTTCTGGTCCCAGCGATTCCAATTTAATCAGTCTGGAGTGGGGTTCTGGGACAGGGATGTTTTAAAAGCCCCCTGGGTGATTCTAATCTCCAGCCAGGTCTAAGAATCTCTGTCCCAAGCCACCTGTCCGACCTTATACCCCTTTGCTTTCTCCCTAGACACTGTCATTCCTCCTGCAGCCCCAGGCCCTTGTCTTCCAGACCACTTGCCCTGACCCCCCCGTGTCCTGCCAGGGGCTCCCACGGGGCTCTGGCTCTCCACCAGAGCACTCACCAGCAAGGTGGTCTGCAAGGCACTGGCCTCCCCCACCAGACTGGCTGTGCCCGTCGCCTCTGGTTCATTGCCAGTGCGTAGCAGGGGACTGGCAAGTAGGAGGAAGAGGATGAGGTAGGAGCTGGAACCCCCAGGAGCGTAAAGCTCGCTGCCCACCTCATACCAGATGGCGCTGGCCTTGCCGTTTCTGTGGGCCAGGTGGAGCGAGTGTTTAGGGTGGGGGTGACCCCAGCAGGGGCCTGAGCTCTGAGGTCTCTTAGCATGCTGGCCACTAGGGGGCCACACACGCACAGGCAGCTCTCCCTGTGGGAAGGGCCCCCAGAGAGGCTGGAGGTGGCCTGCGGTCCCAGCTCCTCACCTTCTGCGCCTGCAACTTGTAGGCCACCTGGCTGGGCCCGTCGCTGGGCCGCAGCTGGTTGTGGGGCAGGTGCTCCAGCCAGAAGCTCAGGTTGTCCCTGCAGTTCTTGAACTGCTGGTAGGTGAGGCTGGCGTCCTGCAACATCTTCTCCCTGCAGGAGGAGGAGGCCCGGAGCAGAGGTGACAGCTACCCTCTGGGGACAGGTGAGGGGTGCACAGAGGAGACTGGTGGGTGCCTTCCTCCCTGGGACGGGTCAGAAGGCCCTATTCTGGGCCTATGCTGGAGCTGGGCATTCTGGGAAGGCCCAGACAGTCTCTGCCAGGGAGGTAGGCAGGCTCACCCTGGGAGACGGGTGCTGTTATTATCCCATTTTAATTAGCAATAATCGCACCTCGGATAAACCTCACGGGCTACGATACTGCCACTGCGCAAAGTTGGTTATTATCCCGTTTTAGAGTTGAGGAAACCCAGCCTCAGAGAGGCGAAGTCACCAGTCCAAGGTCACACAGCTTGGTGGCAGCAGCCACTGCTGTGCACTGGTGCGGGGGGGGGGGGGGGGGGGCGCGTGCCTCGAGCCCTAACAGCCCAGCCACTCACCGCAGGTCCAGCTGGTCCCCCACAGCGTGGTAGCGGTCGGTGAGGGCCCTCGCTTGGCGCTGCTGGTGAGGCAGATCTTGGCAGAACTCACAGAAGCTGTTCTGCAGGGTGCTGCACGCATGCTCGGTGGCCTTCAGCTCGCGGTGCAGCCCCAGCACGCAGGCCTGCTGTTCCAGCAGCTCCCTCCGCAGGCGCTGGGGAGGAGGGGACATGGCGCCGTGCACCCTCGTGGCTCCATGAGTCACCACGCCCACACCCCCCCACCGCCCCGCAAATGCTCGGCAAGGCCACCCGGCCCCTCACCTGCAGCTCGCTGACCCTCTCCTGCAGCGCGCCTGGGCTGGCAGGGAGAGGGGCCTCCTGTGCCACAGAAGATTCCAAGCCTCGGATGACCCTCTCCGTGTCCTGGATCTGCCGCTCCAGACCCAGGGCAGCTCTGGCTCTGTGTCAAGGGGGCCCCATGTCAGGAGCTCCCAGGGCCACACGCACCCCAATGGCACCACCCAGCGGTCCCCCTTCCCAGTCCCCGGAGCACTCACTTCTCCCCGTAGAGGTTGCAGAGAACTTGAACGTCACTGTACTTGTTCTTGAGGTTGTTGAGGACCACAGGCAGGTGCAGGGCCACGGGGCCCACGGGCTGGCCGGACAGAAATGCTTCACACTCCTGCTGGGCTGCCTCCTTCTCCACTCCCAGGCTCTGCAGCCGCTGGGCTGTGCCCTGGGGTGGGGCGGGGCGGGGCAGGACAGGATCAGAGGTCTCCTTCCAGAAGGGCCCACCCAACCCTGCCCACAAGGCCTCAGAGCTTGGTGGGTATGAGCCTGGGCTGAGGCCAGAGATCAGGGATCAGTCCTGGCCCCCAGCATCCCCCTGTGGATGACCTTGGGCCTGTCAACCTCCCTGAGCCCCAGTGTCTTCATCTGCAGAAAGACTGATGGGAGGAGGCAGCACGACCCTGTGGGTGTCACTGTGCCATTCACAAAACGGTTCCCTGCCCGTTCGCCCAGGTCAGGCGGCAAAGCCCTAGCTCTGTCCACATGGGTTATTCTGTTCCTCCTCAGCCACTCACTGTCTACCTTCAGGCCTAAGTGCGCTTCCTAGGGCCCTCAGCACCCCTAACGTGGGAGACGTGGTGGCTTCAGGACTTGAGGACCCAGTTGGGGGCTGCCATGTCCCCATGCAGTCATAACTGGTGACTCAGGTGCAAAGGCCCAGCCCCCTGTCAGCCCCAGAGCCTCAGGCGGCGGGGGGATCTGTGTTGAGGCTGCATTCTGCCCCCTGCCCGCTCTGCCGTCCCCCCATGACGTCCCCTCTGAGTCAAGACCCAGTCTTCAACACCTCCCGCGCATCCTGTCCCAGCCCGGGAGCCCTCCTGTCCCCACCGGCCCTCTGAGCATCTCACACCTCCGGTACAAGGTGGAGCAGAGAACAGCTGTTTGCATGGGGACATGGGCCAACGAGATTCAAAAATTTAGAAACCAAACCCCAGCACTGTATTGAACAGAAACTGGTCGGCAAGGACATAACTCAAACCGCCACCCCCTTCCTCCCTGCCCCGTGGGGAGGGGCTGCTTTCACTGTTAGCGCTCAGAGGACTGTCCTTTTGTGATGGAGTTTACACACTGCAACCTCTCCTGGGGAGGCTCCCCCACCTGCCTCCAGGAGGAAGCCCAGGCTTCCTTGCTGCTCTCGGGACCCTCGCTGGAACACCTCCCAAGTGCAGGGTCCAGGGCCTTTACCCTGGGCCCTGCCCTTCTAGAACCTTCCTTGGGCCTGACGTCATCCTTGGGACAACCAGATGCATGGGTATCACTGTGTCTGTTTGCAGTGGCGAGGAAATCAGGGCCCAGAGAGGTTAAGTGATTTGCCAAGATCACAAAGCTGGTCAGCGGAGGAGCCAGAGTGGGAGTCAGCTTGTCTTGAACCCTGGACTGTCCGCTCCCTGCCTCGGGTCCCTGCGGCTGTGCGCACACTCGCTTCACCTTTAGTTCGTGCGCCCCCAGGGGAGGGGTTGTTCTTATCCCTGCTGTCCTCGCTCATCCACCCACCTCGTGGCTTTGGATGCGGCCCTCCAGGTCCTCCAGTGGTGCCGTGCGGCTCAGTGGGGCCCGGGCCCAGGCCAGCAACTGCCTCTCTATTTGCCCTAGGTCTCCATCCAGTCGGATCATCTGTGTCAGGAGTTTCTGGGCCTGTGGGTCTTCTGGGGCTGAGCCAGCGGGAGCTGGGGGCATAGAGTTCCTGTAAGGGTCCAGGGCCTACCTCCCCTCTGCCCATCTGCCTGAGGAGCTCTTCCCTGGTGCCCCCATAGCATCCTGTGTGGGGAAGGGAGGGAGGCGGGTGGGTAGGGCCCAACTGGGGGAGGGACCATGCTCCCTCGGGGCTTGCCAACCCAAGAGATGGAACCCCCAGCAGAAGTCCCTAATCCAGGGTCCCCCCTGCCCATCACAACCCCCCCGACAGCGACCAAAGTAGGAATCTACTCCTTCTCTCCCAACAATCCCCAAGTCTCTGGCCAGCCCTCAGTACCCTGCTGGCCAGTCTGTAAGGGCTGCGTAGTGCTGGCCATCAGGTGGCTCTGGACTGTGGCCAATTTCTGCTTCAGGGCCTGCAGCTCCGAGGCCAGCCTAGAACAAGGGGGAGATCAGAGAGGGACGTCTCTCCTCTCTCTCTGAGCGCCGGCCCCCCCCCCCCCCCAACTCCGCCCCAGGAGTCACTGCTCCAGGTGAAGGGCAAACACCACAGGACCTGGTCTGGGCCCACAGCCTGCCTCCTGCCCCCGAGTATCCCCAGGCGGACCCACTTGGAGGCCCTGGCCACGGCTTCAGGGTCCGGAGCCGGGATGCAGAAGCAGGCGGCTGGGGCACGTTTGGTCTCCCCACCTGGGCCTTGCACGACCCAGGTGTGCTGGTCGGTGTTGTCCATCAACACATACCGCTCACCCCGCAGCAGCTGCACCTGGGGGACAGGGCAGGTGGGGCTCGTGTTGGCTCGGGGCAGGGGGAACTGAGGCCAAGATGGAGCCAGGCTGGGTACACGGGCTGGGGTAGGGGCAGGGACAGGCCAGAGGCAGAGCGGGGCTTGGAGGACAGAGGGCTGGGGCAGGGTGGGGATGGGTGGGAGCGGAGGCAATGGTGGGACTGGAGGAGGCAGGGCTGCGGCTGGGCGGGCAGAGCCTGTACTTCTTCTGAGTCCCAGTCGCAGATGCTGTCCACGTGCAGAGGCTGCTGGGGGGGGTTCCTGCGCTGCTGCAGAGGGGCCACCTGATGGCTCTGCCGCTGCAGGTCCCCAATGGTCTTCTCAGCGACAGCCAGCTGCTTCTTCTCTGCCTGTGGGGTCCCAGGCTGCACTTGAGGCCTGCCCCGTACTGCCCACCCCCACCATGAGAGCCAAGGGGCCTTCATGAAGACAGGGTCTCTAAGTCAGGAAAGTAAAAGAAGGCCCTCCAAGGGGCCCAGGATCCTGGGGTCTGCTGGTTGGGGTGGGGTGGGGTGGGGTGGGGTGGGGTGGGGCGGGGCGGGGTGGGGGGCTGCTCAGCATCACCCAGGCCTCTAGAGTAGGGGCTGGGGTGGGCGCGCACAGATCCCTCCCAGGTGGTCTCTGTCGCATTGCAGGTGAGGAAACTGAGGCCCAGAGGTGGAAAGGGCTTGCTGGTAACAGACCAGCCCCTTCCTACTAGAGCAGACCCCCTTCTCCTCCCCACCCAGGGTGGGCTCAGGACGGGAATAAGTCCCCGGAGAAGGGTGAGACCTAGACGCAAGGGCCAGCCCCGTCCCCTGGAGCGGGGTGCAGGTGGTCTGGTGGGGCTCGCTCACCTCCAGCTGTTGTAGCAGCTCTGTGGGGGCGCCAGGGGGCCCCCCAGGGGCAGGGCTGTACTGGGTGTCCAGGCTGGAGTTCAGCTTTGCCAGGGTTTGGCTGACGGAGTCGGCCTCTTCCTGGAACTGAGGTCGTGGGTAGTCAGGGGGAGAGCTCTGCCCACCAACCCCGCACTGGCCCCTGCACCGTTGGCCTTTCTACCCAGGCCGTGCGGCCTTTTTAACCGGAGTGTTCTGCAAATGGGCGTTTCTGGCTCACGGGGCTTGTTTCAGGGTTATGAAACACCGTGGCTTCTGTGCTTCCTGCCCAGATGGAGTAGGGCTCTCCTGCTTACTCCAGTACCTGCTGTCGTCCTGGCTGGAACCTGGGGTGGGTGCCCCCAAGTGGAAGCTAGGAGTGTGCTTTACAAAGAAACTCCTGGGGGCACCTGGGTGCCTCTGTCGGTTAAGCATCTGACTCTTGACTTGGGCTCAGGTCATGATCTCACGGTTCGTGGGATCGAGCCCCGCTTCGGGCTCTGCACTCACATCACGGAGCCTGCTTGGGATTCTCTCTTTTTCTCTCTGCCCCCCTCCCACTCATGCATGCTCTCTCTCTCAAAATAAATAAACTTAAAAAAAAAAAAAAAAAGAAACATCCTGCAGTTGGGTGATGTTGTGGAATTCTTGTCCGTGTGATAACGGCATGGCAGTTATGTAGGAAAATATTTTTAAAAAGGAAGGAAAACCCCTTTGGCTTATGTCCCTCTCAAAGTATATGAAACATCGCCTTGTGATTTATGCAGAGGAGTAAGATTTTAACTAATTTATTTAGTTTGCCTTTGAGAACCAACCCCTTCCCCACCCCCCGGCCCCCCGGGAGCCACCTCACCCTGTTGTGAATGTTTGCGTGACCTCGTTTTCCCTCTGGGACCCGGTCACGATGACACAGCTCTGCCGTTTTTATGAGGTGCCTTGTCTCCCTCCGTGTGAGCGTGTCCTGTGCCGTTCTCCAGGCACCTCTGCGCCCAGGGCCCCGGTGGCCGCCCGCCCCTGTCTCCTCGGGCCCCCACCCGGCCCCGCGCACCGGCTCACCTGGCGATACGTCTCCACATGCTGCAGCTGGCTCTCCTGGCAGATGCACAGGTTCAGAAAGTTCTGCCACGCCATCTTCAGGGCCCCCTGGTGGGTCTGGGGACAGCAACGCCCAGCCCTCGGACCGCGCCCGGCCCGCCCCGCCCCGTGTACCCATCCGCTGCCCGCTCGGCCGGCCCCACCCTGGGCCGTGTCTCCCTCTCCCCAGCCTCCCTGGGGAGCCCCCGGATTGAGGGAGCGGGCGGCCCTGAGACCGCGGGCGGCCTCTGTCCCTCGCACCTGGATGGGCCCCACAGCCGGGTGCCCCAGCTCCACCATGCGCTCCCCGTCGTCCTCTAGCCGCTTGACGCTCTGCTCCTGGCTCAGCAGCTCGTGCTGCTTGAAGTGCTGGGGGAAGAGTCCGGAGCATCAGTGACGGGGGAGGACGGGACGGGATGTCCGCGTGCCCCCCTCCCCCGGCCCCCCACTCTGCCGCCGACCTCGTACTCCCGCCGCACGCCCTCGGGGTCCGCCATGAGGTCGCTCCAGTCCTGCTGCAGGATGCCCTGCTGCTGCTGGGCCAGGGCGCTCAGCTGGCGCGCGCAGCCCTGCAGGTGCGTGTACAGGCTGCCCAGGCTCTGCCCGCGCCACGAGGCCGCCTTCTGTGCTCCGCGGGAGGTGGCGGGGGAAGGGGGGTAGCAGGGGGCGCCGTCAGGCTGTGCCTGGAAACGCTGGCCCCGGGAAGGGTGCAGGGGGCCAGGCCCAGCCCTCCCCCTGTCCGCCCAGCCCTTCCGCTCACCAGGAGGTCCCGGTATTGGCTCCGGATGGTAGCTGCGTCCTGCTTCACCAAGGGGGGAGACAGAGCAGGCTCAGCAAGAGGCAGCATCCAGGGGAGATTGTACCCCTTGTCCTGGGCCCACTGTGTCCCCCACTTCCATCCCTTGCCCCAGAGGGCCCGCCAGGCCACCTAGGCTAGGATGGGAGAGAGGGGAGGGGAGGGGAGGGGAGGGGGAGGGGAGGGGGAGGGGGAGGGGGAGGGCCAGGCAGGGATGTACATCCCCCACCTGCCCGACGAGGTTCCGCAGCTGCTGCCCGTAGGCCTCGATCTCCTTCTGCAGGATGTTGTGCTCGGCAATCTGCTCTTCCAGCTGGGCCATCCCGGGCCCGTACCGGCCCTCGCGCACCTGCTTCTGCAGAAGGAGCTGGGGGTTCAGCTCAGCCGCAGGGCGCCAGCCCTCCCACGCCCTCCCCGCGTCCCCGTGCGGAGGAGCGGAGTCGGTCGTTGGGGCAGAGGGTGGACAGGCCCGCAGAGCAGCCCAGGTGAACGGCAGGCAGCTCACCCCGGGGGACATGCTGCCCTCTGGTGGCCCTGGCTGAGCGTCATCACGACTGCAGTCCCCGATGCCTACTGGTCCCCAGAATGCAGAGCTTGGCCGCTAAAATGTCTTCCTGCCCCTCCCTGCCTCCTTACCTGCCCTGGCCTCGGTACCTCCCGCCTACACACCTGTCGCTAGGCTCTGGGACCCCGCGACACCTGCGACACCTGTGACACCTGTGCCCTCCCCACTGTCCCTTCATTGTGTTGTGATATCAAGGCACGGTTCCCCACCCAATGCTCAGGGTGACACGCCCATGACCTGGCTCTGCCTGCCTCCCCAGAAAACCCCGCTTCCCACCCTACCCCAGGCTGGAGCCTCCGTTTCTTCTTTCTGGAATGTCCTCTCACCATTTCACCCCAACCTAACTGAACCCTCCCACCTCTTCACACACCCCTCCCTGCAGGAAGCCTTCCCTGGCTGCGCACGGTCCCCTGGGAGCGCTCCCTTCCCAGACCCTCCCAGGTGCAAGCACTCAGCAGCCCCCCTCCCCCCCCAATGACACAGAGCTCTGTGATTTCCGGTTGGGTCAGCTGTGATTTTGAGCTCCCTGAGGTGTCTCCGACATTGGGGATGACCCTGACCTGTTTCTGCTCCAGCACCCGTGCCCAGTCGACTCTGGGCCCCACGGCGGGGGGCAGCACTATCTTCTCGTACAGAGCGCGGTACTCGGCACACGCCTGGGTCACCCGCTCGTGCAGCTGCTTGATGCTACGAAGGAGGGGGGCCGGCAGGTCAGGGCTGGGCCTGGGGCTCCCCTGGAGCCCCGACGCTTCCGTTCTCCAGCCCCGGCCCCGGCCGCCACCCCACTCACTCCTTCTCGATCTCCTCGGCCTGCGGGTGCTTGAGCCGCCGGGCCTTGTCCACGTCCAGGAAGAGGTCCTTCAGCAGCACCTCGGCCTCCTTCAGGCTGCGGCCCACCTCCTGCCGGTGCTTCAGGGCCTGGTCCTGCTCGCCATGCACTCGGTCCTGCGGGTGTGGGACCACATCCTCGCTGCCCATCATCACCCCTGCCCCGAGCCCCGTTCTCGCATTCCCATCTGCCGACCTCGGTGCCCACACCAGCAGAGGGCCAGGCCCAGGGCATCTGTGGGGCAGGTGCAAAGACTTGGGGGAGCCCCTTTGACCCTCCCAAGTTGGAAGTCCAACAGAGAAGCAGAGCGGAGCCCTCTCTCCCACTGTGTTTGGGGAACGACCAGAGAAGGCCAAGGGTGGTCTGTCCCACCTTCACCGCCTGCACTCCAGATGCTCCAGGGAGCCTCCCTTGCCCCCTCACCCCTGCGGCCTTACCTGCTGCAGTTTCTTCTGGGTCTCCAGGATGTCCCTCTCCACCTGGTCGGCATTGGCCTGCATGCGGGAGATGAGCAGGGCCAGCTCCTGGGTGGCAGCCCTGGGGTGGGGGTGGGGACAGAGAGCAGTCTGGTTGGAAAAGAGCCACCTGCATGGGGTCCACCTGTGTGGGGTCCCCTGTGTCCCTCGGCCCTGTTCTTCTCTGCAGCCAGGCTCCCTGCCCAGAAGGGCGGCATCCAAGACGTGGGGTCTCTGGTCTCTCTCTGCAGGAGGTTCTGGGAGATTCCCAGTCCTGAAGGTCGGAGAGCATTGTCCCCACATGAGGGATCAGAGAATGGGGGTCTCCAGTGTGTCTGGCACAAGGGAGCAGGCCAACATCACCATCCTGGCAGTGAGTTCCTAACCCCACCCAGCTCCCTGCCTCTCACTTGGGAGTGAATCATGCCTCAGCCGCTAAGGCCTGAGACAGCATGGCTGGGCTTTGGGAGGGGCAGTGGGCTGGCTGGGGGTAGGGGAGCGGCGGCATGTCCCCCACCCCAACCTCCTCCCACCCCAGCCCTGTCTCCCCCTCACACCCTGGCCTTTGCCTATGCCCAGGCTAATAACCATCTGAAGGAGCCACACAGCACTGGGGCAGGGGGAGGCATAGAGATTGTGCGGACACTTCAACATCCCCAGATTAAGGGGATTTAAGCCTAGATTAGGACCTGACTTGCTCTAGGTCGCACAGCAAGGAGCAGAGTATAAGCCTGATCTGGCTCCCCAGAGTCCTCTGCACCGGGCACTTGCTGTGTGTGCCTGAGCTCACGCCCTGCGGCCTAGAGGGTCAAGCAAACCTAGTAACAGGTAGAGCCTTCCAAGCCTCATAAGCACAGCACCCTGTGAGGTCACGGCCCTGGGGAAGGGGAAGGCTTCAGGGAGCTGGCCTTGAATTAGGGATCATAGGATGAACCCCCACCCCTGGCTGCCCCAACAGAGGGATGGTGCCAGAAAGAACTCTGGGCAGGGGCAGCTGGGTGGCTCATTTGGCTAAGCATCCAACTCTTTCAAAAAAAAAAAAAAAAAAATGTTAATGTTTATTTTTGAGAGAGAGAGAGTGAGTGGGGTAGGGGCAGAGAAAGAGGGAGACACAGAATCGGAAGCAGGCTCCAGGCTCCGAGCGGTCAGCCCAGAGCCCGACGCGGGGCTCGAACCCACGGACCGTGAGATCGTGACCCGAGCCAAAGTCGGACGCTTAACCGACTGGGCCACCCAGGCGCCCCTAGTATCCAACTCTTGATTTTGGCTCAGGTCATGATCTCACGGTTCAGTTCCCGAGATTGAGCCCCGAGTTGGGCTCTGCACTGATCTCAAAAAGCCTGCTTGGGATTCTCTCTCTCTGCCTCTCCCCTGCTCACGAGTGCTCTCTCTCAAAATAAATAAACATTTTTAAAAAATGAAACAACTGTGGACCAAACAGCCTGGGTATGATCACTTTCCAGAGCTATACTGCTGTGTGGCTTTGGGCAAGTTGCTTAAACTCTCTGTGCCCGAAGTGCCTCGTTTGTAAAGTGGGGCTTCAATACTATCTACATCACAGTGTTTCTGTGTTAGGAGGATGAATCCATCTGAAGCAGCCAGTGTGCAGCCTGTGTAGTCGGCATCCAGCTAGGTCTTATTCCACTAGAATATAGGCACCACAAAGTTAAGGACCTGTTGGTTCTGTGTAAGGTGGCATCCTCAGTGCCTAGAACAGTCCTGGCACACAGTAGGTGCTCAATAAACGTGTCAAAGGAATAGACTGCACATGAGGGGAACAATGAGCCCTGTGTGGGGTGACTGCAGCCAGAGCCAACCGAGCTGTGTAGACAGATCCGCCAGCTGCCCCAGGCTAGGAAAGCGCTGCCCTGGAGCCTGGCTGGGGACAGGGGGGCTGTGGGTCCTGCCTGAGCCCCGGGTCACCTGTCTTCAGGCCTGGCCTCCTGGGAGGGCTGCTCCCATCGGGAGGAGCACACTCCACCCTGGGCAGGGCCCAGGAGCCCCAAAGGACAGGTCACTGCAGTGAGAGTCCTAACTGCCGTCTTTCCTGTCTGCCCAGAAGCCCAGCCTCAGTGTCATCACCCTGATCCCTATCAGGGTAATGAGCCTTTCATCTCCACTCCCATCTGCCACCTCCACCCTGCAGAGGGGGCTGACGGCCAGTGAGAGGGAAGAATGAGAAGGGAGCAGCCAAGTCTGTCTGCGGACCATGGGGCTGTCGAGAGGCAGGCCGGGCCGGGCAGGGAGCTGGGGCAGCAGAGGGAGGCTCTGAGGATGTCCCGGGCCTTCTGGCCCTCCCCTTTCCCTGCGGCACCCTCTCCTCACACCCCAACGCTGTAACAAAACTCAAGGCCCCAGGTGAGAGCCTGGAGAGGAAAGCTACAGCTTGGACCCAGGAGCACAACAGCCCCGCCTCCCTGCGCCAGGCACCCAGCCTCCCTTCTCCGCCTCCGTCCCTCTGCCCACCCTGTACCCAGGTTCCAAGGGTCAGCCCAGCCCAAGCAGAGCCGTGAGGGCAGAGCCACGGACGGGGAGCCAGGCACTCCGGTCTCCCAGCACCCCCGGGGCCCTCCTCATCCATCGTGTCTCCTGCAGAGCACCCCCAGCCGTGGCCCTCAGGCCCCTTGGAGAATGTGGGAGCCCCAGGCCGTCCCTGGCCTCCTGCTAGGACTGGAGCTGTCTGGGCAAGGGAGAGAGTCCACCCCCGGGGCCCTTTGGCCTCGGGACACTAAATGCCAGCACTGGGCTGGTCCTGAGCTCCGGGCGGGCTGCCACTGGCAGGTGGAAATGGGAGCACCTGGGCCGGCACCACCCCGCTCCAGCCCGCTGCCCCGGGCCCCACTTACCGGCTGTGCTTGCTGGGGGAGCCCTTGGGAGAGCCCTTGGCCGGGGAGCCCTTAGGGGACCCCTTTCCCTGGGAGCCTTTGTTCAGACCCTTGAACATGGTTGTAAAGGCAGGTGCCGCTCAGGCTGGGCTCGGCCGGTGCAGGCGGGCGGCAGGCAGCGGGCGTGTGTCCTCGCTGGCTGCTCAGCTGGGCTCTGGCGAGGTGGGGTGGCCAGGCACCGAGAAGGCAGTTTCTGGGAGGCCCCTCCCCGCAGGTGAGGCGGCGAGCGGGCGCCGGCCGGGGCTGCCACGCATGCACCCACACTGCCCACACTCAGCTGCTCCTGCACAACCAGTTTGGGAGGAAGAGGCACAGCCCAGAGGGCGGGGCGCCCGAGCCTGCCTGACTCCCAGAGAAGGTTTGGACTTGTTACACCCACACGCCCAGAGGGAAGCAGCAGAGATCGCATCCAGGCAGGCGGGGAAATAGCCGAGCCCAGGAGGGACAGGGTTGCGGACAGACAGAGGCTTGCGCATGCTCAAAGACAGGAGCCCGGCCTCGCAGCCTGCAGCTCGGGCTGGGGGTTGATAAACACCTCCAGGCAATACAGGGCACCTGGCTATCGGGCTATCGGGCACGCCCCCACCCACAGCTCTTACCCCACCGGCCGGGGGCGGCCGGCCTCTGCTCTGTGCTCTCCACCACCATGATGGGGCAGCCAGGGGGCATTCACCCCAGACAACTGGCGCAAGGTACATTTTTAAAAGCGGGCACCACCCAGTTGGCTCCCCAGAGGACACCCCACAGTCCCGCTGCCCGGTCTTCCTGGCTGGCTCAGTGTCATCCTGTCTGTCCGTGGCCCTGGGGCCAGATGCAGTAGGACATCGCTGGGATCCTCCAAAGAGTCCGACACCAGCTCCAGAGGGGCTGCGGCGCCCCTCCCCCAAGAACCCCCAGCATTAGCCTTCAGGTGCTGTTGAGCCTAGGGTCCGGCTGAGCCGCTTGGGAAGCTACTAGACTTGGGTTTTCCTGACTACCTCTCCTCACCTGGTCCCCCAGAAGTGGTCCCTGGTGGCTTTTTCTCAAGACAGGTGGAGTGGCGGACAGCCGTACCAGTTTCGTGGCCTCTTCCTCACACTGAGTGCCAGGGAGGCCATCTCGGTAGCCGCCTTCTCCCACGGTGCCCCCTCTATTGCCAGCCACTCATTTCACTGGCCCGCCGAGAAGAACCCTTCCGCGGCTCTAGAGCCACTCCCTGGAACCATTACAGTTCCGGTGGAGGAAGGGCTGGGGCAGTAGCAAAAGGGAGGGAGGCAGTCGTGCTGGGTTTGGAGGCCTGGGACCTCCCGGCAGGCCCAGCTGAGGGCAGAAAACACCCAGAGAAGAAAGAAGGATCCCTCCGACTGGAGACGGCAGGGACAGAGCTGAGACCGGCCGTGTGCGCCGGGAGGACAGAAAAGGTTTGAGTCCCTTCGGGCAGCATCTCATGGACAAGCCACCGAACTTGGTCCTGGAGAGGGGACACAGCAGTCACCCATCCTGGAGGGGCAGGGGCTGAGGGGGGCAGCAGGGGTGGGGAGGGCACCAAGGAGCCTTGACAGAGCAAGTGGCAGTAGGAGAGCAGAGTGGTTGGTCTCCAAAGTCCTGCTCCCAGTTGAACGTGATGGTGAGCGGGAGCCAAGGATGGAAGGCCAGGCCCAGAGGGCACACGGCCCCCGCCGCCTCAGCCCTCCCTCCCTGTTATTGCAGGGTGACAATTTTCTTCTAACCACAACTAGCAATCAACCGTTCTCAGAACAGGGCCATTGTTTAAATGACTGCAAGGTCCAGCAGCCAGTCCTGAACGCCAACTTCGCATATCCACCCGGAGAGCTCACTTCCTTATCTTCGAGATTGGACAAGTGGCGGCAGCCCCTGGGAGAGCCGAGACAGGAAGGCTGCCTTCCCGAGAGCTCCAAGTCTCTTCCTGGGTGGTGGTGGTCAATGGAGGGAGGGGGCAGGGAGAAAAGAGGTCTAGACTCCAGCCCTGGGAACAGCTGGGGCCAGGGGAGGGCCCCTTAACCCTGGACAGGGGAGAGGGAAGCAGACCCGGGCTGGAGAAGGCAGGAGGCGGAGATTTGGAACATTTGAGCTTTGTCTCCTGTCTGCAGAAGCTCTCCTGGAAATAAACGAGCACACAGGAGGCCTGCACACGCCCCAGCGATTAAGGCTAACTGATTCACTGCAAGAAAACCAAGAGGTGAATTCCTGGCGTGACTGTCTAATGCCGAGTCAAATCAGCACCCAGCTCCCCAGACAGGGGCTGACACGCAGGCAGGAACAGCCTGATCTCGGAGATGTTCCTAGTCAGATGGCAGTGATCCTGACCCCCAAGACTAAAAGCACAGGAGAAAGGGAAGGGACAAAGAAAGAAAAGATGTAGGGCTTTAAATATGTGAGCAAGCCAAGTGTCACTGAGAAGGCCGGGATGGGACAGAGCCTCCATGGAGACCTGTACCGCCCCACACGGCAGCCACTTGATTTCAAAGACTCAGTATGAAAAGATGTAAAATATCTCATTTTTTTTTTATATTGATTGAAGTCAAAATATTTTGGAAACACTGTGTTAAATGAAATGCATTTAAAAAAATAGTTTTATGGGTTGCTTTTACTTCGCTTTTAATGTGCGTTTCCAGAAAACTTAAAATTACAGATGTGGCTTGCATTTGTGGCTCACAGTAAGTTGACCCTTGAACAATGTGGGGGGTGCAGGGTGCCAGCCCCCCGTTAAGTTGAAAATCTCTGCATGACTTTTGACTCCCCCCAAACTTAACTACTAACAACCTACTCGATTAGCCCATATTTTATATGTGATGTGTATTAGTCTCACAATGAAGAGAGCTGGAGAAGAAATATTAAGAAAGTCTTTAGGAAGAGAAAATCTGTTTATAGTACTGGACTGCATTTATTTTCTTTAAAAAAAAAATTTTTTTTAACGTTTATTTATTTTGAGACAGAGAGAGACAGAGCATGAACGGGGGAGGGGCAGAGAGAGAGGGAGACACAGAATCGGAAGCAGGCTCCAGGCCCCGAGCCATCAGCCCAGAGCCCGACGCGGGGCTCGAACTCACGGACCGTGAGATCGTGACCTGAGCTGAAGTCGGAGGCTCAACCGACTGAGCCACCCAGGCGCCCCTGGACTGCATTTATTAAAAAAAAAAAAAAAAAAAAAGCCCCAAATAAGTTGGCCTGCACAGTACACACCCATCTTTTTCAGGGGCCAACTGTACAATTCTACCAAACAGCTCTGACCTGGAAGCTGGGCAGGGTGTCCCAACTTTCAGGCTTCCCAGGCCTCGCCCCTGCCACATCTCCTTCTGAAGCAGGCAGGCCGAGCTCCACCTGGCTCCTTGTCCTGCCACCAGGGCCTCCCCTCGCCCGGAGCTTGCGTCCTCCTCTGTGGAGTGAGCAGCTGAGGTGGACTAGTCCAAGGTCTCCCCCCAGCACCGTGCCAGCTACGACTTCAAGCAGTAGCTGCTTGCATCCCCCAGCCTGGAGCACGCAGGCCGAGTGACGTGGGCCACTCGCAGCTCGTGGGGCCGGAGGCCAGAGCAGGGCTGATCAGAACTGAAAGCCGCCCAGGTCCCAGTTCCAAGGCCGCCATGCACGCACGCAGCTGGGCAACAGGGTGGCAGCTGGGACCATGTGCCAGGGCTTATGCGCCGCCCCCCCCCCCCCCCCCCCCCCCTGCTCTCTGGGTTCCTGCAGAGAGGGGCATTCTTCTCCCTGCTGAAGCAGATGGTGGCAATTGCCGACTTTGCCCTGGGAGCCATCACCTGCCAAGCTCCCGTGTGGCCCTCGATCAGGCCAGACTTCCATCTCTGCAAATTGCCCTGTTTGAACAGAAGCTCTGCCACCAGGCCCGTGGAGCCGAGCTGACTGATAAGCTCTCCTGCCTCACGCTTCCTTGGCCCGCTGAGGAGCGAAGGTGCCTCCACCAGCTAGGCCTGGAGAGGTGAGGGCTGCCGGGGCAGGGCGTTAGGGATGAGCCTCCCTCTGCCTGCAGGCGCCAGGGGAGGCAGAGCTGTGGGCCCCGGAACCCAACAAGCCTGGAGGTCAGCCTGGAGACAAGCAGAAGGTGACCATGGCTGCCAAAGAGCAGAACAGGAGGAAAAGGAGCTCTTCCTTTTGGGCCTTTTACAGGAAGAGTCTAGCAATTCAAACCAACCAACAAACGAACCCCCCCTATCGCGAGATTAGGGCCCCCCATACTGGATGGCGAGACAGAGAATACAGGGTGACCTCAGGAGTCCTCAAGTCCCAAGTTGGCCTGAGAGGACAAGGTCAAGGCGGCCTTCTGGTGTCTGTTCCCCTCTAGGAGTGACTTCCCTTCCCTAGCCTTGGGCCACAGAGGCCGGCCCAGTCCAGGTGCTGGACCAGTGCTGGGACGGCCCCGCCTCTGGGCCGCAGTGAAGCCTGCTATTGCACAAGCAACCCCTATGTTCCAGAAAGTTCCAGAAGTCTGCAGCTGCCCATTGTCATCCAGGAACTGCTGGGCCTCCGGGTCTCCCAGGGTGCCCAAGGGCTCCGGGCTGCCACCTTGAAGACCTGCGGCCCACCTGTGAAGTTCAGGTCTGGTGGAGGCAGCGAACCTGCACGGAGCCCTGGGCACTGGCCTGAGGAAGGACAAGGTTTACAGAACAAAACCGAAAGAGCTAGCAACAGTCTTCACAGCTGAGGAGCAGCCCTTCCTAATTAGTCTTCCCTGCCAGGAAACTGGAAGCACACAGGACAGGCAGCTCTGTGGACTCGGCTGGTTGTCCTGGTGACACTGTTTAGACCCAGCAGGGCCCGGCTCTGGAGGGAGGGCGGCAGAGAAAGGCCGTGGGGTGCGCTGAGGGAAGCCCACCCCGGCCAACTCCCTGCACGGCAGCCCCGCTTCCTGGACCCAGGGTTCACATTGTCCCAGGAGAGAGCCGCTCCCTGTTGGGCGACAGTGAGAAGAGACTTCTATGAACGGGTCCTAGCTGGGCAGGAGCTCCTCCCGCCAGGCCCCAAGTCAGAGCCCCGAAGGGGCACAGGTGCCAACGGGCTACAGGCAGCACTGGAGGGAGAAGCACGTGTTCTAATGCCAGCTGCGTCCACAGAGGAGCGAAGGGAAGGAAATTCCTCTTTGTCAAGTGGCTGTTGGGTACTAAGCCCTGTGCCCGCTGTCCTTCTCCGTTAGAGACAGACGCCCCTCTTTTACAGGTGAGGACCTCCACACCCTCTCCACTCCACACACGAGCCAGAGCGAGCTACCACCGCCAGCTTTCGGGGACCGGTTACCTGTCTGCCTCCTGCCAGAAGATCCCTGGGAGAAGTTCAGCCTAATAGAAGGGATGTGGCTCTTTTCCACGTGTGAAGAGTCATTCAACCACAGACTGAGCATGAGGACACACAGTGACAGTTAATGGAGGTGGAAAGAAAGGGGACCACAGAAGCCGGGCTCCCCCTCCAACACAACGCAGAGGGTGCGGCCGGGAGGAAAGCGGAGCCCCGCCTGCTTGGGGTTTTCTGCAGGTCCTGGCACCTGCCCAGAGCAGCTCGCCAGACGGACGGACGGACAGGCTCTGATAGGGCCGTGGAGGCTGTCACAGTCCCGCCTTAAAGCAAAACTAAAAAGTCAAACCTTAGATCCTGAGATCAGTCCCTTAACAGTTCGAAATCGAAAAGGTCAGACAAAAGGTTCTCGGGAACATTCCATCGGTACTCATCATCCGAGATCCTATTTCCTCTAACTCCTACCAACTGGTAACACCACTAACATTGCAGAGCGCTTACCGTGCTGGGCGGTGCTTGCAGCCGGGCCCGTCCTGCCCGTGCCCCGTGCAGGCTCCCTAACACCTGGTAGACCCACGGGCTAGATTCTTCCAGCTGGGGTTGTCAGGATGCAGGCAGCTTCCAATTTATCTCTCGGCTTTGGAACATCGATAAATTTTACAGCTAAACCTGGTTTCCGTCTCTTCCGTAGCAACAAGTGTCTTAAAAATAAAACTAAAACCAACACATGTTTTTCCTATCTTTGGACATTTTCCTAGGCCTCTGAAGGTTCCAAGCTTGTGAAGGCTGTGGATGGCCATGTGCTGTTTAGAATTCTGCCATCAGCTAGCTTCTGGTACGAATGACGCCAGATGAGCCAAATCGGCATCACAGCATCACAGTGGCCAGGCGGAGCACAGCCCCTCCCGAGAAGTCCCCGGAGTCCATCGTCCTCTCCTAGAGGGGGTGAGGCCACCGTGGGGGGAGGGGTGCACTGCCACCACAGGCTGTCACCTCAGGGCCATGGTCAAAGGCTCAGGATGCCACCAGGAGATGGGACCCAGCCTGGCAGTGTTTCATTTCCAACAGGGAATCCAAGAATTCTCAGCTTAATGTAAAACCAGAGAGGCCCAGTACCCCAGAACAATCACAAGAAAGGAGGAAAAAACGTAGGAAACTGCTAAGGCAGGGCTTGTCTGACCCCAGGTGTCTCAACGCTCCTTTTTTCCAAACAGGACCAACAGATTCACAGGCAACAAACTTGGCCAAATTATGTCTTTGAATCTGATGTTCAGCATTATCCCCTGGGAACTGAAGTTAGCTTTTCACTACTACTGCTTCTGCAAATCAAGACCGCCACCACTCAACAGACAAGCAAATAGAAACCATGAGCACAGCAGCTGTAGGGCATGTTCTAAATGTGCAGAGACCATGGGCGCCCTGGGCGGCTCGGTCGGTTAAGCGTCCGACTTCAGCTCAGGGTTCGAGTTCCAGCCCCGTGTCGGGCTCTGTGCTGACAGCTCAGAGCCTGGAGCTGCTTTGGATTCTGTTGTCTCCCTCTCTCTCTGCCCCCCCCCCCCACCCCACTTGCACTCTCTCTCTCTCTCTCTCTCAAAAAATAAACATTAAAAAAAAAATTACAGTGCAGAGACCAAATTAAGCTTCCCCTACTCTCTTCAACTTGGGAGACTGAAGTTCTGGCAGGGTCCAAACCTGCTGATCAAGCGTAGCTCATCTGGGTGGAGGGAGGGGAGCCACAACTGCAGGAACAAGCACAGGAAGCAGAGCGGGTGCCCGCACCCAAACCTTATACCCCGAGACCTCACTGCATCTCTCGTTACCTGTGCAGGAAGGACTGAGTGGCCGCTGGCGTTTCATTCTGTGACTCTACCCAGCAAGTTGTGCCGGCCCAAGGAGCAGCCCAGGGCTCATGTCTGAACCCATTCCCATGAAGAGGGGAGAGCTGCTTCCTGGCCCGAGGACAGAATGGGGTCCTGCTTTTGGCCCTCTGTCTCCCGCGACAGGCTGTTTAATGTCAAGGGATCCTGTGTGAAGGGATATACAAACTAGTCGGAGACCTCGGCCCTGCCAGGTCTGTCTTCTTGTGTAAACATGTGCTCTTAATACTAAACATATCTTGTTACAGCCTCACTGGCCGACCACAGCCACCACTACAGAGCAGCTGCCAGGGACACTGGGACGAAGGGAATTTCTGGTGTCGCCACAAGAAAGGAAAAGCTTAGAAAAGGTCAATCAGAATGACTGACTCCAGACTCTGATCCCCTACTGACGCCAGCACTCTAAAGAGTGGGAGGGGCAGGAAGGGCCATCTGCAATACAAAGGGACGCCTTCCCAGATGGGGGCAGGAGATGCAGGCTGGAGGGCTGCCTGCAGGGGGGTGCCCGGCCCAGCTGTGGCTGGAGGGTCAGCAGAGAATGTGGTGAGGGAAGTACAGAACCTAGACCACAGCCTGGTGCTGCC
Organism: Neofelis nebulosa; assembly: GCF_028018385.1. Classification (NCBI taxonomy): domain Eukaryota; kingdom Metazoa; phylum Chordata; class Mammalia; order Carnivora; family Felidae; genus Neofelis; species Neofelis nebulosa. Next base: position 18,569,562 of record NC_080797.1, on the reverse strand, counting down.
AAGAAGAGGGAGAAGAGGGTGAGGAAAAGGATAAAGGCCCCCAGGGCTCCCTCAGACCATTAGAGACACTGCTCCAAGCCTCTGGGACCAAAACCCAAGACGTCAGGCTCAGGTCATCCGCGCCGTATCGTCAGAGGGGGGGAGGACACCCCTCAACCGCGTGGGACAGATGGGAAAACTTTCCATTTAGAAACAAAACCCGCCTCCTAAGGCTCTTTGACCCAGAGCAGATCCTGAGGGGAGGAGAGCTCACAATCTGAGCACCTGGTGTCCTACACAACATTCAACTCTAACACAGGCGGCTGATTTGTCTTCCAGTCTCCTAACTTCTGGCAATACCCACCCTCTGCAGCTTCCCCGGAAAAACACAAGGTACCGTGGGTTCCATCTTGAAAGAACAGTCTCAGGCCTTCATTAACTGCCCAACCTTCCCTTCAAGCCGCCCTAGTAGGCTCCAGGTCTGTGCCGCAGGGAAGCCAACACTGCCCGCAGTGGCTCTGCCTTCCTAAGGGGTGAGTGTGCGTCCCCAAAAGGGATTCAGTGGTTTCAGATACGGCTCATGTCTAAATCATTTTTATCCCTAGCTTTCTTACACTGCTTTTGGGACTTCTGTTATTGATGCTACGAAAGAAATAGAAAAGGGTCACTAAGGGAGAAAGTTTAAACAGCATGGAAATTGATTCAAATATAATTTATGGCATCTAAAAATCTTGATGGGGGGCACCTTCTCGAACACTGCCCTATCTGGCCTCGGACATGGCCGAGTTGCCACAAGTCGGGGTACGCTTGACAGGACAGGATGGGTGAGGACACGTAAAAAATGGGCACAGGCTCCAGCATCTTTGCCTTTTAATATAAGATTTGTTTTCATCATTTCTGAGGGTAACACATTTCTTCTAAAAATAGAGCTCTTTGCTTGTTCTGAAACTTAACTTCCACTAGGAGGTGACAGGGAATAAGGCTGACCGTAATTCTGGGGTGACGCTGCCAGTGTTTCCTGGTCACAGACCCCTCACGGACTCTGGATGCTCACAGCGAGGAGGAGTCCATTTCAAATCCATGGTACTGAAGAAACATGACAGAAAGTTCCAAGCTCCCATCCATGCCTGGCGTGGACCCACCCGAACGCGGCAACGGCCCTTCCTCCAGGAGGTGCGGACAGAGGGATCCCGCACACGTCCACCGGAAGACAGCAGGGTCCCCTTCTAGCACACCGGTTAAGAACGTAAGTGCACAAACACACGAGACATAGGGACGCAGCGCTGAGGATGTTACACTCCGGCCCTGGGCCGAGGCAGACCTGGATTTAATATCATGGAACTTGCTGGGGTTTTCTCACGATACAGATGGAGAGTGAGATTCTCCCCCTGCCCCCAAGAAGAGCCGAGTTAGCTCCTGAATCCAAAGATGCCCTTGATGTATCCAGTGAGGCCACTCTTGGTCTTCTGCTCCAACTTGTCCTCGAGGGGTGGGAAAGCCACATGGTTGAGGGCCAGGTCAAAGAACAAAGGCTTGCAAGGGATGGGTTGGAATCCTGGCGGGAAGTGCACGAGGTTGGCTTGCTTGGTCACAAGGGAAGGGTCCAAGCAGAAAGTCTCAAACCGTTCGACCAGAGGCTGGAAGGCAAATCGGAGGGAGGAACCCAGGCGTTAACCACGGGCCACCAGGGCAGCGTCATTCACTACGTGCGGAGCATCCAGTTCAGAGCCTACAGGGGCCCCCTCACTTGATCCCCACAAATCTCCTATGAGGGTGCCGTCACGTTCCCATTTCATAGCGGTGAGTCACTGAAGCCTAGAGAGGGTGAGCGAGGGGTGGGCCAGGACCGGGGCACAGGCCTACCGGACGTCCCAGGCAGAGCTCCCAGCCAGTGGAGCTGCTCTGCACAGTACACGTTCCTACACCACACTACACGCTCCTTATCTGGGCCCACCTAGCTGGCGTAACCTCACCCAAGCAGCTCTGAGGTCTCTGAGTAAAAGAAGGGAGACAAGTATGGTGTTTACTTAGAAGTTAAGGGTCCTCTGCTCTGTAACCGAGCACACATTCCTAGTGAGTTATGAATCCTACTCTTCATTCCTCAAAAGCCCCAGACGTACCTTGTTATCCTTTACTTGGGAGGAAGTCTCCGTTTGGTGGGAGTCACTTGCATCTGAAAGTTGCAAAGGGACTCCGTAAGAAGAGACACTTAACACACCACAGTCACAGATGACACCTGTCACACGTATGGGTTCTAAATCCCAAGAGCCAACATGTGGGGAAGTTAGCCCTCTCCTTCCTGGGCCAAACTCTGCTAAGCACTGCAGACAAGCACATGATAAACCCAGAAGTAACATCAGCCTAGTGGAGCTCCCACGGCCGTACGAAAATTACTAGGGAGAAGAGACGGCCTAACAGTTTCTCTAAATTCTTCTACCCAGTTTGATGCCTTCATGTGGCAGATGTAACAGAAGAGAAAAAGAAAGATCCTACAGATTAACCAAAACAGTAGTGTACGGGGTGGCAGAGAGGAGGGATGGCAGCGAAGGAAATTGGGAACACAGTCAGCAAAGCACAGGCAAGTGGCTCACCCAGGATCGCTGCCGCCTGCAGAGAACACTTCTCTGACCTCACTTGTGTGATGAGCTCTTGAACGTCAGGCAGGTCCTGTTAACAAGTCAGAAAACAGGTTCTCACGAGCCAGGGCCAGGTCGGAGACGGGCACCAAACTAACCTGACTGCGCTAAGTGATCCCACTGGTATTTTCGTAGGCTTGAGACTTTATAAATGGTTTGCCCTATTAGAAAACAAAACACTAGCTTGGGGTGCATGCCTGGCTCAGTCTGTGGAACGGGCAACTCAGTCTCAGGGTCGTGAGTTCAAGCCCCACTTAAAAAACGAAACAAAAACTAGCTTGTTTCAAACAGGAAAAGCTATGCCGTGGCTTAAGTAACATTGCCCGGAGAGAGTTGTGATGATAACAATAAATAAGCAGATCAGACGCTAAATGTATGATGGGCCAGGCTGTGCTGAGCAGTTCACATAACTGCTAATTCCATCTTTGCAATAATCCTGACATAACCTGCACTCCCCTTTACAGAGGAGGAGACTGAAGCATAGGGGGGCCACAGAGCGGGCTGCAGTCTCACGCCCGGCAAAATTCGGAATGATCTGAATCCTCCCGCCTCCATTCCCAGACTTAGGTCAGACGGGCATTTGTAAATGCCTCTTCCTCCTGGGATAACTGTCCGCAGAGTCTGCTTCCACATCCCAAGGACATCCCATGGTTACACTGCCACCATGCTGGTCACACGCAGGCCCCCCCCCCCCCCCACTCCTTCCTTTCTCTCCACCTTCACCAGAGGACCTGCTCCTTCCTGCTCGCCAGTCTGTGACTGCGACAAAACCACAAGCTCTCTGAAGGCAGAAGCCAGGTGTGCACGTTACCCTGGAACCCAGCACTGTTCTGAGGGAAGGGGCGGGAGCTTGGGGAGCAGTGGGTCCCGCCATGGATAGTCCCGGCTTGCCTTTCCAAGTAGGCTCCACCAGTAAAATGTGCCTGGATTCCTTGGCCCGGCCAATGCTCTGATCTCCACTTCATCCCAGCAGTCCACAGCTTAAGGAGCTAGCTGTCATTCAACAAGCAGTAATACGAACCAAACCACCAGGTACTTTCCACAGGCAGGCAAGCTTCGAGGAGGTACACCCAGATTGCCCGGGGGACTCGCTAAAATGCAGATTTAAACCAAGCAGGCTTGGAGTGGGGCCTGAGAGTCTGCATTTCTAGTAAGTCCCCAAATGCTGCTGCTGGCACAGGCACACTTTGTGTGGAAAGGCTTCGTCGGCGGTTCTCAACTTGGCTGTGTATCACGATCACTGAGGGGCTTTAAAAAATCCCGGTGCCCACCCTAAACACCACACTGATTAGAACCAGCATCTCTTGGGGTGGGACTCAGCCACCTTTTAACAATCTTCCCAGGTGACTGCAACATGTAGCCGAGTCTGAGAACTGTACTTCAGCTTTATTTTAACCAGGGAATGGCTTTCCTTGTTAGCACGTGAGTCCATGTGAGGCCTGGAATGCTGCCAGGAGTCACAGCCTGTGGCTCCCGGGCCCTCGGGGGCACACTACATCCCACGGCAGACCAGGCAGGACCAACCTGAGGAGGGGCCTCAGCCCCCACGGAGCCTCACAGCACAACTTCTCTGGGCCTGGAAACAAGGACCAACGACTCACCTTTAGGCTGTTCTTGAAGGCTCCGGCGTCAGAATTTACTTCATTTGCGTATTTCAGGACTCTGTCATACAGGACAAGGGCTTCGCTCCACTTCTTCACCAACACATAGGACTGAGCGATGAAAAAACACCTGAGGGGAACGGGAAAGAGCCAGAGTATTCTAGAGCAACAGTCACCTGAGATGAAGGCTTTCCTTCAAGTTAAGGCTAAATTTTACGTTTGGAAACAGGTTTTTTTTTTTAATTTTTTAAATCTTTATTTACTTTTGAGACAGAAAGAGAGAGAGAGAGAGAGAGAGAGACAGAGTACGAGTGGGGGAGAAACAGAGACAGAGGGAGACACAGAATCTGAAGCAGCTCCAGGCTCCGAGCTGTGAGCACAGAGCCCGACGTGGGGCTCGACTCACAAACCTTGAGATCATGACTTGAACTGAAGTCGGTTGCGTAACCGACTAAGCCATCCAGGCACCCCTGCAAACAGGTTTCTTAACCTCAGGATCACTGCACACAAGATCCCGACTCCGCATCACTGCATGGTGACCCCGACATCCTCCATCCGGGCTTGCCAGGCTAACCTAGCCTCTTCCCTGCCACCGCCGGTGACAGTGCAGGTCCCACTCTGTGAAAGACCCACTGTGTTTCATCGACTGTCTGACTCTGCCGCTCCCAAAGGCATGTGGCAGAAGCGGGGACAGGCATGAAGGAGGAACGCTGCCTGGCTCAAATATGAAATCCACCCGCCACGCACACGTCCGGGCCAGCTCGTTCATCCCTGCTCGTCTTTTTCAAAACCAAACTCGAGAATCCTTTTCCGAATGGAAACTACTCCACTGGGGTCAACAGGGCCTGGGGCTGCTGGTCCCTAACAGAAGGGTCCACGTGGACCAGGAGGAGGGGTGACAAGTGCGACGACGAGGCACGCTAGAGAGTTAGCGCTAGGGCATGAGAGCCAGAAGGCGGGGGCACAATCTCACAACCGACGCTATTCTGCCATCCTGTCCATGCCCATCTTGCTCCACACTGCCCACCTCCAAGTTATAAATAACATGATTCACTTAAAAAACAAAACAAAACCAAATAAAACAAAACAGAGGCTTAGCTTTCTCCCGATCCAATTCAGGTTCCGCTCTGGTTCTGTTACCTAAACCTTTCCTACACTTGTCCCTTTTCCACCGGGAGGAAGGAGGGGAGAGGAGGGAGAAGACCTTTCGCAGGGGCTCCCCCATCCCCCTCACCCCATCCAAAGAGAAAACGAGGTACACTGGAAACTCCCAGCCACCACCTTCAGCAAAGACGTCCCCTGAGCACGCTGGGCTAACTGTTCTGACCGCGGGCCAGGTAGGCATACAGCCAACAACCCAATCTTCTCGAGTCTGGTCCACGCTCCCAAGGCTTCCAGAAACAGCACGCGGCACAGGGGAGCCCCATCCACCTCATGGGACCTTACCTGTAAGCCTTAAACACCAGCGTCCTCAGGCCTATCTCCTTCTGGAAGGCTCTGTCCTCCTCTAAGCCAGGAAGCTGGAGCAATTCCACCAGATTCTGCACAAGACAGGCAACAAGAGAACTCATGAAGAGCAGGCCTCTGACTGGGTTTTTGACAGGAAACCCTGTAAAAAACACACGTGGGCAAGGAGAGCCCGGGCCAGGAATGACGGGAAGGTCTGTGAGGGGAAGCTTGGCAGCAGCCACGCCTGGTGTCCCCGCCGCCCCCTCTGTGCTACCGGAAGCCTGCTTGTCCTTTGCGCCCCTGCTCACATCTCCCCTCCTTCTGAGGCCTCCCGGACCAAGTCAGCTAGAGGAGGCCTCTTGCCTCCTTCATTTCAGAGCAGCCCTCTGTTTGGCATCTCCCACAGAGGCCTGGTTCGTGTACTCACAGGCCAACTCCCAGGGGGCCAAGCCGGCATGGCCTCAGGGGGTCCCATGGCCTGTGGGGGAGGATCTCGCACAGATAACACCTAAGGGGTCGCTGGCCTCCACACATCAGCACGTGGCGTGTCGAGGCCCAGACTGCTGAGCTGGTAGAACGAGACCCTTTTTCCCGAGACACTAACAGCTGCTGCCTGTCACCCCCCCTTCACCGTGCAAAGCCGAGTCGCTCTGTGTCCAACATGCAAAGGACGGGCCCTGGCTTCCCTAGTGCTCGTAGGTCACCTGCAGGATGATGTCATAGAGGCGGATCAGATCCTGGGGCCGCGGGGAGCGCTTGCTGTCGTCTTCTGGCTGCTGCTGCAGCAGTGCCTTCTGAAGACCTTTAGCCATGTTCTCGTTCCGCTTGATGGCCGTTGACAGCTTGATGTAAGTCAGGTAGCTGGAATGTACCACACGTCAGCTCAGGTTATGCTCAGAGAAGCTGGCGTTCTGAGAAGAGCACCGGACCACAAGTTGGGACTGACCTAGGGGAAGGGCGTGGGGGCGAGGGCGTGTCACACAGTAGGGCCATTTGGCCTGGGCCTCAAGCTCAAGGGGCCCACGATTCTGGCTGCTATTCAGTGGCAAATCTGTGGCGAGCCACTATGAGACCTTACGATGAAATCTGATTTTAGCTTGAATTATATCCCGTTTCTTTCTTAAAGAGTCACAAAGCTACTAACTTCAGGAGCCACTGTTAGTCCTTGAGATGATCCATGGACGGCAAGCTCGTCCCTGGAGCAAGGATTAATGACGTGCTGGCCCACACTACGAGGACACTGAGCTTGCACGACAGCTGCTCCTACTCATCCGATGACCTTCTCTTCTCAGAAAATACTAAGGGACAACTTCTCTGGATGGTTATGTGTACTGAACACACGTACACACTGGAGACTATGCCTGCTTATTGTAACTGGACCGCCTGGAAAACCTCTTTTAATACTTGGGGATATAAATGTGGTAACAATCGAAGACTGTTTAAAATGTATTTAGAGGGGGAAAGTATTTGGGCCTCTAGATCTCTGTCTTACTCTGGCAGAAGACTGGAGGCATCCCTGGGAGAGGACACAGCCTGGGGACAGGCACACAGGCATAGCTGAGGTCAGGATTCCACAAAGAACGCTGGGGATTACGAGACTGTCAAGTCCTAGGTGCTGCCCCCTAGCCTTCCCCTACTCGGCTTGTCGGATAAGAGCTGCTGGTACATTCTGGGGATCTGACCCACCCAAGAAAACACCCTCCGAGATTTTGGAGTCAGGGTCCCGGATGAAAAGGCAGAACCAGAACGTCTGTAGCGAAGCCCAAGCTGATGAGCCCCACGCACAAGTGGAGTTCCCACCAGACGAGGTACATTTTTTAACAGATGTCGAACACCACATAAAGAAAACATCTAACAAGACAGAAGAGGCCAAAACCAAGGGGGAAAAACAGCAACTTGGAAGAATCAGACTTGGCAGGAAGAAGAGGGAGGGAAAACTTTCTGGTCATAAGCTTAGAAAGAGACACTAAGCTTATGGGACACCTGGGTGGCTCAGTTGGTTAAGCATCCAACTTGATTTCGGCTCAGGTCATGATCTCATGGTTTGTGGGATCAAGCCCCCATTGGGCTCTGTGCTGACAGCACAGAGGCTGCTTGGGATTCTCTCTCTCTCTGCCCCTCTCCCACTCGTACTCTCTCTCTCTCTCTAAATAAATAAATAAACATTAAAAAAAGAGAAAGAGGGGCGCCTGGGTGGCGCAGTCGGTTAAGCGTCCGACTTCAGCCAGGTCACGATCTCGCGGTCCGTGAGTTCGAGCCCCGCGTTGGGCTCTGGGCTGATGGCTCGGAGCCTGGAGCCTGTTTCCGATTCTGTGTCTCCCTCTCTCTGCCCCTCCCCCGTTCATGCTCTGTCTGTCTCTCTCTGTCCCAAAAAAAAATAAATAAAAAAAAAAACGTTGGAAAAAAAAAAAGAGAAAGAGACACTATTTAAAAAAATCAATATTCAAACAATACACACAAACTCTTAGAAATTAAAATGGTATGAGAAATGAGGAAGCTTGTAAGGAAGCCAGCTGGGAGGGACCAAAGGAAGAGCGCGGGCCATCGTGGGAAGGGGTAGGAAACACCTAAATCCAACATACTCGTGTCATTTAGAGACGTAGAGGTAAATACCAAGAGACTTTGTTTAAAGAATGATAAGGGGCAATCCCTATCAAAATAACACGAGCATTCTTCACAGAGCTAGAACAATCAATCCTAAAATTCTAATGGAACCAAAAAAGACCCTGAACAGCCAAAGCAATCTTGAAAAAGAAAACCAAAGCTGGAGGCATCACAATCTTGGACTTTAAGACATATTACAAAGCTGTAATCATCAAGACAGTATGGTACTGGCACAAAAACAGACACTCAGAACAATGGAACAGAACAGAAAACTCAGAAATGGACCTGCAAACATATGGCCAAGAAATCTATGAAAAAGCAGGAAAGAATATCCAATGGAATAAAGACAGTCTCTTCAGCAAATGGTGCTGGGAAAACTGGACAGCGACATGCAGAAGAATGAACCTGGACCACTTTCTTACACCACACACAAAAATAAATTCAAAATGGATAAAAGACCTAAACCAAGACAGGAAGCCATCAAAATCCTAGAGGAGAAAGCAGGCAAAAACCTCTTTGACCTCAGCTGCAGCAACTTCTTACTCAACATGCTCCAGAGGCAAGGGAAACAAAAGCAAAAATGAACTATTGAGTTCTCCATCAAAATAAAAAGCTTCTGCACAGCGAAGGAAACAATCAGCAAAACTAAAAGGCAAACAGCGGAATGGGAGAAGATATCTACAAACGACATATCAGATAAAGGGTTAGTATCCGAGATCTATAAAGAACTTATCAAACTTAACACCCAAAAACCAAATAATCCAGTGAAGAAACGGGCAAAAGACATGAATAGACACTTCTCCAAAGACATCCAGATGGCCGACACATGAAAAAATGCTCCACATCACACATCATCTGGGAAATACAAATCAAAACCACAAAGGAGGGGCGCCTGGGTGGCTCAGTCGGTTAAGCATCCAACTCCAGCTCAGGTCATGATCTCGCGGTCCGTGAGTTTGAGCCCCACGTCGGGCTCTGTGCTGACCGCTCAGAGACTGGACCCTGTTTCGGATTCTGTGTCTCCCTCTCTCTCTGACCCTCCCCCATTCATGCTCTGTCTCTGTCTCAAAAATAAATAAACGTTAAAAAAAAAAACAACAAAAAAAAAAACCCCACAATGGATACCACCTCACTCACACCTGTCAGAATGGCTAGCATTAACAACTCAGGCAACAGATGTTGGCAAGGATGTGAAGAAGATCTCTCTTGCACTACTGGTGGGAATGCAAACTGGGGCAGCCACTCTGGAAAACAATATGGAGGTTCTCCAAAAAATTAAAAATAGAACTACCCTATGACCCAGCAATTGCTGTACTATGTATTTATCCACAGGATACAGGTGTGATGATGTTTCGAAAGGGCGCATGCACCCCAATGTTTCTAGCAGTGCTAATGACAATAGCCAAAGTATGGAAAGAGCTCAAATGTCCAACGATGGATGACCGGATAAAGAAGACGGGGCATACATGTACAATGGAGTATTACTCGGCAATCAAAAAGAATGAAATCTTGCCATCTGGAACTACGTGGATGGAACTTGAGGGTATTATGTTAAATGAAATTAGAAAAAGAGAAATATACGACTTCACTCATATGAGGACTTTAAGATACAAAACAGATGAACATAAGGGAAGGAAAGCAAAAATAATATAAAAACAAGGAGGGGGACAAAACAAAAGACTCTTAAATATAGAGAACAGGGCTGCTGGAGGGGTTGTGGGAGGGGGGATGGGCTAAATGGGGCATTAAGGAATTCATTCACAAAATCACTGTTGCATTATATGCTAACTAACTTGGATGTAAATAAAAAAAAAAAAGGACAAGTGGCTGCTTCTGAGAAATGGGAAAGATCATGAGATGATTTTCCTAAAGCTTTTCAAAAAAATGAGATTCTCAAAACAAAGTATTATTCAGAGTGGTAAAGGAATTTAGATACATCTTTACAGAGTTTTATGAAAATACAACAGCTAATTGATTCCTGCTGTCAATTTACCCCAAAGCTGGCTTCTAGAGCCTAATTTAAATTCAGAGTCCTGGTACCAGCTAGTTAAAAAAAAAAAAAAATTTTTTTAAATGTTTGTTTATTTTTGAGAGAGAGAGAGACAGAGTGCGAGTGGGGAAGGGCAGAGAGAGAGAGAGAGAGAGAGAGAGAGCGAGCGCGAGAGACAGACAGAATCCGAAGCAGGCTCCAGGTTTTGAGCTGTGAGCACAGAGCCTGACACGGGCTCAAACCCACGATCCGCAAGATCATGACCTGAGCCGAAGCTGGACACTTAACTGACTTAGTCACATAGGCACCCCATCCACGGTCCAGGTACCAGCTAGATGTGCAAATGGGAGAAGGGATTCAAAGGCATGGAGGCATCACAATTTGAAGGTTTTCTGAGTCCTGTTGAAGCTCAGGGTCTTTTCAAGGATAGGAAGTTGGATCAACTCCTGACTCCCGACTCTCTGTGGCTGTTAACTACAAACACGCTCCCTAACCTCCTGGGCCTTGGCTTTCTCACCGAACTGCTGCGATACAGGACATCAAAGAGACGTTCTTGTTCGATACCCCTCCGAGTCATCTGGCACTCAATTGGACATTCACATAATATTGAATTCTCTAATGTAGACAGAGGGTGTTTGCACAGTTTTGTTCTCAAAAAAAAAGGGAGGGGTTAGGGGAATGGCTGAAAATAGAGCCAAGTTCACTAAAAAAGTTACGAGCCACAACTAAGTAATGAAGATTTCAAGGTCACATGGGGTAGAGAATCTGAGAAGTGCAGTGTTCCCAGGTCACTTTACTTCTCCTCATGAAGTTCCAAAAAGGTCACTCTTCCTTCCATCCTTCTTCTGTGAAAGAAAATGAGCCATACCTTAAAAAAAAATTAACCTGACAAAGTGATTTAAAGACGTATTATGAAAGAGCAAAGGGACAGGAAGAGTCCAGCTACGTCTGAGGAAAAACCTGGCGGGGGACCTGCTCCACCAGACACCAAGGCTTACTACAAAGTCACAGGAAATCAAGTACTGGTGTGAGTACAGAAAACCAATCAGCAGAGCAGAAGAGGGTCCAAAAAAGAGCACGTGAGGAGAAAACGGGATGCAGGCCTGACCGAGTGGCACTGTAGGTTAGTGGGGGAAGGATTGCATAGTCAATAAATTGTAATGGAATAGCCTATCATCCTAACGGAAAAAAGGTGAAGCAGATCCTTATGCTGCACTCAAAATAAACTCAATATAGAGTTAAACTTAAGTTGAAATTGAACTTAAATGTAAAAGGGATGATGGAAAACATTCAGAACACGGAGGAGGGTAACTTTAGGAGTCTGGCACGAGGAGGAGAGTGGTTACCTGTAGAAGAGAGGGAGGAATAACCAGGCTGGGGCCACAGGGAGCTTTGGAGTTACTAGCTGTATTCTCGTTCTTAACATACGACACTTAAAATTACACGGGTCACAGAATAACATACAAATGCAGTATATATACTCTTTTCCTTTTTCTTTTTTTCCTAAGTAGGCTTCACACTCAGCGCAGAGCCCAGTGCGAGGCTTGAACTCACAATCCTGAGATCAAGACCTGAGCTGAGATCAAGGGTTGCACACTTAATCAACTGAACCACCCAGGCGTCCCGGTATATACACTCTTATGATAAAACGTGCATACGTTTGTTAGTGTTATTTACTATATAATATTAAAATACACATAAACGTTATATATACTCTTTCATTCCAATGATATATTTTACTACATTGTGAAAAAGTAAAAAAAATGACAGCCCTTACCTGTGCAGGTACTGAAGATTAGATACCTTCCCCGACTCCCCCTCGAGGGTGTAATCTCTCTGTTTCTGCGGAAAGCAATACAGGTAAAGGTAAAACAGCCGACCCTGTCCTTGGCTCTGACCCCTCATTCCATGGTGTGGTCCCCAAAGTGCCCTGGAGCACAGGCACAAGCTCTAGTAAATTAGGGATCTTTAAATATCAAAGATCTCCTGGGCATATTCTAGAACAGCAGGGCCACTCGGTTGTCACCAGCACCTGAAAACTGGACTTACGTAAGAGAATTCAGAGTTACGGCCAGTCATGCTTCCTGTCCACCGCTCCCAGTGTCCAGACCCAAAGCATGAACAACAGACAGTCCACAGCCCGTGGTTCCATTTTAGGGTCTGCACCTCGGATGAGCGTTCTGAGATCCAAACTCTGGCCTATCAGCTCAGCCTTTTGTGGTTGGCTGAACAATGGCTCCTACAGATGTGAACATCCTAACTCCAGGACTTGTGAAGGTGTTACCTCACATGGTAAGAGATGTGAAGAAGTTAAGGGTGTCTTAGTCAGCCTGGATTATCCAGGTGGGCCCAGTGTAATTACAGGCTCCTTCTGAGAGGGAGCCAGGAGGGCCGGTGACAGAGACAAGGTATTGGGACTGAAGCAGAGGTCAGAGAGGAGTGAAGGGGCCAAGCTGCTGGCTTTGAGCATGGAGGAAGGGGCCACAACGCAAGAAATGTAGGTGGTCTCTAGAAGTTGAAAAACGCCTTCTCTGGAATGCTGAGAATGGATTCCTCCCCTAGAACTTCCAAAGGGATGCAGCCCTACGAACCAGTCTTACACTAAAGGCCATCTGAAGGTGGGAGAGAATTAGATGTGTGTTTTTCAAAACCACTAAGCTTGTGGTAATGTTACAGCAGCCACAGGAAACTAAGACACCTTGGTATCACCATATTTACCACACGCTGTGAGGGGTCCCTGCAACTCCTGTGGGTTCAAGGTGAATGATGGAGGGCGGGGCTCTGTATATACCTATTAAGTGGATGAAGAGAAGTATAAAATACAAAGGTGGCTTAATGATAAAGGAAACAGGTCCACAGCCTAACAAATATTTATTAATGTTTTTTACTCAAAGCACCACGGCAGACGCTAAAATATAAAGTTGCTTTTAATATGCTTATAATCTTGAAAAAACGTATTTAACAAAGTAAACATGAAACAATACATAAGATGTTAAAAGGTAATTCTGGGCAAAATACCAAACAAAAATTACAGCCACAAGTGCTAGATATTTAGAACACGGGGAGACCTTTATAGGCCAGGACGGTGCAGGCGGGCTTCCCAGAAATGGTGAGCTCTGAGCTGGACACTGAACACCAGGGCGGGGTTTGGACGGGTGAAGAGGAAGAGGAGGGACAAGCCAGGTGTGAGCAGGGAAAGGAGAAAAGGGTAGGAATGCACGGAGGCGGGAAAGGCCTACTAACAAGATGGTGAATACAGCAGCTTGAGGCACAGGACCCAGAGGGGAGCAGCAAAGTACAATCTGGAAATGGGAAGGCCCAGAATCCAGCTCACGGAGTTGGAACTGCACTTGCTAGACCAGTGAGCTCTCAAGCAGGGTGCACACAACCCAACGAATGTGGTATAAGAAGAAAATGAGAACTTCTACTTATGTTTACCTCATTTCTATTAAATAATACATTATATATTTACAAATAAGCGTATCAGAGGTACATGCTCCATTTTACTTACTGGGTGCACTATTACAAAAGTTTGGAGACCACTGCTCTAGAACTGGGAGTATCATTGGGTTTTTCAGTGAGACAGTGACATGGGATCAAGAAAGATCCCACTTTTTGCTACCAGCAGGAAAGACCTGGAGAACTGAACCCAGACCAAGATGGTAAAGAACAGTCAGACCTCTGTGGCAGTCTAAGACAAAAGGCTAATCAGAAACGGGGTCGGGGTGGGGGTGGGGGAGGGGTGGACAAGTGGAGACAGAAGTCACAAAGAGAGTTAGCAGGGATGCTGGTGATATGAAGAGATAAAAATGGTTCCAAGGTTTTCAGCCCAGATGCCCGAAAGAATCACAGTGATATTAAAAAAGGGGGCACTGGAGAATTAATTACCTGGAGCTATGAACTTGAGACCAAAGGCTTAATATGAACCCATTAAGAGGAAGAGGATGGAGAGAAAAATCTCTCAATCTGATGGAGTTCACAGGCATCTGTTTGTTAGCAGACCACCATAGCTAAAAATACCATGGCTAAGAGTCCCTGCACTCAGACCACTGGACCCCCTGCCCCACTCCCACACTGAGAATGAGACACACAGACTGAGAAGGACCTCAGCCCCAAGCAAGAGCCTGGGGCCCAGATGATAGTCCTACCTGATCCGGCTTGAGCTCTTCTCGAACGGCCTGGATAGCGTCCCGACACTCACTGAGCATGGATTCAAACAGACGCTCCTTGGTTTCTTCACTCTCAGCCTACACAAAGACGGAATGAAGTAAAAGATTTTCTTCTGAGTAAGCCACAGTACTCTAATGGGAGGAGGGCATAACAGTGCCTTGGTTCCCATTACACATTGAACACACACATCCAAAACACCCTAAATCACAGACCATTTCAATTGTCACTCTTCTCCACCATGTAAGATTTTTCTTACAGTCTTTCTCATTATTTGTATGGAAATGGAATTTTATATATATTCACATATAAATATAAAGCGAACATACTGAGAAAGAATCTGCATAACTGATCTGAAACTGTCAAACGATAGATGCTTGAAATTTTTTCCTATCATAAAACTTTCTACCACTTTCCTCCCACACTCCTACCTCTGCTCAGGACCTGCGTCTGACATCCTTGAAGCACAGCACACCCCACACTGAATCACAGCATGCCAGAACAAATGGTCTGAAACTCTACTGTGCGCCAGCAGAATTGCCCTTACAAATGTAACCCCAAGACTCACTGATTCTGGATTTCTATTAGGTCCAAGCAAGTGAGTAATAGGGCCAACCAATACCCAATTAAAAATATATTTCTCTTAAGTATCATACGAAGCTCCCTTCACCACAGAAATCTTGTACCCTGATATTCCCTGTGGCTATGCTGAGGCTGACAAGCACTCCACGACAGTCTCTGTACAAGTTCAAGGGTGTGGTTACCCCTCTGCCAGCCAGCAGGGATAAGGGAAGAGTGATTCATGAACTGAGTACCTGCCAAACCACATTACCATTGTAAAGAATCTGATCGAGCAGGTAGGAATGGATGAGAGGCAGAAAGGAGATGGACCCACTGTGACTTTAAAACATCAACACTCCATTATTGTATTTGACTTTCCACACATACATCCAATCTAATCTCTTGACATTCAACTGACCTTTAAGCCCAAAAGAAAAAACCCAGTACTGCCCACTCCTTGAAGAGGCTGGTAGGGGCTTATAGAAAAACCTTTTCTTCTCTTGAGAACTCTTATGTTTTTCCTGGTTTCCCGTGGAAAAAAAAAAACAAAAACAAAAAACGTCCTTATGAATTACCCAATATAAATCAAACATACTTTTCTACTTATATTGACTTTCCTGTTGATCACTAACTTAGGAAAAAATCAAGGGCACATTCTATAAACCTATAAAGGCAAACATGGCCACCATTAATTTGCTGAAACCTGAAGAGCACTGTCCAAGAGAGCTTTCTGTGAGGGGGCACCTGGCTGGCTCAGTCAGTAGAGCACATGACTCTCAATCTCGGGGCTGTGAGTTCGAGCCCCATGTTGGGTGTAGCGATTATTTATTTTATTTTTTAAGTTTTTATTTATTATTTGTTTTAATCTTTATTTTTGAGAGAGAGAGACACACACAGAATCCAAAGCAGGCTCCAGGCTCTGAGCTGTCAGCACACAGCCCGACACGGGGCTTGAACCACAAACTGTGAGATCGTGACCTGAGCCGAAGTCAGACACTTAACCGACTGAGCCACCCAGGCGCCCCAATAAAACACTCTTAAGCAGCACCTCAAGTTAGCAAGATCCTCTGCAATAACTGAATCAAACCTCCTGGCCAAAGGTTTTGAAGTGTGAACCTGTGGGCTAGGGTGGCCACGTAACAGTTAACAACTGGAGTAAGACCTGTAGACACACTTGCCACCGACCACGACCATACACGAACCCCCAGCCACACTGTTAGCAGGCAGGGTGAGCCTGTGCGTCCAGCACCGTGTCGGGGGAGGGTTTTGCCTTTTCGGGCAAAGGGTATATGAAGTTAAGAGAAGAGCAAGCCTTGTTTCGCCAGCTACCTAGGAGCGGTCTGCCTTCCTGTAGAGAGAGCGTGGCTCAAGTAACTGAAACAATGCGAAACGCTCAGCCTCTTTACTGCCGTGGGTCACCCCGTTCCCTCTGAGTAAGGACACCTCGGCACCAAGGTGCTGAACACAAGCAAACTTTCCCACTGCTCCCACGAAAGCCTCCGTTCCAGCAGGAGTTTTACAGAAGCCTTAAACCACATTGCAGGAAAAAGCCCACGGCAAGGGAGGGCCCGCGGTCACACAGCACAGTGACTCAGAGATCGCTAATCTCTGCAGCAGAGCTTCTCAGGGTTCGCCCCGCACTGGGCAAGAGGTCTGCAAACAGAAAGGCTGAAACGTACTTTGCTACTTTCACCCGTATTTATAAGCCTATCTGGGAGGCTAATAGCCCTGAAAGACAATGGGACAAGATCCGCCCTCCGTGGAGAGGCAAGATTCCTCAGGATCTGCATGCAGACCCCTCACGTCTGCCACAGAACCAACAAGAACGTGCTCCTGTACTCAAGTGGCAACCTCCCTGCCTAAGAATCTGTGGTAGGCCTGCACCTTTTCCAGGTGTGCCTATGAGACAGAGAAACCTTAAGCCCAGAAGTAATGTGTTACTCGGACCTAATAAACTAAAAAATTCTAATCAGTTTTTATAGAACTTGGGACACCCCAGGATGTGTTTTTCGACAGCCTCAAGACATGTCTCAGGGCCATGTACGCGTGCAGAGGAAAAGCAGCTGCTGTGTGTCCTGGGGTAGAGACCAGACCCCCTGCTATTCAAAAGGGCTTCCAGACTGTTTTCACTGGTCTACAAAGACTGCTGGAAGGTGGCGGTGTGACTAAGAGACTGACAAGACGAGTCTGACCACATTCTGCACTGCACCTGCAGGAGAACCAAGGGGATGGGACCAAGCCTTCCCCAGGCCACTAGGGGCCAGGAAACAACACATGGACATCTGCTAAAGGAGAAGAACACAAACCTCCCTTAAGGAACAGATTTAAAAAAAAAAAAAAAAAAAAAAAGAGAGAGAGAGAAGGGGACAAATGGTCTCCCTTCCACTCATACTTTAAAATATTAACCATGACCCGAGGATAAGACTCATCAAACCTGCCATCCTCCCCAAAAGAGCTGCCTGACAACATTTTCACAATGCAACCACCAGTGACAATTCAGGTATGATTAAGTATTAACAAAACAAAACAGAAACAAATTATAAAGTAAGGCAATTATTTAGCACACAAAGACTTAAAGTCTGGCTCAGGAGACCAAGAATGTTGCAACTGGATTTTGGCAGTGGATTTATTCTCTGCTCCAGTCTTTTTGGTCTAACACTCTATCTCCCTGAATTATTTCTTCCTTCCAGGCTTTTCAGTAAACCGCTGTTCTAATATTTAAATGGCATAAAAGCTCTACAAGCAAACATCACTGGGCCTACCCAATTCTTGCATTCCAGTTCCTAGAGAGGGGCAACAGCAGTACTAGTTAAGAAACACTCAAGACGTGCCTGGCCGGCTCAGTGGGTGGAGCACACAACTCTTGATCTCAGGGTTGTGGGTTCAAGCCCCAAGATGGGTGTGGAGATTACTTACGATCTTCAAGGGAAAAAACAAAAGAAAAGCAGCACTAAAGCACTGAAACCAGGAGTCCGCATCTCCAAGGCACAGCTCTTGGCTCCCAGGGCAAAGAACAACTCCACATAACGAGAACGGGCAAGGTGGACAGGGCCTGTGTGATATCCAGCCAAATAATCTGGCAGGGGCACAAAGGGGGAAGTGGTTCTTCTTGGGATCAACCTCAAATGGCCAAAGGGTATTTTCCATAGTTAATAACCCATGTCTGATTCAATTCAATAGACATGTAATCAGCTACAGTGCACGACCTGACATCTAAGGATTTAACTAAACTTTATTTCATACTGTACCTGAATTATTTTATTTACCCGCTAGATTTGGTATATGTGTGACATACGACATTAGGCACTGAACTGTTTCTAATGTTAAAACCTTACCAGGATTCTCTGGGATTGACACACTTTTGTTCGATCAAGATCTTTTACATCTACCACATTATTTGAAGATCTCTGATATTCAGAAGTGACCCTAATGCCCTACTGTAAGATCCTTAATACCCAGAGATAACTGTATTCACTGCAATCAGAACATCAACTAGGCACTTGACAGGAGCTAACAAACACTACACATCCTACAAACACTAAAAGGATAAGGGAACATTATAAACTTAATGTCAATAAATTCAACACTGTACATGAAATTAATATATCCTTTTTTTTTTAATTTTTTTTTAACGTTTTATTTATTTTTGAGACAGAGAGAGACAGAGCATGAACAGGGGAGGGTCAGCGAGAGGGAGACACAGAATCTGAAACAGGCTCCAGGCTCCGAGCTGTCAGCACAGAGCCCAACGCGGGGCTTGAACTCACTGACCACGAGATCATGACCTGAGCCGAAGTCGGCCGCTTAACCGACTGAGCCACCCAGGCGCCCCTATATCCTTTTTAAAAATAAGATTCATCCAAAGGACACAAGATGAAACAAAATCTGAGTGCTTTATCTAATAAAAGAATTATATTTGTTGGGGCGCCTGGGTGGCTCAGTCGGTTGAGTGACCGACTTTGGCTCAGGTCATCATCTCACAGGTCGTGAGTTTGAGCCCCACGTCGGGCTCTGTGCTGACAGCTCAGACCCTGGAGCCTGCTTCAGATTCTGGGTCTCCCTCTCTCTCTGCCCCTCCCCTGCTTGTGCTCTGTCTCTACCTCAGAAATAAATTAACATTAAAAAAAAAAAAAAAGAATTATATTTGTTTAAAACAAGCAAAAAACAGGGGTGCCTGGGTAGCTCAGTTGGTTAAGTGTCTGACTGCGGCTCAGGTCATGATCTCGTGGTTTGTGAATTCGAGCCCCGTATCCGGCTCTGTGGTGACAGCCTGGAGCCTGCTTTGGATTCTGTGTCTCCCTCTCTCTCTCTCTCTGCCCCTCCCCTGCTTGTGCTCTTTCTCTCAAAAACAAACATTAAAAAAAATTATTTTTATGGCACAAAAACACTCAGATCAATGGAACAATATAGAGAACCCAGAAATGGACCCACAAACGTATGGCCAACTGATCTTTGACAAAGCAGGAAAGAATATCCAATGGAATAAAGACAGTCTCTTCAGCAAGTGGTGCTGGGAAAACTGAACAACAACATGCAGAAAAATGAACCTGGACCACTTTCTTACACAATACACAAAAATAAACTCAAAGTGGATGAAAGACCTAAACGTTAAGACAGAAAGTCATCAAAATCCTAGAGGAGTGGGGCGCCTGGGTGGCGCAGTCGGTTAAGCGTCCGACTTCAGCCAGGTCACGATCTCGCGGTCCGTGAGTTCGAGCCCCGCGTCAGGCTCTGGGCCGATGGCTCGGAGCCTGGAGCCTGTTTCCGATTCTGTGTCTCCCTCTCTCTCTGCCCCTCCCCCGTTCATGCTCTGTCTCTCTCTGTCCCAAAAATAAATAAAAAAAAAAAAACGTTGAAAAAAAAAATCCTAGAGGAGAAAGCAGGCAAAAGCCTCTTTGATCTCAGCCACAGCAACTTCTTATTCAGTATGTCTCTGGAGGCCAGGGAAACCAAAGCAAAGATGAACTACTGGGACCTCATCAAAATAAAAAGCTTCTGCAGAGCGAAGGAAACAATCAGCAAAACTAAAAGGCAACTGACAGAATGGGTAAAGACATTTGCAAACGACCTATCAGATAAAGAGTTAGAATTTTAAGATTTATAAAGAACTTATCAAACTCAACACCCAAAAACCAAGTAATCCAGTGAAGAAATGGACAGAAGACATAAATAGACACTTCTCTAAAGAAGACATCTATATGGCCAACCAATACATGAAAAAATGCTCAACATCACTCATCATTCAGGAAACGCAAATCAAAACCACGAGATACCACCTCACCTGTCAGAATGGCTAACATCAACAACTCAGGCCAACAACAGAGGATGTGGAGAAAGAGGATTTCTTGTACTGCTGGTGGGAATGCAAGCTGGTGCGGCCATTCTGAAATGGAGGGTTCCTCAAAAAACTAAAAATAGAACTACCTTACGACCCAGCAACTGCACTACCGGGTATCTATCCAAAGGATACAGGTGTGCCGTTTCGAAGGGACACATGCACCCCAATGTTTGTAGCAGCACTATCAACAATAGCCAAAGTATGGAAAGAGCCCAAATGTCCATCAATGGATGAATGGATAAAGAAAATATGGTGTCGGGGCGCCTGGGTGGCTCAGTCGGTTGAGTGTAGGACTTCGGCTCAGGTCATGATCTCACAGCTTGTCAGTTCGAGCCCCGCGTCAGGCTCTGGGCTAACAGCTCAGAGCCTGGAGCCTGCTTCAGATTCTGTACCTCCCTCTCTCTCTGCCCCTAACCCACTCACATTCTGTCTCTGTCTCTCTCAAAAATAAATAAACATTAAAAAAAAAAAAAAAAAAAAAAGGATGTGGTGTGTACACACACACACAGACACACACACAATGGAATATTACTTGGCAAACAAGAAGAATGAAATCTTGCCATTGGCAACTACGTGGATGAAACTAGAGGCTATTATGCTAAGCGAAATTAGAGAAAGACAAACATGACTTCACTCCTATGAGGACTTTAAGAGACAAAACAGATGAACATAAGGGAAGGGAAACAAAAATAATATAAAAACAGGGAGGGGGACAAAACACAAGAGACTCTTAAACACAGAGAACAAACAGAGGGTTGCTGGAGGGGTTGTGGGGGGACGATGGGCTAAATGGGGCATTAAGGAATTTGTCCCTGAGATCATTGTTGCACCATGTGCTAACTTGGATGTATGTCACGAAAAAACAGATTACAGAAGAAAAATTTTTTTTAAACAAGCAAAAACAAATTTTAAAAACCTTCCCACAAGTATCAACTCATTATGTTGTACACCTGGAAGTATGTGTTTTATGTCAATTACATCCCATCCCAAAAAAGAAAACAAGAAACAAAAACTTCCTACAAAGAAAACTCCAGGCCCAGTATTTTCACTAGTGAATTATAACAAGTATTTGAGAAAGAAAAATACTGATATGACATAAACTCTTTCAGAAACAAGGAAGGAAAATCTCCAAACTTGTTTTATGAAGTTGTGTGTAACCCTGATACCAAATTCTGAAAAAAGACATTATAAGCCACTATTCCTCATTAAAATAGGTGCAAAATTCTTCAATACTACCAACGGAAATCCAGCAGTCTGTAAAAAGTACAGTAATGTATCACAGCCAAGTGGGGTTACCTCAGATATACACGATTGGTTTAACACTGAAAATTAACCAATGAAATTCACTATCTTTTTTTTTTTTTTTAATTTTTTTTTCAACGTTTTTTTATTTATTTTTGGGACAGAGAGAGACAGAGCATGAACGGGGGAGGGGCAGAGAGAGAGGGAGACACAGAATCGGAAACAGGCTCCAGGCTCCGAGCCATCGGCCCAGAGCCTGACGCAGGGCTCGAACTCACGGACCGCGAGATCGTGACCTGGCTGAAGTCGGACGCTTAACCGACTGCGCCGCCCAGGCGCCCCTGAAATTCACTATCTTAACATTCTTTTTTTTTGTACAGTTTACCCATTAACCTTTTTTAATGATAATTTAACTCTATTTTTTATGTTTTAAAATTTACATCCAAATCAGTATATAGTGAAGCAATGATTTCAGGAGTAGATTCCTTAGTGCCCCTCCCCCATGTAGCCCCTCCCCCTCCCATAACCCCTACCATCTTAACAATCTTATCTTCAGCCTTTACTCTCCCAAATGGAAATTTTGGGGTTTTTTTTGATGTTTACAAAAAACATCCTCATATGGCTCCTTCTCTCCCTTTGATTTCTTACACCCTCCAACACTCCACCATATCCCATGGAATAGCAATTAAAAACCCATACGATCTTGCTGGCGTACCTGCACATTACAATTTTCACCGGCAGTGGGTCAAGCCTTATGTCAGGTTTTCTAATGACCCAACCTGACTGAGGTGCAGCTACATTTAGCAGTGAAAGCTCGCAGGAGCCGGGGCAAGAAACCTTGGCTACTTATCCTGACTTACTCTCAAAATAAAATCCTAGGCCAGCTCTCTGTGGAACCGCATAAAACGTGTCCAGCGGGAAGGGCTCTTTCCCTTGTGTTAAGAAGCACCTGCATGTTCTTAAACTGAGTAACTTTAGGGGCACCCGGGTGGCTCAGTCAGTTAAGCGTCTGACTTTGGCTCATGTCATGATCTCGTAGTTTGTGGGTTTGAGCCTCACACAGGGCTGTCTGTTGTCAGCACAGAGACTGCTTCAGATCCTCTGTCTCCATCTCTCTCTGCCCTTCACCTGTTCTCTCTCTCAAAAATAAACGTTTAAAAATAAATAAATAAACAAACAAACAAATACATAAATAAATTGAGTAACTTCAGCAATGTAAGTAAGACACAAAGGATAATGGATAAATGAATGCTAGAGATCTTTAGAAAATGATAAAACACAACAATGCACCACCTTCACTACTGAGCCTTTATATTATCGCAAAGAGTTACTTACTGAAGGATACTCTTCTTCTTAAGGACTTCAAATACCAGTTAACAAAACATAGCTTATGAAGAAATAACCCAAACTATCAAATACACTGACCTTTTGCTATCCTTCCACTTCGCTTTTTTGGGCACGCACTTACTAACAGAATTTTAAAACAAACATCACCTCCAGTACATCAAGATTGAAAATTCTTTGCTGTTTTTTAATGTTTATTTATTTTTTAAGAGAGAGAACAGGGGATGGGGAGAGATAAAAGGGGACAGAGGATCCAAAGCAGGCTCTGTGCTGACAGCAGAGGGCCCGATGCAGGGCTCGAATTCACGAACTGTGAAATATGACCTGAGCCAAAGACAGATGGTTAACCGACTGAGCCACCCAGGTGCCGCAATTCTTTGTTGTTGTTTTAAAAATATTTTTAATGTTTATTTATTTTTGAGAGAGAGACAGACAGAGTGCAAGTGGGGGAGGGGAAGAGAGAGAGGGAGACACAGAATCTGAAGCAGGCTCCAGGCTCTGAGCCATCAGCACAGAGTGAGTTCGATGCAGGGCTCAAACTCACGAACTGCGAGATCATGACCTGAGGCAAAGTTGCCACCCAGATGCCCCAAGATTGAAAATTCTTAACTTAGATAACTTTATTCAATCAAAAAAAGAGATCAAACATACCTATTTTTAAGTCTACGTGGTATTTTTCACTTTACACAATTTATCCTACAACAGTAATCCAAAATACAGAAAAGTCCATCTAGTTTTCACTGCACCATCGTTTACAGTGCTTAAAAACTGTACAGAATACGAATGCCCAGTAGATGTGCTTTGATTAAACAGCATTTTAAAAAGCGCACTTGGGGCGCCTGGGTGGCTCAGTCAGTTGAGCGGCCGACTTCGGCTCGGGTCATGATCTCACAGTCCGCGGGTTCGAGCCCCGCGTCGGGCTCTGTGCTGACAGCTCAGAGCCTGGAGCCTGTTTCAGATTCTGTGTCTCCCTCTCTCTGTGACCCTCCCCCGTTCATGCTCTGTCTCTCTCTGTCTCAAAAATAAATAAACGTTAAAACAAAAATTTTTTTTTTAAAAATAAAAAGCGCACTTGCCATTATCTGTGTGTATTAAAACGGATATTAAGTAAAATACACTTAACTACACAAACGCAAACACTGGCAATGAGGTGAGAACACAGGACTAGCAGATGTACTGAGATGACAGACTCCGAATACAGCTGACCCTTGAACAATGTGGCAGTCAAGGGCGCAGGCCCATGAAGTCAAAAATCCCAGCAGAGGGGCGCCTGGGTGGCGCAGTCGGTTAAGCGTCCGACTTCAGCCAGGTCACGATCTCGCGGTCCGTGAGTTCGAGCCCCGCGTCAGGCTCTGGGCTGATGGCTCGGAGCCTGGAGCCTGTTTCCGATTCTGTGTCTCCCTCTCTCTCTGCCCCTCCCCCGTTCATGCTCTGTCTCTCTCTGTCCCAAAAATAAATAAAAAAATGTAAAAAAAAAAAAAAAAAAAAAAAAAAAAAAATCCCAGCAGAACTTCTGACTACACAAAAACCTTACTAAGAGTCTCCTGTTGATAGGAGCCTCGCCAATAACATAAACAGTCTACGAACACCTATTTTCTGTGTCAGATGGGAAATACTACATTTTCCCTCTTTGTGCTTGCCAAAGCCTTTTAATTTTCCTTCGTCTTTTCACAAATATCTAACAAACAATTATAATTTGTAGAGCTATTGAAAGCATGGTCCCTGGACCAGCAGAATTAGCACCACTTGGGAGCTTATGAGAAAAACAAATTCTGGGGGCGCCTGGGTGGCTCAGTCGGTTAAGCGTCCGACTTCGGCTCAGGTCATGATCTCACGGTCCGTGGGTTCGAGCCCCGCGTCGGGCTCTGTGCCGACAGCTCAGAGCCTGGAGCCCGTTTCAGATTCTGTGTCTCCTTCTCTCTGTGACCCTCCCCCGTTCATGCTCTGTCTCTCTCTGTCTCAAAAATGAATAAACATTAAAAAAATAAAAAAATAAAAAAAAAAAAAGAAAAATTCTTGGGCCCCAACTCAGACTTACTAAATCAAAATCTCTGAGGAGTGGGGCCTTGAGTATGTTTTGTGTTTTTTTTTTTTAATCACTGTATTATTTTTTTCATCATGGTAAGCGTACTTTTTAATATTTATTTACTTATTCTCTACACCCAACATGGCACATGAACTCACAACCCTGAGGTCAAGAGTCACAGGCTCCTCTGCCTGAGTCAGCCAGGCGCCCAGGTACGTGTACTCGTTGATCCCTGTCCTCCTTTTCACCCATCCCACCCCCACCACCTCCCCTCTGGTATATACTGCATTCTACATAGTACAGTCTCTGTTACATCCTATATTCTTATAATAAAATAAGTCAGGGGAGAGAAAACATTAAGAAAATCGTACAGAAAATATGTTCAAAGCATTAGATTTATAAAAAAAAAAAAAAAAAATCCACATTGGGGCACCTGAGTGGCTCAGTCAGTTGGGCGTCCAACTTCGACTCAGGTCATGATCTCGCGGTTTGTGAGTTCGAGCCCCGTGTCAGGCTCTGTGCTGACAGCTCAGCCTGGAGCCTACTTCAGATTGTGTCTCCCTCTCTCTGCCCCTCCCCTGCTCACACTCTGTCTCTCTCAATAATAAATAAACGTTAAAAAAAAATTTTTTTTTTAAAATCCACGTACAGGTGGACCTGCCTGGTCAAACCTATATAGTTCAAGGATCACCTGTATCTTTTTTTTAACCTATTCGAGGCTGGAATAACGTTGTTATTTTCTTGTCAATACTATCAAACTTTTGGCCAATCTTGAACTGCTTTAAAAAGAGTGGCTACTGGGCACCTGAGTGGTTAACCATCCGAGTCTTGATTTCAGCTCAGGTCATGATCTCACAGTTCCTGAGTTCAAGCCCTATGTCTGGCTCCACATGGTCAGCACCGAGCCTGCTTGGGATTCTCTGTCTTCCTCTCTCTCTGCCCCGACCCAGCTTACTCACTCACTCTCTCTCAAAATAAATAGATCCAGAAGTCGACCCTTCACGCATACTAACACCTGAGTTTAAGAGTGGTCCTTTTAAACACATACACAAAGCTGAACTAGTCATCACATGACTGAAATGATCTTCAATTTCAAAAGCAATGGCTTCACATGCAGTCATAAAATGCTTTCACTTCATCTAATTTAATTCAAGTTAATTTCACAAATAAGGCAAAAAGATCTTCCCCCAGATGAATTTTTATTTTCTAATTATGTGTACAAAGCAGGAGAAAAGATAAATTCAGATAAAACACCACTATTCCTTCTCCTCCCACTAACTACTGAACTGGAGACGATTCCCCTGCCAAGGACTTTTTCTTTTTTTTCTCTCCCGCTCTCCCTCTCTTTTTCTTTTTCCTTTTTTTTTAATTTATTTTTGATAGACAGAAAGAGACAGAGCACAAGCGGGGGAGGGGCGGAGAGAGAGGGAGACACAGAATCGGAAGCAGGCTCCAAGATCGAGCTGTCAGCACAGAGCCCAACGTGCGGCTCGAACCCACAAACCGCGAGATCATGACCTGAGCCGAAGTCAGCCGCTCAACCGACTGAGCCACCCAGGCGCCCCTCTTTTTCAAGTAGTCTCCATATCCAGCATGGAGTCCAAAGTGGGGTTTGAACTTGTGACCCTGAGATCAAGAACTAAGATCAAGAGTCAGATGTTTAAACGACTGAGCCACCCAAGCACCCCAAGGACTATTTGTTTCAGTGAAGGTTCTGCTCATTCAGTCTTTCCCAGGGAACCAGGACTCTGCTTGTATACTGCATTAAGTAAGATTACATTAGCTGTTCATCAAAGCCAAGTTAAATGATCCTGCTACTAGCCTTCCTGGTACACGGGAAAGTTCAAGGAACATGAGCTTTGGAGTCAAAAGGGCAAGATTTTTTATTTTCTTTTTTAAGTTTATCATTTTGAGAGACACAGACAGCAGAGGAAGGGCAGAGAGAGAAGGAGAGCAAGAATCCCAGGCAGGATCCATGCTGTCAGCATGGAGCCCAACGTGGGACTTGAACTCACAAACTCTGAGATCATGACTGAGCTGAAACCAAGAGTCAGATGTTTAACCTACTGAGCCACCCAGGTACCCCCCACCTTTAAAAAAAATTGTTTTTTAAGTTTGTTTATTTTGAGAGACCAAGAGAACAGAGGAGGGGCAGAGAGGGAGAGGGAGGGAGAGAAAAAATGGCATGGTTTTAAAGGTAAGCACTGTTTTCCCATCTGTAAAATAAGAGTATTACCCACTCCATAGAGTTAAAAAGGTAAAAACACGAAAGCTTTAGATAGTGTATCTGGGACATTAAGGAGGACCGTTCCCCTCCTTTGGTCATCTCTGTGGTGTGTCTGTCCAGGTGACCACTGTGTATTTTTAAATTTTGTGGACTGATGTGTAAGACCATGGAAAATCCTTACAACACGCTAAGAAAAACAGGATATAAAACTGGATCTCAGTATGATTTCAACAAGTAAAAATAATACTTGAGATCTTTTATAAATATAAAAAAGACTAAAAGGAAGTACATTGTCCTTTTTATCAATATAATGCAACGTCAATGAAGGTATATGGGAAGTGGGACTAAAGGTTGATCTCTTAAAAAAACATTTCTCTTTTCTAAACATTAAGCTAAATAACTTTTTTAAATTAACAAATGTTAGGGGCGCCTGGGTGGCTCAGTCGGTTAAGCGTTCGACTTCGGCTCAGGTTATGATCTCACGGTCCGTGAGTTCGAGCCCCGCGTCGGGCTCTGTGCTGACAGCTCAGAGCCTGGAGCCTGCTTCGCATTCTGTGTCTCCCTCTCCCTCTGACCCTCCCCCGTTCATGCTCTGTCTCTGTCTCAAAAATAAATAAACATTAAAAAAAAAAAAAAATTAACAAATGTTAGCTTTTCTTCTCATTTGCCTAATATCCGTCTGTGGCCCTATTCCCAAGGAGCCCCCCACTTAACTCGCTCCTGGGCCACTCCCCACCCAGACTGCAGCCTGAACCCCCGCCCCATTACCAATGACGCAGCTTACCTCTTCCGGCACATACCGCCTTGAAACAAAAGAATGAACCCAACTACATAATCTATAGGATTGCTACCAGAATCCTAGTTCAGAAGAGATACTACCACACAGCAGTGCCGATGAAATGCTCTCCAAAAAAATTTCTCGATCTTTAAAAAAAAAAAACAAATCAACTTACTGCTATCGTTCTAGTCTCCTGCTCTTTCAGCAAATGGAAGGGAAACAAGAGGGGCAATATACGACATAGAGACACAAAGAAATTCTTCCACTGTTGAAGGCTGCCCCCAGCCCAAAGTAGCTGTTTTGGAACAAGTCACCTAAAAGTCTGGATGCTTAAAACAACTCACAAGCACAACGAGCAAAGCACTCCTACGTACGAATCATTCAGGGTGCAACAGTTTTCTGCCACGTGGCAGGAAACGCCCCTGGTTCCTGGGGAGGCTGGAGACACATTCAGCAGCCTGTTTTTGTTTTTTTTTAAATGTTCTTCACCTCACACAGAGGAAGAGCTCCAAAAAGGGCCTTCCTCGTAACTGTCTACTTTGTAAAAACCCAGATCGCCAGGATCTCTCATCTTTTGGAACTTATTTGGTTGTTCACACCCATAAACAGGTGACAATTATGTCAGTAAGCACATCAAGTATACCGCTTTACATGAACATTACGTAAACGCCACATGTACAACAAGATATTCTGGCTTACCTAGGTGCTCCTGAAAAGGCTCAGGAACAAGAGGTGGCCCCTTTAGGGACAGAAGGCTAGGACAAGAGGTCACAACAGCTAAGCTGCTGCACCACCTACTGGGCTGGACGGGACTCCTTGCATTAAGCCAGCCTCTTACTGCTCCCATTTCCACGTCCATAGCAGCTACTGCCAATTTCTGTGCCCTCTCTACCTAAGAACTCTTCTCCAAGCCCAGCCTTTACAAAAATTTGGTGACCAAACCCCAAATAGCATTAAGACGAATTTTTTGTTTTGTGAGAAATGAACACCAAGAAAACACTACACCTGGGGGCGTCTGGGTGGCTAAGTAGACTATATCCGACTCTTGATTTCGGCTCAGGTCATGATCTCACGGTTTCATGAGTTGGAGCTCCTTGTTGGGCTCTGTGCTGACAGCACAGAGCCTGCCTGGGATTCTCCCTCGCACTCTGCCCCTCCCCTGCTCACGCTCTCTCTGTCTCTCTCAGAATAAACAAATTTAAAACAAAACAAAACCAACCACGGCACCTTAAGCACGCAAGGACAACCTCAGACGCATACAGAAGAGAGAACAGGCACTTCCTCCTCACCTGAGCAATGGCTGCTTCGTTATCAGCCAGTCCCAATAAAAAGATCCTCACTTTGTCGATCTTCACCGGAACCGTCCTCCCTCTCCACTCCACTTCACTCATGGTGGCTGCCTGTTTGGCTCGAGTCTGAGTGATCAACGCCTAGAAAGTAGTTTTAAAAAAATTACAGTTTTAACTGGTGATGGTTAAAGTAAGTAGAAACTACAAGCTGTCCGTTTCTATAATCAACACGGTTCACTTTCTAAAGCAGAATATAAATTGTACTTAAATAATTCCTCCTTGGTTATCATCTATCTTAGCTTACAGAAACTCAAACATTAAAGAACATAACTGAAGGGGCGCCTGGGGGGCTCAGTCGGTTAGGCGACCGACTTCGGCTCAGGTCATGATGTCACGGTTTGTGAGTTCAAGCCCTGTGTCAGGCTCTGTGCTGACAGCTCAGAGCCTGGAGCCCGCTTCAGATTCTGTGTCTCCCCCTGTCTCTAGCCCTCCCCTGCTCACGCTCTGTGTCTCCCTGTCTCTCAATAACAAATAAACGTTTGAAGGAAAAAAAAAAAAAAAAAAAAAAAAAAAAAAGAATAGAACAGAAGGTTAAAAAGAGCAACACTGGGGTGCCTGGCTGGCTCATTTGGTAGAGCCTGCAACTCTCGACCTCAGGGTTTTGAGTTGAAGCCCCATGTTGGGTGTGGAGCCTACTTAAAACGATCATAATAAAAAAACTTTAGGGGCGCCTGGGTGGCGCAGTCGGTTAAGCGTCCGACTTCAGCCAGGTCACGATCTCGCGGTCCGTGAGTTCGAGCCCCGCGTCAGGCTCTGAGCTGATGGCTCGGAGCCTGGAGCCTGTTTCCGATTCTGTGTCTCCCTCTCTCTCTGCCCCTCCCCCGTTCATGCTCTGTCTCTCTCTGTCCCAAAAATAAATAAAAAAAAAAAAACAAAAAAAAAACTTTAAAAACTTAAAAAATGGGGCGCCTGGGTGGCGCAGTCGGTTAAGTGTCCGACTTCAGCCAGGTCACGATCTCGCGGTCCGTGAGTTCGAGCCCCGCGTCGGGCTCTGGGCTGATGGCTCGGAGCCTGGAGCCTGTTTCCGATTCTGTGTCTCCCTCTCTCTCTGCCCCTCCCCCGTTCATGCTCTGTCTCTCTCTGTCCCAAAAATAAAAAAAATAAAAAAATTAAAAAAATAAAAACTTAAAAAATAAAAACAGTGATACTAAGGGTGTAAGGAGAAAAGCATATCCATATATACTGCAAGCAAAAATGGAAATTAGTAGAAACTTAAAGATATTTGTCAAAATGAATCAAAAACTTGTATTCAATTCCGTTTTTAGGAATGTATGCTAAGGAAATAAGTGCTCAGTGAAGCAGACTTCAGCACAATGGAGCAGAGCACCACGTGGTTTTCAAAAGATGACACTTTTGTTTACTAAAAATGTGTCAAAACAAAGATGTTTACTAAAGTGGGGGGAAAAATGCTTGAGATATTTTATTTAAAAA
This sequence comes from Neofelis nebulosa, assembly GCF_028018385.1. Classification (NCBI taxonomy): domain Eukaryota; kingdom Metazoa; phylum Chordata; class Mammalia; order Carnivora; family Felidae; genus Neofelis; species Neofelis nebulosa. The sequence goes on along the minus strand of NC_080797.1, from coordinate 18,538,840 downwards.
GCATGTTACTGGGGCGCTGGGTGGCTCAGTCGGTTGAGTGTCCGACTTCGGCTCAGGTCGTGATCTCACGGTCCGTGAGTTCGAGCCCCACGTCGGGCTCTGTGCTGACAGCTCGGAGCCTGGAGCCTATTTCAGATTGTGTCTCCATCTCTCTCTACCCCTCCCCTGTTCATGCTCTGTTTCTGTCTCAAAAATAAATAAACGTTAAATAAATAAACAAATAAATAGATAGATAGATAGATAGATAAAAAGCATGTTACTAAACACTATACTGAGATCCCATTTAAAAAATATGTGCCTGGGGCGCCTGGGTGGCTCAGTCGGTTGACGGCCGACTTCGGCTCAGGTCATGGATCTCGCGGTCCGTGAGTTCGAGCCCCGCGTCGGGCTCTGTGCTGACAGCTCGGAGCCTGGAGCCTGTTTCAGATTCTGTGTCTCCCTCTCTCTGACCCTCCCCCGTTCATGCTCTGTCTCTCTCTGTCTCAAAAGATAAATAAACGTTAAGAAAAAATAAATTAAAAAAAAAATATGTGCCTGTTTTTCCTATGTATATAAAACTCTTCACGTTATTTGTAGTGATTACCTCTGATTTTGCCATGTGATTTTAGTCTTCCCCCATCTTTGGTATTTCCTACTTTTCTATTCACCTACGTTACTTGCTTAGAAAATAAATATGAGATAAAAAAATACTGAACACTTTTAAATATTCAACGAAAAAATTTTTGTTAAAAATACACAGCAGTCGTAGGGGGTAGGGGAGCCTGGATGGCTCAGTTGGCTAAGCATCCGATTTTTGATTTCAGCTCAGGTCATGATCTCAGGATCACAGGATAGAGCCCAACATCGGGCTCTGAGCTAAGCATGGAGCCTGTTTAGAATTCTCTCTCTCCCTCTGTCCCCCTCCCCCACTCACCCACTCTATCTAAAAAAAAGAGGGGTGCCTGGGTGGCTCAGTTGATTAAGTTGTCTGACTTCAGCTCAGATCACAATCTCGTATTTCATGAGTTTGAGCCTCACATATGGCTCTCTGCTGTCAGTGCGGAGCCTGTTTCAGATCCTGTTTCCCTCTCTTTGCCCCTTCTCCATTCGCACTCTCTCTCTAAAATAAATTTTTAAAAATAAATACAATACAATAAAATAAAATAAAAATAAAATAAAATAAAATAAAACAGGGGCGCCTGGGTGGCTTAAGCATCCGACTCTTGGTTTCAGCTCAGGTCATGATCTTAGTTTCGTGGGTTCGAGCCCCACATCAGGCTCCATGCTGGATTCTCTCTTCTTTCTCTGCTCCTCCCCCCACATCCACTGTCTCTTTCTCAAAATAAAATAAATAAACTTAAAAACATATATATTCTTAAGCATCCAACTTCAGCTCAGGGCATGATCTCACGGTTCACAGGTTCAAGCCCCACGTCGGGCTCTGTGCTGAGCTCAGAGCCTGGAGCCTGCTTCAGATTCTCTCCCTCTCTCTCTGCCCCTCCCCCGCTCACACTGTCACTGCCTCCCTCTCTCTCTCACTCTCAAAAATAAACATAAAATGTTAAATATATATATATTTTTTAAAATACACGAACACAAATCTACATATATTAATAGCAGTTACACCACATGATAAGAGTATAGCTTATTTCTTTTTTCTGGACTTTTTCAAACCAAAGGCTTCACAAAAATGTATGGACCAGATTACCTCCAGTTTTTCAGCCAGGAGACCCTCAGTGCCCCCAGACCTCAATCTCATCTGCATGAGTTCATTGATAGCCGACTGGTCCCCTGAAAAGAGAGAGAGGTGTTGAGTGGAAAATCCTGAAGGGTCTCTTCTCTTGAGAACCACTAGATTCAACTCCACGGTCTTCCCATCGCGTGAGCACATTTCAGTGAATCCCAAGTCCTTTGACAAAGCTCTGGAGGAGCACACACGCTGGCAGGGTGGAAACAAAGCACAGGGATTGCCTTCTGCAACTCTAAGCCAAGCTGATTTCAATAGCTCTACTTTTCTCATTAGCCAAAACCCATGCCACAGATGGATGCAAGGACAAGGGAAGAACGGAAGTTCAATAAATCCTCTAGGCTCTCCCGGATGAACCACCAATAACCCACCCGTCAAGACAGCTCAGCCCTTGCTCACCAATGTTATATGCACAGTAGCGGATGTTAGGCGAGATCTCCTCCACACGTTGGTTGTACAGCACGGCCTGCTCTTCTGTGAAAGCACTGGCTAGCTTCTCATAGATAGTTCTGCGAGGAAAGAAACATCTGGTTTCACAGCAGCCTTATTTAAGAAAATAAAAAGGAACAGTGGCTGAAAACAAAACACGGCACTTTGAGGTCCTTCTACCAACTATGAGAACTGGCGTATTCTAAAGATGAATGAGAATAATCAATGTTTCTAAAGGGAAGGGAAAGAATTAAATAAATAAATAAAGCAAAAGAAATAAAAATCAAAGAAACTGTACTTTCGTAGAAACAATCGTTAAGTTATCTGCTGCCTGAATGGGACTATGTACAATCAAAACTGGCCATGGCTTCTGGACCGGAGGACTTACTTGCATTTGTTAAAAGCCTCAATGGCAGCTTTCCATTCCTGATGTTCAAAACGCAGCATTCCTGAGAGGTAAGCCGTGTAAGCCTGGGAGGGTGGGAAAAGGGAAAGGCTTCAACACCCACGAGTCGATGCCACAGCTCAGCCTCCTCCACCTGCTTTCAGCTTTGACATCAGGAATATAGACATATTCGGGGTAATTTTTTTTTTTTTTCTTTTTTAAAAATTTTTTTTTTCAACGTTTTTTTTTTTATTTATTTTTGGGAGAGAGAGAGACAGAGCATGAACAGGGAGGGGCAGAGAGAGAGGGAGACACAGAATCGGAAACAGGCTCCAGGCTCCGAGCCATCAGCCCAGAGCCTGACGCGGGGCTCGAACTCACAGACCGCGAGATCGTGACCTGGCTGAAGTCGGACGCTTAACCGACTGCGCCACCCAGGCGCCCCAGTTCGGGGTAATTTTAAAACAGGAAACTTATGGGCGCCTGCGTGATTCAGTCAGTTAAACATCCGACTCTTGATTTCAGCTGAGGTCATGATCTCACGGTTCGTGAGATCAAGTCCCACACTGGGCTCTGCGCTGACAGCCTAGAGCCTGCTTGGGATTCTCTGTCTCCCTCTCTCTGCGTCTCTCCTCTCCCCCTCAAAATAAACAAATAAACATTTAAAGAAAAGAGAGAGAGAAAACTTATTTAATAAGATGTAACATACAGAAAATTCATTATGATTCATTTACTTCCCAGGAGAGAATTTCAAAATAAAGAAAATCTGTTTCCTTCATTTAACAACCAGCTTCTAGGCTACGACCTTCAGTATCAGAAGCTGAATGTAAATGTTCAGTGTCTATCACTCTTTAAAAATTCATTTCGGGGCGCCTGGGTGGCGCAGTCGGTTAAGCGTCCGACTTCAGCCAGGTCACGATCTCGCGGTCTGTGAGTTCGAGCCCCGCGTCAGGCTCTGGGCTGATGGCTCGGAGCCTGGAGCCTGTTTCTGATTCTGTGTCTCCCTCTCTCTCTGCCCCTCCCCCGTTCATGCTCTGTCTCTCTCTGTCCCAAAAATAAATAAAAAATGTTGAAAAAAAAAAAAAAAATTTAAAAAAAAAAAAAAAAATTCATTTCAAAAGATTCTTATTTTGTGAACTTCCCAGATCTAAGATTCCAGCTTTCCATATCCATTTCAAGAGAAATATGAGCTTTTTAAAAAAAAAGTTAAAGCTAATTATTAAAAACCAAGAGTTCAAAAACAAAAATAAGAGATGCCAACTTCCCCTTGAAAAAGCAAGACCATGTTTTTGCCTCTCCTATCAATTTAAAACATCGGGAAGCTGTTCTGTTTAACCATAAGGTCACGTCTCTAACCTCCACAATGAAGAAGGCTGACGTAAAGACACTAACCTGAGCCTCTAACTTGGTCTTGGCATCCACGCGATTGCTCTCACACAAGCGTTCCAATTCCTCTGCGTGCTTCACGGCTTTGCGCAGGCGAGAGAGCAAATGGAACCGTTTTCGGGGTTCGGTATTGGCTTCCTGTTTAAGCTGCATGGCATAGCTCCAGGCTCGCTCAGCGTCCATCAGAACCAGAAGCAAATACCTAAACCAGAGAGAGAACAGGCAAACTGAAGAATGAAGGCCAGGAGCGTGAGACTCAGATACTCTTCAAGACACAATCTTCAGCCTCTCATCTCTTCTCCACGTCCCCCTGGCCTTCCTCCTCAGAGCTACTCTTCTCCTGGTATCAACTATGGCACTCAATCAGTATCTGACCAGATCTGCCTCCACTTTCTAACCTCCTACCAAACAGGAGATCAAATCCCGCATCAGGCTCTGCACTGACAGCCCAGAGCCTGCTTGGGATTCTCTCTCTCCCTCTCTCTGTCACTCCCCAGCTCGTGCACACGCACGTGCACGCATCTCTCTCTCTCTCTCCCAAAATAAATAAACTTAAAGGTTCTAGAGTAGGTGTTGGCATCTCAGTGCCACCCCCACTAGCTATGTGACTTTGAGCAAAGTACTAATCTTTCTGTGCCTCCGTCTCCCATGCAGTAATACAGGTAACACATTTAAACCAGTCTGGCACTTACTAAGGACTCAGCAAGTTAGCTGATTTATTACGATGACGATGAATCTTTTGTTAAACTACTGCCTTGATTAAATACCCTTAAACATCAGCTTAATCTTGTCTCTTCAAAATAAAGAATCTCACCATCATAAGAGACCCTTCCTAACTTGTTCTCGACAGATTTAACCAATATATCCTGCTGAATCCCACCGTGGTCTCGACCCTCTAGTTTTCTGTGTCTCCATACACCAAGCTCCCAGCCTTTCAACTGTCCAGAGCATTATAATTCCTATAGTGCGTTCAGACACCATGGCCTGCTGTTTCCCCTCACACAATGTTCTTTCCTCTCACAAATCCCTCAAGGTCCAGCCTCCTCCATGCATGCTTCCTGGCTTCTCCATCAAAAACTCCCAACTAACATCTCTCCTCCAAGACTTCAGAATTCTTAAGAGTAAATGACACACAATATGGTAGTTTCCCTATCTCGCAGTGCTCTGTTTTGTACCTGACTGATATCACAGGCAACAAGGTTCAAGAACTATGCCTCCCCAACTCTTCTACATCTAAGATGGTGCCTCACTCTGTCTTGGCCATATATTAGACTAGGGCACAACAAACATTTTTTTGTAAAGGGCCCAACAGTGAATATTTTAGGTTTTGTAGGCCATATGGTCTCTGTCACAACTACTCTGTTATTGTGCTACTGTAGCACAAAAGCAGCTGTAAACAACACCTGAATAAACGGTGTGGCTGTGTTCCAACCAAACTTTGCAAAAACAGGTGGCAAAAGGGATCTATTTGGCCCAAAGGCTAAAATTTGAGAAATTGGCCTAGAGACCTCTAATACATACTGCTTGACAGATTGATCCTTCAGCAAATATTAAGCCTGGCTACATTCAGCACTGAAATATAAAACTTTTCCGGAATAACTTACACACAACTTTAAGATATACTGGTTTAAGTTAGCCCGTACACCTTGAAATTTGCATTCTAGAAACCCCACCTAATAACCACTTAGATTCTAATCACTGACTTTAACATTTAGCATTTCGCCCTAGTTCTTGAAAAAGTTACTGAACCTCTTTGAGCCTCGGTATCCTCATTTTATGGCACAAGAAAAGGAAAAATGCGCACCCCCACAGAGCTGCTAAAATAATCACATCAGGTAATTAAAGAGTTTTGGCACACTAACATATAACTGTTCAATAAACGTGTTAGCCAGAAGTATTTAACAACTACCACTGAGGAGTCAATACCTGTTATCAGTCAGAAGATCTTCAGTTACTTTTTTCCCTGTGAATTTGTGTCTGTTCCCCATCTTGAAGTTGAGAGTTTTCCGAAGGCGTCTTTGTCTACGGGAACAGTAGCCCCTGAAAGAAAAAAACAAAAGTAATTCAGACAAGCTGGTAGGACACTCAATAGCAAATTCTATAATAAAGTCAGAAGTTTGAGGTGTTCTACTTATGGTTACCACTGACATCACACTTCATCTTATAAACATTTAGTGAACTAAAACCTGCAGGACAGTAGGACTGGTGTCACAGAAAACACATTTCAAAGCTAATCTAAGGTGTCAGAAGTCACAATTGTGGTGACCTTTGGGGAGGAATGGCTTGTGACTAGAAGGAGCAAAGGGGAACTTTAGGGATGCTGGTAATGTTGTGTCTTAATCTGGGTACTGGTTACAGGTTGTGAAAAACTCATCACTTTCTGTATGCTTTTCTGTATATAAATTATACTTCAATAAAATGATTTAAAAATCCTTCAATAAAATATTTTCTTAAAAGGGGAAGGAACAGATGAAAACAAAAGGGCAAAACGCTGATCACTATAATAACTGATCTCCTTAGTAATTAAAAAACAAAAATAAAAACAAAAACTCAAGTCATAATAGTCTAGTTTAAAACTTTTTCGTGGCTTTCCACCATACCTAGATTAACACCTGACAGAGTTACCCTGGCTTACAGGACCCTACCCATTCTGGCCCTGCTTAGTTCTCCCCCTTTATCTCCTACCTCTCCCCACCTTGCTCAAGCTGCCCCAGCGCTGTTGACCCTTTACAGCATGGCCGACTCCTTAGAATCTGCAGAGTGTTTTGTTTAGCAGTAACGTTAAAAGTCTGGTAGTCAAAGCCTGTATCTATAATATAAAATAATTAGATAATTCTGCTCCCAAAGTTCTGAACTGTACTGTACATTAGACATCTATTCTACTTTTTTAAGAGTCATATTAAATTTGTCTTCTAACTTGAAGACTGTTACAAAGTTTACCAATAAGTTGTAATGACATCACAGAATTCTCCTTATATAGGAGTGCCTGGCTGACTCAGTCAGTGGAGCATGTGGCTCTTATCTCAGGATTTTGAGTTCAAGCCCCATACTGGGAACAGAACTTAAAAAGAAAAAGTAGGGGCGCCTGAGTGGCTCAGTCCGTTAAGCGTCCAACTTCGGCTCAGGTCATGATCTTGCATTCTATGAGTTTGAGCCCTGCGACAGACTCTGTGCTGACAGCTCAGAGCCTGGAGCCTGTTTCAGATTGTGTCTCCCTTTCTCTCTGACCTTCCCCCACTCACATGCTCGGTCTATCTCTCAAAAATAAATAAACATTGGGGCACCTGGGTGGCTCAGTTGGTTAGGCGGCCAACTTCGGCTCAGGTCATGATCTCATGGTTCATAGGTTCAAGCCCCGAGTCAGGTTCTGTGCTGACAGTTTGGAGCCTGGAGCCTGCTTCGGAATCTGTGACTTCCCCCCTCTCTTCTGTCCCCTCCCCAACTCATGCTCTGCCTCTCAAAAAATAAATAAACGTCAAAAAAATGTTTTTTTAACAAATAAACATTAAAAAAAAAAAGAAAGAAAATTTCCACATATAATGTTTAAAAAACTGAAAAGCTTTGTATTTAACCAAGACTCTACCAACACGGTTAAGTTAAAAAAAAAAAAAAAATGATTACCATAACTGCTTGCCATTTTCAGCAGAAGCCTCCAATGCATCTACAATATTGTGAGGCACAATGGATAAAAAGATTGGCTCCCTTTATTCATTATGAAATTTTGAATTTTACAAGTATATTCTGAGCACTCAATAAATATATTAAGTTCAAAGTGAGACTTTCTAAGGATACTTTCTGATACAACAAAATAGGTAGGATATTAACAAAAGCAAACCACATCTGAAAATTCCACAATTTCCATACATCTTGCCCATGATATTTACCTATACCTCTGAAAATCTCCATGCCGTAAACCATGCTGCTGCTGGGATTCCTTGATAATCTGAAGAACTAGAGCCAAGATTAAGGAAAAGCTTACAAGAGTAAGAATCCAAATAAATCAAAACCGGGTCCTGTCAGTTCATACTTGTACCAAACCATCAAACATTTCTGAAATACTTAGTACATTAGCTACTGAAACCTCTTATAATCATTTTCAAGAGCTATCTTGTCATGGGACAGAGCTAAGCATGTAAAAAAAAAAAAAAAACTGCCTGAACTGTTACCAACTTTCAAACTAAAAAAGAAGAGCATCATTGGCCACTGAGGATCACTGAAACCCCACAGCTTAAATAAAGTTGCTGGATTCTAACTGCTGATTATAACTGGAGTGGTTCCCACTGATTTACACCTGGACCCAGTATTTTACTCATTCAAGCAGACTCAGGTTATAAATGACGTGTACTACTCCTCTATTTGCATAACTTCCTACATCTACCAAACCTACCTTTCCCGAACAGCTGTAATGCTACACGAGCCCGTGGTCAGCACATACTAACCAACCCAGACGATAGCTTATATCAACTCATCAGTTTTTCTTTTAAAAGAAAAAAGCCCTGACCATACTCTCTTTGTTTTTGTTTTCCTTTTTAAGAATCTTAAAATATTTTAAGATTATGTACCAAACATTAGGAAGTCTAGTGACCTTTATCTACAGTTTCAATTCTTTTAGTCCTCAGTGCTTCTCTACAGACATACATTAAAATACTGAACACTAAGACTATCTCAACAACTAAAAAGGGAGAAGCCATAAGGTTCTTAAAAAAAAAATCAAGGTATTCTAACATTCATTTGGAACTATACCAATTCAAAAAGTAAAACCCCCAAACCCTTGAAAACTTCATTAGGATGTCAAGCTAAATGTGTTATTTCAGAAACTCACCTACATTTTCTCCATTTCTTATTCATTACAAAAAGCCACAAACTAGTGTCTCAGGCACCCAATTGTGATATTCTGATGGAAAATACAGACAGATTCCTCCAGCTCAACTGAACGACTCTCAACCAGATAAAATGCCTACAGGCCTATTAAGAAAGCTATACAAGCGATGTTAATCTACGTTTATATTCAACAAGTTTTTCCATAGAGCAATCAATCTTTGCCTCCAGAGTCAGGACACGGGTCCCCACGACTGCGGGACAGAAGTTTTAAGCCAAAAATGTCAACACTGTAATTTTCCCTCCTCAGTTCAGTGACTCAAGGTGCCAGGACAGGAGCTCACTGGGGTGGCCAGAGTGTCATCCCTGTCACCAGCCCTCCAAGCAGGCAACTGAGGGGGGACACTGCAGAAATCTGCCCAACCTCCTGGGGCCACGAGAAAGAACCGGACGTTTCCCCAGCCTGGAAGGCGAATGAGATGCGAGAAAAGGCCGGTCGAAATACAGACCCTGGAACTCTGAGCGCCAGAAAGTAACGGCGAGAGAAACTGCAACCCTCGGCCGCTCCTGTCTGGGACGTGCCGGGACCCGCCGCGTCTCCCGCCCCCGGCCATGCATATCGACACGTAGTCATTGCGAGTTAGGCCCGATTACTCTAGGATACTCTCCAAACTCAGGCTATCCCCGAATTCTTTGTTTGCCTTCGATCCGGCTGAAGGCCGTTCGTTTTCCTTATTTTCGTCTCCTCCGGCACCGCGTCCACCGCCGCTGCCACCACTACCGCCGCCGCCGCTGCCGCCACCGGGAACCTGTTTCTCAGCAGCCATCTTGCCCCTGCGCCGCAGAGCCAGACGGGATAGAGGAGGCGGGACGACGGAGGAGGAAAAGAGCGAGGCCTGCCCAGACGGCCTGACGGGATAGTGGCGGACTCCGCCGCCGACGCCCCGGGCCGCAGGCGAGACGCACTTGTTGGAGTGCGCCTGCGCGTCGGCTGGGGGGTGGGGCGGCCTGCCGTGATGGTGAGCGGGTTTGGGGCTCGTCCTTGCCGGGAGGCTAGGGAGGCTAGGGGTTTTGAGATCTTTTCGGAGCAAACCCTCCTCCCCTCCTCCACCTAAGGCTGCGGATCGGGAGATGGACCCCCGCCCCCAAGTCCCCGCTCCTGCCTCCCTGCACGGGGCATCGGGCTCACGTCTCAAGCACAGAGGGAGGGAGCGGTTAGCTAAGGACTGGATTTCGGGGTGTCTACCTCCCTGGATACTCGAGAGATGGGGTTCCCACCCTACCCGAGTGAAGCACTCTCCCTGTGAGGGAACCGCCTCTACGCTTTCCTCTGGGGCCGACCCTGAGAATGCCATGGCGCTGGTGGGGTCAGGGGGTCAGCAAGCGGCCACCAGGTGTAGGAACTTAGACTGCAGGGGACCTGTGTCTCTGGTCTTTGGAGCGAGCAATTCAAGCAGTTCAGGAGGAAGAAGTGTTGGGCGAGGGACACTGAATCTTTGCAGTATGGCACTGTGGGCTTTGGGGTCTGCGTCCTATGTCTCAGACCCTGTCTCCCCCATTACTGGTCGGAAGATGTTGGGCAAATAACTTAGTCTCCCTCTAAATCTTTTCCCTCCCCTGTGAAATGGTGATAACCAATTAGGACGGTTTTTATGAAGATAAAATGAAGCAATTTAAAGTAAGTCTCTGCTCAGTGTCACTAATCGTTAGGGAAATGCAAATCAAAGCCACAATGAACTATCACCTCACACCCGTTAGGATGATTACTATTTTTATTTATTTATTTTGGATGGTTACTATTTTCTAAAAAAAAATAACAGAAAATAACACGTATTAGCAAAGATATGGAGAAATCAGAACCCTGGTGCCCTTTTGGTGCCAATGTAAAGTGGTGTAGCCAGTGTGAAAAACAGTATGACTGTTTTTTGGAAAATTAAAGAATTACCATATGATCTGGCAATCCCACTTCTGGGTATATATTCAAAAGAATTAAAAGCAAGGTCTCCAAGAGATATTTGTACATTCATGTTCATAGCGGCATTATTCACAAAAACACAACAGGGAGAAGGAACCCAGTGGCCCTCAGGAATAAACTAAAAATGGTACATCCATACAATGGAATAGTATTAAGCCACATGCTACAACATGGATGAAGCTTGAAAATAATTGTGCTAAGTAAGCCAGTCAAAAAAAGACGAGTATTATATGATTCCACTTATATGGGGTATTTAGTGTAGTCAAATTCATAGAAAGTACACTGGTGGTTGCTGGGGGGGGGGGAGGGGGGAGGGGAAGGAAAAATGGGGGATTATTGTTTAATAGATACAGAGGTTTGATTCTGCAGGATTAAAAAGTCCTGGAGATTGGTTGCACAACAATTTACTTGTGAATTTACTTAATACTACTGAATCGTATACTTTAAAGTGTGTAAGAAAGCAAATTGTATGTTTTGTGCATTTTGCCACAATTAAAAATAAATCTTAAAAAAATAAGTCTCAGGGCATCTGGCTGGCTCAGTCAGTGGAGCATGTGACTCTTGATATCAAGTTGTGGGTACAAACCCCGCATTAGATGTCGAGAATACTAGAAAATAAAATAAAATCTTTTGAGAAAGTCTCCTGGGGTGCCTGGGTGACTCACTACGTTAAGCGTCCAACTCTTGATTTTGGCTCAGTTCGAGGTCTCATGGTTTGTGGGATCAGGCCCCAAGTCAGGCTCCACACTGGCAGCTCAGAGCCTGCTTGGGATTGTCTCTCTCTCCATCTCTGCCCCTCCCCCGCAAGATAAGTAAATAAACTTTAAAAAATATGAAAAAATTTAAAAAATTAAAAAATATGTCTCCTAAATGTCCCATCGACAAATGAATGGGTAGAGAGAATTGATATGACCATACAATGGAATATTATTTGGCCCTAAAAAAGCAATGAAGCACTGATACATGCTACAATGCAGATGAATCTTTAAACTATTATGCTAAGTGAATAAAGTCACACAAAGGACCACATACTGTGTGATTCCATTTATATGAAATGTCCAGGGGTGCCCGTCTTAGTCAGGAGTTGTAACTGGCTGCCTACGGCTGAGGTGGGGGTGGAGATTGGAGGTTGATGGCTAAGGAGCAGGAATTTCTTTGGAGAACATTCTAAAATTGATTGTGGTGATGGCTGCAAAACTGTGACATGCTCAGTCAGCAGAGCATGTGATTCTTGATCTTGGGGTCATGGGTTTGAGCCCCACGTTGGATGTAGAGATTAAATTTAGGGTTAGGGTTAGAGATTAAACAAATAAATAAACCTTAAAAAATAAAATAAATAAAAATAAGTTACATTTAAAAGTAAAACTATATATAATATATACATGTATATATATGTATGTATATATATATATGTATGTATATATATATATGTATGTGTATATATATATATATATATATATACACGCACACATTAATGTTCAGAAAAGGCAAATTTATAGAGACAGATCTGTAACTGGCTGCCTAGGGCTGAGGTGGGGGTGGAGATTGGAGGTTGATGGCTAAAGAGCAGGAATTTCTTTGGAGAACGTTCTAAAATTGCTTGTGGTGATGGCTGCAAAACTGTGAATATATTAAAAACCAAATGCGAACTTTAAGTGGGCAAATGGCATGACATGAGGATTATATTTCAATAAAGATCTTTTTAAAAAGTAAGTCAGATGGTGTTAATCCTCTAGCTAGCCGGAAGTCTGCAGTGGCCCCTCGTTCTGCTCGGACTGGAAGGCACGTTCCTTGCAACCAAGAAAGCCCTACCTGTCACCTCCTCTCCTGTCAATCTCCTCGTTTATCAACTCAAGCCATAGCAGCCTCCTTCTTTAGGGATACAGGCACACTCCTGCTTTGGGACCTTTGCACTGACTGCTGTCTCTGGAATGCTCTTCCCCCAGATATCTGCTACTCTAGCTCCCTCACCTCCTTCAAGTGTTTGTCTAAATGTCACCTTCCTAATGAGGTCTGCCTGGCCCCCCTATTTCAAAGAGCACCACTTCTACCACTATGGTACTCCCAATTCCCTTACCCTGATCTACTTTTCCTGCAGGAAAAAATGACCCGTTACTGAAGGGGCACCTGGGTGATTCAGTTGGTTAAGCATCTGACTTTGGCTCAGGCCACAATATCATGGTTCATGAGTTCGAGCCCCGCATCAGGCTCTGTGCTGACAGCGCAGAGCCTGCTTGGGATTCTCTTTCTCTCCCTCTCTCTCTGACCACCCCCGGCTCAAGGGTGCGTGCACCTGTGGGTGTACGTTTTCTCGAAATAAAGAAATAGACTTAAAAAAATGCATACTGAAAAACCGAATGGCAAGCATCTCATAAACATGAACTGTTAGTATCTTCCTATTCCATGAGTAGGCAGGCGGGGCAAGGGTCTGGATAACGTTTCCCTGCCCAAAGGTGTAGGAGTAGGGCTTTGGGGGCTGAGATCCTGGGGGGAGTGGGGGAGTGGAGAGGAAAAAGAATGTTCCAGACTGGGACCCCATGAACAGGGCAGGGAAAGATGAAGCAGAAACCAAGCGACAGTGGCAGAGGGTGGTGAATTTCAGACCCAGTGAACCGGGAGAGGGGAGGTGGGTAATTCTGTAGAAACAGTGATGATTCTGCGTCACCAGCGCTTGATGCCTAATGTGTCAAAATTAGAAACAAATATTAAGTTTTATTGCAACCTAAACACCCTCCTGGCCTTGTAGGAAAATGCTCCTGGTGCATGGGACTCTGCTGTTTAGTATTTCCTTCATGTTTTCCCTTTTTGGATATCTGACTGGGGCAAGGAGACAGAGAGGAATTTGATTCACTGAGATTCAACGAACGGGCTTCAGTTCACACATCTCATTCCATGCTCCCCAGAGCCCTCCCGGAAGGGACTATGATCCCATGTTACAGCTGAAGAAACTGAGGCACAGCGCCAAGGGCAGAAACTGACACACAGAAGGGGGGCGGCAGTGCCGTCCCCCTAACCGGATGGGGAAAGCCGAGTCCCCTCCGCCCACCTCCGCCTCTTGTCACCTCCTCCCCACCCCTTAGGGGCCCCCGAGGACGCCCCCAGCCAGCCCCGGGGAGGCCTGGAGCGCCGGCCAGACTGCAGGGCGAGGTATGCGTGGTCCCAGGCGCGCGCTCCCGGCCCCACGGCGCGCCCGCAGGCCCCAGGGGCCGGTCCCCCCACCACTCCCGCGCACGGCCCGGAGGTCAGTTCCTCTCTCGGCGCGACACCGGCCGGCTGGGTGCTGGAGCGCGCCGACGGGGGAGCAGGCACGAGCGGCCCCTGTCCCCGGAGTGGGCCACCCGAGAGCCCTTCCCCGCCAGCGCGGGGCTCAACCCACCCCTCCGGCTGCTCGCTCCTCCCCCTGACCCCAGCGCACCCCCACCTCCCCGCCCCAGCCAGGCGAGGCTCACTCCGCCGGCGACTCGCCTGCAGCGGCCGGAGCCGCGGGAGCTGCGCGCTCGCCAGAACTCAGACGGCGGCAGGAGCCCTGGCAGCCTCGGGGTCGGGGACGCCATGAATGGCTCGGGTGGCCCGCGGGCCGAGGACGCCAGTGAGGCGAATGGCAGGGACAGCTGGCAGCCCGAGGCGGTTATCGTGCCCATGTTGTTCGTGCTCATCTTCTTGGTGGGCACCGTGGGCAACGCGCTGGTGCTGGCCGTGCTGCTGCGCGGCGGCCAGGCGGTCAGCACCACCAACCTGTTCATCCTCAACCTGGGCGTGGCCGACCTGTGCTTCATCGTGTGCTGCGTGCCTTTCCAGGCCACCATCTACACCCTGGACGGCTGGGTGTTCGGCTCGCTGCTCTGCAAGGCCGTGCATTTCCTCATCTTCCTCACCATGTACGCCAGCAGCTTCACGCTGGCCGCTGTCTCCCTGGACAGGTGAGCGAGCGCCTTGGCGGCCCCCCCGGGGGGGGCGGCCAGACACCCAGGTGGGGGCCACAGAAGGGAGCGGGACTCTAGGAGGGACACACGGATAGTAGACAAGGACACTAAGAAGGCAAAGGGACCGGAAGAGAGTGAAAGACAAACTGACGTGGAGAAGGAAAAAGGGGAATAAGAATGGGGGACCGCGGTGTCCCCTTAGGTGCGTCCTCGCCGCTCCACGCTGGAAACCTCAGCTCTCCAGCGCCACCGGAGCCTGAGAGTGCAGCGTTTTCTGACACAGAGCGTTTTCCCGTGTCTCTTTTGAGCTCAGTGCCCCTGTGAAGTTGGGATGGGAGGGATTACCGTGCCCAATCTACAGATGAGATCGAGTTCAGAAGTGACTTGTTCAGAGTGGCCCATCCAGTAATCGTGTGCGTGGAACCAATGGTCTGTTTCCTGGCGTCAAACTCAGGCACCTCCACCTCGCTAGCCTCGAATGCACGGTTTGCTGGGCGCAGTCGACTCTAGTCCCGACTGAGGAATTTGAGTCCTTCCAAAGGGCC
Source organism: Neofelis nebulosa (assembly GCF_028018385.1). NCBI lineage: Eukaryota > Metazoa > Chordata > Mammalia > Carnivora > Felidae > Neofelis > Neofelis nebulosa. Next base: position 18,523,653 of record NC_080797.1, on the reverse strand, counting down.
CAGGCCGAAGTTGAAGCTGGCACACCGGAGGGTCCGTAGACACCCTCCCACCACACACGCACACACGCACACACACACACACACACCTCCAGGCCGAGGGTCAAAGGCAGAGAGAAGAGGGCGCCGGAGGGTCTCCCTCCTCTCCGCTGGCCACCTGGATGATTCCTGGGGAGGAAATCTGGGTCTGACTCCATGATTTCTCCAGGTCCCTCTACCCTCACGTCCTCCCGACCTCCCCTGGACAGGCAGGGAGGTGAGGCCACCTCCCCCATATAGCTCCCACTTCCACTGAGCGCGGAGTGTGTCGGTTCCGGTTCTGAGAGCTCTGGTGGGACCCATAGAGCGTCGGCTTCTCTAAGGAATTCCCTCCAGGTACCTCGCGGTGCCTCCAGGCTGTCTGCTAAAGCCTCAAGGCGCCTGGGTCCTACCTCTCTGGGCACAGGCACTCTTGGGTAATGACAGCCTCCCGGAACCCCAAAGCCGGTTAAACCTTGGGGTGCCCTCCCTGGTGGACTCTGACGGTGGTTATAGTCCCGGGAAGACCAGATGAGTGACCCACACGCACTTTCCTGCTGCCGGTCCCGCCCCGCATCTGGAGGCAGCTGAGAGTGTCTGGGATGCTCTGGCCGGTTTGGTGCGACCGTGCGCTAGGGACCTTCTTTGAGAGAAGGTGAGGTCAAGGTTTAAAGGTCTGACCCTACCCCCTTCCCCACCCCCCCACCCCCACCCCCGCGAATTCACCTGTTCACCCGTCTCTCTTCCGGGCCTGACGCACAGGTATCTGGCCATCCGCTACCCGCTGCACTCCCGAGAGCTGCGCACGCCTCGCAACGCGCTGGCTGCCATCGGGCTCATCTGGGGGCTGTCGCTGCTCTTCTCCGGGCCCTACCTGAGTTACTACCGCCAGTCGAAGTTGGCCAACCTGACTGTGTGCCACCCGGCGTGGAGCGCGCCTCGTCGCCGCGCCATGGACCTCTGCACGTTTGTCTTCAGCTACCTGCTTCCCGTGCTGGTGCTCGGCCTGACCTACGCGCGCACCCTGCGCTACCTGTGGCGAACGGTCGACCCGGTGGCCGCCGGTTCGAGCGCCCGGCGCGCCAAGCGCAAGGTAACGCGCATGATCATCATCGTGGCTGTGCTCTTCTGCCTCTGTTGGATGCCTCACCACGCGCTCATCCTCTGCGTGTGGTTCGGCCGCTTCCCGCTTACACCTGCCACCTACGCGCTGCGCATCCTCTCGCACCTGGTCTCCTATGCCAACTCCTGTGTCAACCCCATCGTCTACGCGCTCGTCTCCAAGCACTTCCGCAAGGGCTTCCGCAAGATCTGCGCAGGTCTGCTGCGCCGTGCCCCACGTAGAGCCTCAGGCCGCGTGTGCATCGCCGCACAGGGGACCCACCGCAGCAGCGTCCTAGAGCGCGAGTCCACCGACGGGACGCACGTGAGCGAGGCTGCCGGGCCCCCCGCCCCCGTGCTGGCACCTCTCAGCAGTCCCCCGGCCTTGAACCTGGTACCCGGGCCATCCTGGCGGGACCAAAATGCCCCCAATGGCATCCCGGCAGTGAATGCGACCTGAGGGCACTTATTGAGTATGCTTTGGTGTTAAAGGATTGGAGTCAGAGGTTGGGGGGGGGGGGGGGGAGGAGGGAGCGGTGGTTAGGGGAGGGAAGTAAATCTGTTAATAAAATATGCAAACCTTTTCACATGCGGTGTTGCGCTGTGTCTCCACACATCTCATGGTTACGAGGCTCCGGGTTGGAAGCCTCTGGGACTTCACAGGGGAGCTGTGGATGGATGGGTGCAACGTGCTTTAATGAACCACAGGGAAAGAGAGTGGCAAAGGCACCAGAGGCAGCCGAGTTAAAAGTCAGCATGGAAATCCCTAACTGAAGCCGGGAAGCACAGGAGGACCAAGGCTCTCTGCACATGGCCAACCTGAGGCGCCAAGTATATATAGATCCGCCAACCAGCAGCCACCTATGCGTGCGACAAAGGCAGGCAGAGCGGTTAAGCTGGCGAGATAAGTTGGTCGATGAGCGAGTGCAGACACTGTGTTCCTAGTAATGCTCCTGAGCCAGCAAGTGTGTGTGTGTGTGTGTGTGTGTGTGTGTGTGTGTGTGTGGCGGGGGCGGGGGAGGTCCCTCCCTGCTCCCAGCCTTCTGGGGCTCCTTCCCAGTGTCCGCAGACTGATCAGTGCCTACTTTCAGCCTTGGGGTTTCCTTCTGTCTGGGGTCAAGTCTCCGGCAGCTAGGTATTTCTTCTGGGCCGGGGAAGGCGCCCCTCACCCGCCGTGCTCCAGGGTACCCAGGAGCAGTTCTAAGGCACTGCTGGGCTGGGACAGGCTGAGAATTGCATGTTGGAGCAGGAATGCCACAGGGCTTTGCTGGGGATCTAACCTCTACCTGCCCAGGGTTTGCCCCTCTCTTGGAGTTCTTGAGCTTTTCGAGGCTTTTTACACGGAATCGGTTCAGAGTTTGAGAGGCAAGAAAACTCCCAAGGATGTACGTATCTCATGGTGTTAATTGCAGGGCACTTTGGCAAAGGCTCGAATACTTAACCAGCCAGGCGCCCGCTTGCAAAAAGGCAGGGAAGACCCGTGGCGTCTGCCCGGATTGGAAGGACTAGGTCAAGGGGGAAGGCGGGAGGGAGAATCTGTGCTTGCCCACTCCCCTTGGCTATCTCTGAAGGGGACAGCTGATTCTAGGTGATGGAAATGGAGCGGGGCAGGGAAGCCGAGGCAGGTGCAGGATGGGTGGGGCTGGATCCTGTGCTTTGTCTTCAGGTGTTTGCGGAACCCCGGGTTGGGGGTGGGAGGGTGCTGACTCCAAGGCCCCAGAGTCCTTGCACAGAGCAGCTGCCTGCCTGACTGCCCAGTCCCCCAGCAAAGCAACTGAAATAGAGGCAGCAGTTTAGATCCCGTGGCTCCATCCAGCCTTCCACGCAGCCACTGAAGATGGCCCTGCAGCTCCTGATCCATGTGGCCTTCCTCAGGCTCAGCGCTACCGCCGGGCCCTCGGTCCAGGGGCGGGACTTTAGAACACCGGCAGTTGGTAGGTGGAGAGAGTAAAGTTGTTTAAGCTTTGGGATTTGGACCCCAGGGCACCCACCCAAATGACCTCCACCTCCGTTCTTCAGCCTGGCCATCCTACTTCGACCTCAACTGGCCCCAGGAGGTTCAGGAAACCATCCAGATTCCGAACAACGGGAGCGCGCCCCTGCTCGTGGACGTGCGGGTGTTTGTGTCCAACGTGTTTAACGTGGTAAGTGTCCTCAGGCCACGGAGGGAGCAGGTGCTGGGTGCCCAGCGGGGCGATGGGTGGGGTCTCTTGCCTTCTTTTGTCCCATAGCGCCCAGCCCCAGGTGACACACTGCCCTGCCACTTCCTCAGGACATCCTGCGGTACACAGTGTCCTCCATGCTGCTGCTTCGGCTGGTGAGCACCCAGGGGCTGGGAAGGTGGGATGGGAGGACCGTCTCTTCATCCAGCTCAGGAGTACCAGCCTTCATCAAACTGCCTGGGGGCCTGTGTATCTATGGGAGCGGGAGCCTTAGTGGCTTCTTTGTGTCCCCAGTCCTGGCTGGACACTCGCCTGGCCTGGAACGCGAGTGTGCGCCCACGGCGTGCAATCACACTGCCCTGGGACTCACTCTGGACTCCAGGACTCACCATCCAGGAGGCGTAAGTGAGGTGGGAGTTCTTGTGCCAGGAAGCCCTCCTTAGGGACTATCCCCCTCCTGGTGGCTCTGCCAGGCCACAGGTGCACCTCACTGCCCCATGTCCCCCTCACCCTTCTGGAACCCAGATGGCAGCAGAGGGCAGCTGGGCTACGCTGGGGTCTCCCCCACGTCCCCCTTCTGAGAAGGGGCTGAGCCTCTGGCTTTGTGTCTTCCCCGTGCCCAACAGGCTCTGGGTGGACTGGCAGGATCAGAGCCCGAGGGCCCGAGTGGACCCCAACGGCCACGTTGACCTGTACTTGACCCTCACCACCGAGACCAACTGTGATTTTGAGCTCCTCCACTTCCCCAGGGACCAGAGCGACTGCAACCTCAGCTTCTACGCTCTCGGCAACACTGGTGCTGATGGGACAGGAGCTGGGGGGAGGGGGGAGCCTCTGGCCTTCTGCCAACATCCACCCGACACAGACACCGGGGGCAGCCGGCCTGTGCTCACACCAGTCTAGGGGAGCTGAAGAGATCCTAGAACAGAGCATGCTTCTCGCCTGTACCTCCCAAACGGCAGCCCACCTCCCAGCTCTCCCCTGCTCTGGCTGCAGCCCCCTTTAGTCTCCCCTCAGCTACCCCAGTGCAGCTGCCCTCAACGGCCAGGGCCAAACCGCAGTGTCTGGGCCACTCTGATGGAGCCCAGAGACCTAGGTTGCTGCAGCCTTATTCCTGGAAGCATTCCGAAGGCGTAGCCACCCAGTAAAATATCCCACGGACCCAAGGGTGACATCCAGCTTGGCCCAGAAACCCTCCCCCTTTGCCTCACCGCCCCCCCCCCCCCCCGCCCTGACTCCAGCTAGTCCCTGCACCTTTACTCCCGAGAGAGATTCGGGGACAGGGGTACCTCCTTCCTACTTGGCCACTCTCACCCTCACCCCTTCCAGCCCTGGAGCTGGAGTTCCGGGCGCACGCGGTGAACGAGATTGTGAGCGTCAAGAGGGAATACGTAGTTCGGGATCTGAAAACCCAAGTCCCACCCCAGCAGCTGGTGCCCTGCTTCCAGGTGACGGTGAGTCGCGGCGCGGCTGACAGAGGGCTGATGGGGGCGTCATGTGTGCAGTCAGAGGCCATGGTGTCACCGTGCAAGTGCCCAAGCCCCCCTGTACACGCCCTCCTCCCCCCCAAAGCCCCAACTTCCTTCCTACCAGCTGCGCCTGCAGAACACAGCGCTGAAGGCCATCATAGCTCTGCTGGTACCTGGGGAGGCCCTGCTGTTGGCTGACATGTGCGGGGGGCTACTGCCCCTCCAGGCCACCGAGCGCATTGCCTACAAGGTGACCCTGCTGCTGGGCTACCTGGTCTTCCACTCCTCCCTGGTGCAGGCCCTGCCCAGCTCCTCCTCCTGCAACCCACTGCTCAGTAAGTCCCGCGCCCCTCCCCCGGCCCTGGGCTGCGGCGGGCCTCTGCTCAGCTCCCTGGGCGCAGAGGTGCAGGCCTGGCCTTGACCTGCCCACCCCGCCCTCCTGCCCCCAGTTTACTACTTCACTGTGCTGCTGCTGCTGCTCTTTGCCAGCACCATGGAGACCGTGCTGCTGGCCGCGCTGCTGGCCCGGGGCGACCTCAGGGCCAAGAGCGGCCCCAGCCCAACCCCTAGAGTGGAGCGGCACGGTCACGGGGACTCAGAGCCAAATCCTGAAGGTGGGCAGGAAGGTTCCCCTTCCTGGAACAGGGTAGAGGGAGGAATAAGGGTAGGAGTGGGTGTGACAGGGCAGGGCCGGCAGGCCCCACACCCAGGGCTGAGGCGGCGGTCACTAGGCCAGTGGCTCCGTGCATTCACTCTGCTAGCTCCACGGTCCCTGGGCTCCACTGTGTCCGTCCTTAGAAGACACGGGTCTGGAGCAGGGAGCCAGGTTAGCTTCCGTAAGGGCCCAGGTGACTTCAAACTCCCGGAGATAGCCCTATGCCTCTAGGAGCCTGTCTATGAGGGTGTTTCTGCAGCTCAAGATGGCCTGGAATGGGCCAGACCCCAATATTCATTAGCTGTAAGTCTAAGGAAGGCACAGATACAGGCGGACGGCCCCCAGGGTTCACTCTTCTGCTCCGAGCCGGCGTGTTGGGCGAGCCCCGAAAAACACCGCCTTTTCCTGCATCTCCCCCCACCAGGAGCCCCCAGAGTGAAGGGGTCGAGGAGGAGCCAGGCCGAGGCTGCTGACCACGTCTTCTTCCTGGTGTATGTGGTGGGGGTAGTGTGCAGCCAGTTTTTCTTCATCGGGCTCTGGATGTGGGCGACGTGCAAGTCTGACCCAGCTCCCGGCAAGGCCGTGCCCCATGGCGGGCAGCCCGGGCTGTGACAGCTCAGGGCCCGGGGCTGCGCACCCAGGGGAAGGGCCATGACAGCGTCTCTGGAGAAAGGAGGAGGTCAACTCTTCTCCGAAGCCCGGAGGATCCCAGGCCACCCTGAGTTCTCCCTTCTGATGGCCGTGAAAGCAGAGCGGAAATAAACCCGTCATCACCCAAGTGATGTGTGCACGTGCACCTCAAGCATCTGTCTTCCCTGAACTGGCTACTCATTCCTGTGCTATGCGGGTGGGCCGACACCTGCACACAACCCCTACCATGCTCCTGAACTTCTCACCACTGTGCACCAGGCATCTGGCCCCCATTTCTGCGACTACTGCTGTCGGGCCTTGGGCCAGGAGGCCCTGGGCACCAGGAGACAGGGGCCTGAGTCAGGCCACATAGGGTAGCCAGGCTTCTCAGAACCCCTTCTGCAGGGTGCTGGACCCTAGAGACCATGGAGAGAGGGCACTCCCACTCCAGTCACCTGGGGGATGCCTAGGAGGCAGAACACCCCAACCTCCGGGCTGTGGGTGAGGGGGAATACGTTTTCTGCACCGAATCCACGAGTGGGTCGGTCCTGCTTGTTTTTTCGCCACTCCCTCTGGCTGCGCTGTGGCCTGCCCCTCACTGGGCCCTACCGACATTTCTGGGCTCAAGGGAGCGTTCTCCACCCCCAGCTCTGAACTGGGCCAGCGGTGGGCTATTCACTCTCCTGCTCTTGTACACATGAGGCAGCTGTGGCTATAGGCCTTGGTCTTTCTTCTTTGTCCTTTCCTGTCTGGAAGCTAGCATGTGGCCCAGGGAGGCTCAGGGTCACGAAGCCTAAGGTGTGAGGGAACCCCAGGGTTCTGGGAGAGTGGTGGTCTGGGGGGCTCCAGGAAGAAATGCAAATCAGGACCCCAGGGCTCGGGGACAGGGCGCCAGGCTGGGGAAGGGGTGGAAAAAGGCCCCTGGCCCCAAGGATGTCACACTCACCAGGCCCAGAGGCAAGTTAACACTGGTTTATCTGTCCAATAACATGGCTGACCTGGCAGAGCCAGGCAGGAGCAGTAGCAGGCTCAGGCAGAGGTGTCAAAGAGGCGCTCGATCATGTCGCCCACCTGTTCCACGCGGTACTTGATGTACTTCTCAGGGTTCTTGGTGAAGGGCACGCTGCCATACCTGACCAGGCACTGAGGTCAGGAGGCAGGCTGGCAACCCCCCAGGTCGGCCTCAACCTAAGGCACTCCTGACAGGGCGCCCCTGAGTGACGTCCCCGTCTGCCCCCCCAGCAAAGCCCAGGGCGCCGGCTCTGCCACCCACACCCCCCAGCCCCTCGTGGTTTTTTGGAAGGAGAGCAGAGACCCAGCGAGGGGGAGCGAGGGGCGTAGGGCTGGGAAGGTGGGGACCGGAGGGCTCACCTGTGCAGAAAGGCCCCATAGGTCTCCCTGACGATGTTTTTCTGAGCTTGGCGAATCTTGTCTCTCTGCTCCGTGTCAGGAATAGCCCAGGCCTTCTGGATTTTGCACAATTCTTCAAGGCCATCGTTGAAGCCCTGGCCAGCAAAAAGGTGGAAACAGAAGCGACCCGAACACAAAGACTCTGGGTCTGTGTCCCTGCCACAGCAGCGGGAAGCAGTGGAGGGGGGGTGAACCCCAGCTCACCTTGAACCGCTCCTTGATCATCTGCCGCTCCTTGTCCCTCAGCTGGGGGTGGCGAGAGAGGGCAGAGAAAGCGTCCCTCAGAGCAGAGCCGCCCTGCCGCTGGCTCCTTCCCCAGACACCTGAGCCTGGCCCTTTCCCCCGTTGCCCTTTGCTCGTCCCGGCGGGATGCTTGTCCATTTTTCGCCCAGAGACGTGACAACAAGTATCACATCTGCTGGACAACCCTTGCCAGCCCGGGCCTTCCACCCACCTTGACTCCTGGTTGGAGTACAGGTAGATTCTTCTCAGCGATGTAGTCAGTCACCTTTAACCAGCTGCCAGGAGGGGAGAGAAGCAGAGGGCAGAGAAGGGACAGCTTCAGGCTGCTGCTGCTTCCCAGGGGCTGGTTTGGGGTGTGTGTGTGTGTGTGTGTGTGTGTGTGTGTGTTTAATGTTCATTCATATTTGAGAGAGAGAGAGTGTAAGCTGTCAGCACAGAGTCCGAGGCAGGGCTTGAACCCACGAGCCGTAAAATCATGACCTGAGCTGAAGCTGGATGCTTAACTGACTGAGCCACCCAGGCGCCCCTGGTTTGTTTTGTTTTTTAAATCTCTTGATCTACTGAGTGAGGGAGAGGTCAGCAATCAATTGGGGTCGCAACTAAGCAGAACACAACTGAGATTTTTCCTTGGAAAAAGAAAACGTTCAAGCTGCTTGCTTTTAAGAACAAGAAACGGAATTCAATACGTTGAACAGATACAACCAGCTACGCTCACATCGATTTCACGGAGCATAAGGGTGGAGAAGCAGCTGAGAAAGAAAGGAGGAAGCAGAGGACAAAGGAAGGAGGGAGACCGCTCACGGAAAGAAACACACAAAAAAGGAGACCCGCAAACCCAAGAGGAGCAGGGGGAAGGAGCAGAAGGGGTGCCGCAGAGCGAGGCTCTGCCAGTTCAAGAGCTCTCGCAAACTCGCTCTTTGCCTGGCCTCACATCCCCTTTCAATCCTTCTTAGCCTGCAGCCCTGGCAGGCCACCCTCCGGGGAGGCTGGCCACAGCAGCCCCGAGGACAAGGGCTGCGGTAGGGGAGGCGGCTTCCCTCTCCACCCTGCCAGTGTGGTTCAATAGCAACTGGCGGACTGGGACTGGGTCCACAGGGGAGCGTGTCCCAGTGACTGACCCTACTCTGACTGAAGCTCGGATAGGAAGAGGGGGTGAGGGGAGGGCGTTGGGGGGGGGGGGCCCACCTGCGCTGGTAGGTCTGGATCTGCTGCTCGATGTGCTCCCGGTAGGAGCGCTCGGCAGTCTTCTGGGTCACTGCCACCAGCTGGATCAGCTCGGATCTGGGGCAGGAGCAGGGAGAGAGCAGAGGGGACGGGATCGGCTCTCAGGGCCCAAAGGTGGCAGCACCGGCGGGGCGTGTCTCACACCACTCCAGGTCCTGGGGCCACAAGGGGTAAGGCCCTGCCTCCCTGCCTGTCCAGGCAGAGGGCACAGGCTGCCCCGCGAGGGTGGGCAGGGGACTGGGGAGAGAAATACACCGGCACCTGCCGCCACTCACTTCTCCAGGGCCTTGAGGATGTAGTTGTAGTTGTTGTGCAGGAAGATGGCACTCAGAGCCGGGTCCTCATACACCTTGGACTTGCTCAGCAAGTTCAACTGCAGGTTGCCCAGGACTTTACCTGCACAGGGAAGGACGTGGCTACATCCACCATGGCAGTCTGACCAAAACGACCCAACCTCTGGGCCGCGAACCGGCTCCTACCCCTCGTCCTTGTCCCTCCCAACTTGACTCCACAAGCATCGGGGGCCCCCTGCCCGCCCTGCCCCTCTGCCCCTAAATCGGAGGTTGGGTTACGATCCCAAAGGCCAAGGGTGCCCAGGAGTAGACCGGCAGTAGCAGGAGAGCACGAAAGAAGGAAGAGGCGGCGGATTTGGGGGGGGGGGGGGGGGCTCCTGGCCGGCCAGACCGCACTCACAGATATACGTGCTCAGCAGGCGCTTGCTGAACTCAGAGCTGTAGCTGGTGGCTGAGGAACTGGTCTCTGGGAGAGGAGAAGGGCAGTTACTGCACTGGTGGCGGCAGCCAGGACCCTCTCCGGCCTTCCCTCGGCCCCAGGAGCCACTGTGGAAACCCTGGGAGGGGCCCCGAGCCTTCCTCGGGTAGGCTGGGTGTGGAGGCGCTCGGGGCAGAGCTGGGTGTCTGCACAGCCGCTGGGCTCCCGCCTGCTGTAGGGAGCCCTCCCTCAGACTTCCTGGAGCCCAGGGCCAGCCCCTCTGCGGTGACAGGGTGGCATGGTGAGCGAGCTGGACTGTGATCAACAGGAAGGCTGGCAGGACAGGAGTGGGACACCCCGTGCCCCCCCAGCCCTGACTCATGCTGGGTGCTGTCTATAAAGCCCACCTATCCCATTTGTGGGCTCCCACGGCCTCTGCCCTTTTCCCCCACTTCCCACAACCCCCTCTACCCGGCCCCTCTGAACAAGCAGAAGGCCAAGGGGGAGGAGGGGTGGACAGGGAGGGAGGGGGCGCACAGGTGCTGGGCTAGCCTGGAGGGGGCACTCAGGGTGTCACTTGAATAAGCTCAGGGACAGAAAGTGGCCCTGTGGGGAGCTGAGACCATTAGGAGTGCCCCGAAGACACCCATGTCCCCTCCGACCCCCGCTCCCCAGTAGGTCCTGAGTCTGTCCAGGGGCCTCTGTCCCCCATGGGGCTACACAGGGGCAGGATGGTGCTGCTTACCTCGGGGGTCTAAAGGAATATTGTATGTGTCCCCGAGAACTACGGAGTGAAAGGCAGTGCACTCAGAGGGGAGGGGGAGAGACAAAGAAGGAAGAAAGACGCAAAGTGCAAACACAGGTTAGAAACCGTGTCCCCAAGTCAAGCAGACCCCTCCCCGTGACAGCCAGAACACAGATACTGGACCCCTGAAGGCAAGGGAGCATGCAGCGAAGTGGGGGTCCGGAGAACCGCAGGCCAGAGGCCACTCCTGGCTCCTCGCCCCGAAAACGGACAGAGGGGGAGGGCCCGGGGGCCCCAACACATCGGGTTCGTTCTTGGTGCTCGGAAATGCCAACCTCCCCAGCTCCAGTGCCAGGGCAGTGATCAGCGTGTAGACGCCAGGCCGGCCCTGAGACGCCAGCCCACAGAACGGTCAGCTGTGTGGGACTAACTGGGAGGACAGGCGAACACAAAAGCAGGTGGAGAAATGCGGAAGGAGGGGCGAGCCAGGCAGGGCATCTCCGACCCAGGGAGTGCCACTCTCCAGAGCCAGGAGGGCAGAAGGAGCAAGAAGGGAGGGAGGCTGGGACAGGAAAGGCACAGTCAAACCCCACTCCACAGGGCTGGAGGAAATCTCTTTCGGAGGTGGCCGGTAACCCCCGTGTTTCCAGACAGAGGGAGGAGTGGGGTATGGGGTAGGGGGCCCCACTGGGAGGTACCGAGTACCTTGGGAGGCCAGCATGGCACCAGCCGTCTCCTGGAAGTCCAGGAGCTGCTGTAGGAAGAGGATGGCCTGTTTGGGGAGGAAAGAAGGTCAAGGGCAGGACCTAAAGGTCAGATTACCTCCCAAACGCATCCCCTCTGACCATTCCAGGGCAAATGTAGGGCCAGGGGTCTGCCCAGGGAATGGGGTGGTCGCAAGCCTCCTGCCCTGAATGAACTAGTCTACTGGAGACGCCAAATACTTTGCCATGCATCCTGCCACCAGCATGCAGCTCTGGGCCACCCTAGGCCCCCTTCCCTCTCCAGGCGACCTGGGGCAGCACCTACGTTGCTCGTGAGCTCATGCACAGTGCCATCCTTGGGCATGTTGTATTCCTTGTCCGGGTCATTCTGTGGAAAAAACAGCCCAACTTCCAGAACCTGCTCCCAAGGCCTCGCCCCCCCCCCCCCCCCCCGCCCCGCCCCGGCCCCCAGGCCCCAGGCGGCCCGCTCTTGGTGCCACCTCCTGGCAGACAGGTGTCAGGACACCCGTCAGACACAAAGGCGAGCAAGATGGGACAGGACAAGTGGGGCAGGAGCTTCACCCCTTGGGGGCTCAGGAGCCCCCTGGGAAAGAAAGGGAGGCCAGTGGGTGCTGACAGGAAGCAGGCCCCTGGTGGTCCTGCCCACAGCCCCTAGGGCAGAGGCAGCAGCAGCGGAGAGCAGAGAGCACCTTGATGTTGTCAGCAAAGTCTTCCAGTGCCTTGGCTCCGACGGTCTCCATGGAGGTGATGAGGCCGGCCAGCTTATTCTTGGTGCTCGCGGCCGTTCCCTAAGGACGCAAACACAGAGCAGTGGAACCCAGCTCCTTGCCAGCTGTTTCCCTGCCCCTCACCCCAGGGCCTCCCCTCTTGTCCGGTCACCCCGTGAGTGTCTCCATGTGCCCAGGGCCCCTCTGAAGCTGCTTCCGCTCACCCTGCGAGCAGAGGTGTTAGGGCGGAGAAGGCGGCTCCCTCGGGAGACTGCGCCAGGCGGCAGGAGCCCTCCTCCCCATGTCCCCAGGGGGTTTCCTACCCGCATACCTGGAGCACTTGATCAAACTCGGGCTTGGTCTGCTTGAGGTGCCGCAGGATGGGGAAGACGGTGAGCACGGCAGAGAAGTCGTGCCGGATGATGGCTTTCCGGGCAGCAGACACGATGTTCTCTCCTTCCAGCATCAGCCCATCCAGCGCATCCTGAGAGAGTGGGGCGAGGGCACAGCTCACAGAGGCGCAGGGAGGTGAGAGCTGGCTCCCAGGGGTGGTAAGGGCTCCCGGAGGGTGGTGGGGGAAGACGGCATGCCCCGCAGAGGCAGCCGGCAATGGGGAGGCGCCCCAGACGCGGTGGTGGCTACGATGAAGGCTATGGACGACAGATCTGGCCCAAACTCAACTTCTGCAGCGACAGCTTTTGCTGGGGCATCTGGTCAGGCCCCGGGAGCAGGGTGGGGCGGGGCAGGACCTGGATCAGGGAGTCAAAGGTCTTTTTCTGATGGTGCTCGGGGATGATGTCCATCAGCAGCTGGTACTCGCTCTGGGCCAGCTTGACGAAGGCGCTGACACAGTGAATGTAGGCGTCAGTCTCCACGTCCAGCGTGTCGTCTCTCCCTGGGGGGACAGCAGTGCCCCTGAGCGGCTGGTCTGGAGGCAGCCATTCTCCCTGCGGGGCGTGGGGGGGGGGGGGTGGTGGTGGTGGGGGAATGGGTCTCCCCAGCTCCTGGCCTGCAGCCCAGGCCAGCAGCACATGGGAAGGAGGTAGACCGTTCTGGCAGAAAGCTGAGAGGGCTCCAGCGGGCCTGACCGGTTCAAGGGGAAAAACGGGGCTGAATCCGGCCTTTGTCCTGGCTCCACCTTCAGCTCTGCCGGACAGTGTTTATGTCCCAGAGCATCAGGTACTAGAGGCGGGATGCAGAGGCAAGAGCCCTAAATCAGCTTCCTGGCTAAGGTACACCTGACCCCAGGACTGAGGACGGTACTAGAAAGAAGGCAGCCAGGGTGGGTGAGCAGCAGTGCCCGCCCGTCTGAGAAAATGCTGGGCCGCTGAAGGCAGTTATCAGCCCAGCCAGACCTTCTGGAATGTCTCAGGCAGCGGTGGGCCATGGGCTATGAGACTAGCCGGCATGGGGTCAACCTTTGAGAAAAGGCGATGTGAGTCCCAGAAAGGGAGGGCTCCCTGCCGGTCAGCTGCCCCAGGAGGAGACCCGGCCCCGCTACTGGAGGCTGGGACGGGGGCACCTGCAGGCAGCCTGGTCCTATCAGCAAACGAACGGGCTCCAAGTCAGAGCTTTGGAGCTGTTGTTGGAGTCAGATGTCAGGGCTCCCTGCCCTGCGGGGAGCCACCTTCCAAGTAGCAGCAACTTCTCCCCTTGGCCCAGGCCCTGAGAGCCAGGCATGCACTCCCATCTGGAGAGAGGCAAGGAGACCTAGTGCCCAAAAGACAGACTTGAGAGAGAGAGAGAGAGGCAGATAGGCCTGGCTCATCCTCAGAGCAGAGCCCTCCTCGGCTGCCCTCGGGCTGGGCTGCAGTACTCACCAGCCAGCGGCCCGTGCTTGTCGTTCAGGGCCTCCGACAGGTGCTTAACTCGGAAATCATGCTCGTGACCTAGCGAGATGTCGGCCGCACAGACGCGAGCAGCGTTTATCCGGGGGCCGGGTGGGCTGCCCCTCGGGGCCAGGGAAGAAGCCCTCCATCTCCCGGGTGGGGTGTGAGATGGGGTGCAGGGGAAGGGGCGCCAGAGTGGGCTCTGAGCCCCTCCTCTGCCTGGGACCACGTTGGGAACAGCCGTTTCAAGCCTGACTTGCAGTGCCCCAGACAGTCCTTGAGAGCTGCTTCTCCAAGCCCTGAGGCCAGAGAAAGCCTACGGAACCACCAAGCTCTGAAGAGCTTCTGACAGCTGCAGAGGGTCTGATGCTTGGCCCCAGGGGGTTTATCGACCTCACCCTATCAGGGAGAGAGACTCAGCTAGAGAAGTGTCACTGCTGCGTGAATGGGCCAGTCTTCTTTTGTTTCCCAGGGTTATTCTTTCAAAGGAGGGTCAGGTCCACCAGGGCAGGGCTGTCCTTCCTCTGACAGGAGACAAGGAGGGGCATGACCTACAGGCTGCCCATCCCCCTTGTGGCTCTCACTCCACTTTCTAAAGCTGGGGAAGGAGGGGGTGGCCCGGAGGCCTAGGCCAGCTTGGTCCTGCCACTGCTGGTCTGAGCGTGAAAGGGCTGCCCATGACAAAGAACTTGCTCTGAGTTCAAATAGGAGACAAGGACAGAGACAGGGAGGGGAGGGAGTAGGAAGCCTCAGGGAGGGCAGAGCTGCCAGCAGCCAGACAGGACCAGGCCGAGGCCATGAAAGCTGCCCCTGTGCCAGCTGGAACGAGTGGCACCAGGGACTTGCTGTTCCCGCCCCCTGCTTCCCTCTCCAGGACTCTCCCGCGGCCCTCCTGGGGGCTTGGAGGCTCTGCCCTGCCACGAGAGTGGACACATGGTGGAGGAGGAGGGAACAGGAGAGGAACACAGAGTGATTACCTTCCAGAGGAATGAGGTTAGAGCCCCCCTTTTTCCCATCTAGACCATGCTGGGAATACTGTTTCAGAAGGTTCTGAGCCTTACGGATCGTCCCTGTCACCAGAGCCACACAGAGAGCAGATAAGAGGACCTAGGAAATGAGTGAGAGAAAACAGCAGCGGCCCTCCACCTGCCCCCCGCCCTGAGCCCCACACCCGGACCCCCCGACAGTGAGCATGCCCACACGCCATCTCTCCAGCAGGCCCCTTCCCAGGACCACCGGAGACGCTGCAGATGGGCAGGAAGGAACAGACACGGGTCGCTCTCCACACGGGGCTCCTGATTCTGCTACTGACCCTCATCGTTCTGGATCGAGTGCTTTTTAGAAAGGGCAGCGGGTGAAGGAGAGGAGATGGGCAAAGATCCATCAGGGGAAGCCAAAAATAAAAAACACTATTGAGTGGCATTTAAGTCAGAATAAACCAGGGCTCAGGACGGAGGAGCTGGTGACAAGGCTCTCACACCCAGAGGGCACAGCCAGGTTGGCAAAGCCTGGAGACCCCTGGAGGCCAGCAGGCCCAAGGCCCGGCCTGAAACCCCAGGCAGAGTCCCCGGCCCCAGGCATGCTCAGTGTTGGGATGTGGCTAAACAGAGGTCAACAGAAAACAGAACCCGGGAGTTGGTGAGACAGCACTGAGCTTCCTGGGACAGCAATGCCCAAGACGGAAGGCTTGGAGACCCTGAGGCAGCCTGGCCGCGTGCACCAAAGCCACCTGAACCCCCAAAGCAATGGGAAAAAAACTCAGAAGCTAGGATGGGGGGGGGGGCAGTTAACAGAAGCCACGGCACAGAGCCAGAGGGAGGGCAGTAGAAAGGGTGCATGCTCTCGGCATGGGGGAAAAAACAACAGTTAGTATCACAAGTGAAAACAACAACGAAAACAAAACTGCAGTGCCTACAGCCTCCAGGGTCAGCCACCTCTGCGGGAATGAGACATCTCAGGGCAGAAAATGCGGGCAAATGAAATAGCTTTTTAAATGGACGAGGACAGCTCCGTCGATAATGAAATGCACTGGGAGGGGGGACGAGGTCCTCGTAGCTAACTCTGGTCCATCTTCCCTGGAGACTCCTGTGTCCCCCCACCCCCTCCCATGTCTCTGAACAGAGTGAGGCGGCTTGGGTCCTGGCAGCCCCCTCCCCAAAAAAGCTGGGGGAAAAGGAGCCAGGTCTGGAGTGGCTCATTTCTTTCTGTTTGTACCACATCACAATTAGCTACTAATGACCAGGTTCGGGGCCTCAGCTCAGCATCTGTCTCCCTGTGTTCTCCCCATTCGGCAAGCGGTCCTGCTAATGAGCGAATCAGATTCCTGCCCCACAACAGACCAGGAACAGATGGGCTTGCAGACAGGCCTCGAGGAGCCTAGATAGCATGCTGCCATGGGTGTGGACGGGGGACGCTGATCGGGCAGCCGCCAAACCCATCAGGCACCCAATTACCACAGAGACGCTGAGGCTGGTGTTAAATTACCGACCAACTGAGGCCTCCCTGCTCCTCTCCTCTGAGCCAGGAACTGACGTCCCAGAGGCCCGATTCCCTAGTTTCCAACATGGGTCCTAACCTACTGGCGGCTGACAAGTCTGGAAACCCCACAGCAACTGCGGGGATCCTCACAGCCAGAGTTTGCTTCTGGGGCCCATAAGCCAAGGACAGATTAGGCCCACTGTGAGCCCCGGCATGGCCAGCCAGCACTCTTGGGCCACTGCAGACCGGGTCCCGGGGCCCCCCCGACGTGGGCCTGTCAGAGAAGAGACAGGGGAAGGGAGCACAGACTGGCCGGGGCAGGCAGCCTCAGGGCCTCGAGGCCCCTGCCCAACCCACAAAGGCACGGGGATAGATTGAATGTGTGCAGGCAGCTGCAGCCCAGCGGGCTGGCTTAGCACAGTCACTGTTTGGAGCCGGTTTTCTAGGTGACCGCCGGGACAGTCACCCTGGCGGGGAGAAGGCGGCGCACTTCCTGCCGGGGCCACCAGGCCCAGCTTCCCCAGCCCTCTGCTCACTTGGGCCCTGAGGGGCATGGGCAGGTCGGGAAGGAAAGCCCTACACACAGCCTGCTGTCACGAGGGGGGAGGGGGGTCCCCCAAGTCCCCCAGGCCACACAGCGCACGTGCCTGCCGCCGCAGCTCGGCAGTGTGGGCTAAGGTGGAAGAGGCCCCCGGTTTCACGAGCTTTCTCTCCCTGGTGCTGTTCACGGCAGCCCCTCGCCCTGCGATATCCTAGCCTCTCTTTCAGCCGAGGGCTGCAGCTCTCGGCCGCCTGACACAGCCAGGCTTGCCAAGCTGCGGCTGGCACGTGGGGACGTTTCACCTGGAGCACGGAGCCTCGGTGGACGGGGCTCGCTAGGTGGGTAGACACCTGCTCTCTGCCCTGGGTACCTACGGTCAGGGGTCACCGTGAAGACAGGCTCTGGAGGACCAACACTGCTAACCCCAGGGTGGCCGAAAGCAAGGCAGGTCCCACGCAGCCTTCTGGCTGGGGCGGGGGCTCACCTGGCCTCTTGGTGGGCTTCTTGGTGGGCGTGTCTTTCCTCTTGTTGGGGATAGCAGGGGAGTAGGGCACCCCAGAGGAACAACTGCTCTTCCGGAAGTGTTCCTTCAGGCCCTTGAGGGAGCGGTCTAGCTGGCTGGAGCGAATCTGGTAGTAGACATTCATGAAATCTGGGGAGAGACGGGGTGACAGCGCTGTGGCAGGTCCCTGCCTCTGCCCTGCCACGGGACCCTCTCTCCCCACCCCATGCAACGTGCGGGGCAGCAACAGAGCTCACTGTTTCTGCCCGCTAACCCGTTTGTAGCACCTGCTGTGGCTCCCAGCCACCCACATAGCCTGATCCCAAATCAGCCTGTCTTTTTTTTTTTTTTTTAACGTTTATTTATTCTTGAAGGAGAGAGAGACAGAGCGTGAGTGGGGGAGGGGCAGAGAGAGAGGGAGACACGGAATCCAAAGCAGGCTCCAGGCTCCGAGCCGTCAGCCCAGAGCCCGACGCGGGGCTCGAACTCACGGACCGCAAGATCAAGACCTGAGACGAAGTCGGACGCCCAGCTGACTGAGCCACCCAGGCACCCCATCAGGCGGTCTTTAAAAAAGGAAAATATCCCCCAGAAAAACCGATGATTACGTTTCAAAGCTACGTTTTTTTTTAGATAAAAAAATAGAAAACTAACATCCAGATTCACCTTGGTAAGGGGACAAAGGACGTGAGCAATTGACAGGAGGCAAAGAGACGACGGAATGTCTTGGTGAACGAAAAACACGCTCTATCTTTAGCTGTTAATGAGGTGCAAATTAAAAAAAAAAAAAAAAAAAAAAAGGACTGTGACAGCCCAAGTTAATGAAAACGAAAGAGCCATGGGACCGTCGTGGGACTGTCAACTGGCCCCACTGACCTGGACAGGAGCTCACAATGGCAGAAGGTTACAGATCTGTTTGGGCACTTCTATCCAATAATTGCGTCTCTGAGAAAACGCCCGAGAGAAAAGCAATCCACACAAGTATGCTCACTGCAGCACTATTTATCGATACCAGAAAACGGGAACATCCAAAAACTCGAGTGAACAAGGAAACACGCCATGGTACATTTCAGCAGGTCCCGACAAATGGGTCACGAGGCGCCCCGATGTAAAAAATGGGCCAAAGCACAGAGGCTCTGGCTGAAGGGTGCTGAGGGGTCTGGAGGCTATGCACTGGCCTCCCTCTTCTCCCCGGAGAGCCCCTAAAAATGCCCCGCCGACCCCGAGGCCCCCCAAGGTGCAGCTTATGAGCCATGATGGGTTCACAAGGTAACCACCTGTAGCCCTGAGACCTGTCACCACGCAGTCCATGAAGGAAGGAGAGGGTAACAGTAATGCACACTGACAGCGTGTGTGTATATGCTAACAAATAGAAGGA
Organism: Neofelis nebulosa; assembly: GCF_028018385.1. Taxonomy (NCBI): domain Eukaryota; kingdom Metazoa; phylum Chordata; class Mammalia; order Carnivora; family Felidae; genus Neofelis; species Neofelis nebulosa. The sequence goes on along the minus strand of NC_080797.1, from coordinate 18,505,128 downwards.
GGGCTTGGGGGGGCTAAAAAACCTTAAAATTGAATATTCGTTGGAGTTTTTGTTTTCTAAAATTTTTGCTTGACTCAAGATTTTTTTTTTTTTTTTTTTTTAATTCTAGGGCCGGCTAAAGAAATGATGTTACCACCATACTGCAGAACATATGCAACTGTTAAAAAGGACAAAGGCTTTCTGCACAACTTGAAGTCTTTGTGACTGGGAGCGCCTGGGTGGCTGAGTCAGTTAAACGTCCGACTTCAGCTCAGGTCGTGACCTTGCAGTTCACGGGTTCAAGCCTCGCATTGGGCTCTGCACCGACCGCGTGGTGGAGCCTGCCTCAGCTCCTGTCTCCCTCTCTCTCAAAAATAAATAAACATCGGGGCGCCTGGGTGGCGCAATCGGTTGAGTGTCCGACCCTTGGTTTCGGCTCAGGTCATGATCTCGCGGTTCATGAGCTCAAGTCCCGTGCGCTGACAGTGCAGACCCTGCTTGGGATTCTCTCCCTCTCTCTCTGTCCCTACACCACTTGCTCTCTCTCTCTCTCTCTCTCTCTCTCTCTCTGAATAAATAAGTAAACTTTAAAAAAATAAATAAACAAACATCGAAGTCTTCATAACTAATCAAAAAAGTAAAGAAATAAGAGATTAAGGTATATAAAGAAAAGCCTGAATTTGGCTACATTCACAACTTGACACGTAAACTGTAGATTATTGCTCATGTGTGATTTCCTACTAACCTCCTTTTTATTAAAAAAACAACAAAATCCAGATGGATTAAAGAAATAAACGGGGAAAAAAAAAACCCACTCCGTCTGGCCTTGTCACCGGGGCCCTCTCACCTTGGTTGCGGCCGTATTCCACCAGCCAGCGGGAGATGCGGATCACATCCTGGAGCACTCCCTCGGGCAGGTGCTCCAGGGGCACCTCCTCCTGGACCTCCAGCTCGTCCTCACCGCTGATCAGATCCAGGATGAGCACAGGGGAGACAACCTTACTGTGCCTGGTCATCAGGCTACGGAACTCGGACTCCAGAGACTCCTTCCCCCGCTCAAATAGCAGTTTCTAAGGGGACAAGGGAAGGAAGGAAGGGAGAGGGTTTGAGGCTGCTTCGGCATTCAGCTGGCCCCTCCTCTGCCTTCACTTCCTTTAACCCCGAGAAGAAAGAACCATGAAGCCCCCCTTGCTTATGTCTTTGCCTCGTGTTCTCTCAAAGTGTAATTTCACGGGTGAAACTCAAAGTTTTATAAGATGCAGGTGCTTCACAAATATTGGCTGACTGTTTTCTCACTGAGCCATTAATGTGTCCTCCTGTCAGAAAATGGTTTGCAGGGGCGCCTGGGTGGCTTGGTCGGTTAAGCGTCCGACTTCAGCTCGGGTCATGATCTCGCGGTCCGTGAGTTCGAGCCCCGCGTCGGGCTCTGTGCTGACAGCTCAGAGCCTGGAGCCTGTTTTGGATTCTGTGTCTCCCTCTCTCTCTGCCCCTCCCCTGTTCATGCTCTGTCTCTCTCTGTCTCAAAAATAAATTTAAAAATGTTAAAAAAAAAAAAAATTAAAAAAAAAAAAAATGGTTTGCAGGGGCGCCTGGGTGGCTCAGCCGGTTAAGCATCCAACTCTGAATCTCAGCTCAGGTCATGATCTCATGGGTTCATGAGTTCGAGCCCTGCATCGGGCTACGCACTGTCAGTGCAGAGCCTGTTTGGGACTCTCTCTCCTCCCTCTCTCTTTGGCCCTCCCCTGCTTGCGTTCTCTCAGAATAAGTAAATTAAAAAAAAAAAAAAGAAGAAGAAGAAAATGGTTTGCAAAAGAAAAAAATAGATCAGTTGAACAATGTCAAACGAAAAACTTCTGGGCTGCAAAGGACACCATCAAAAAAGTGGAAAAACAGGGGTGCCTGGGTGGCTCAGTTGGTTGGGCGTCCGACTTCGGCTCAGGTCATGATCTCGCGGTCCGTGAGTTCGAGCCCCGCATCGGGCTCTGAGCTAACAGCTGAGCTGTTTCGAATTCTGTGTCTCCCTCTCTCTCTGCCCCTCCCCTGCTCATGCTCTGTCTCTCTCTGTCTCAAAAATAAATAAATGTTAAAAAAAATTAAAAAAAAAAAAGTGGAAAAACAACCCACAGGATGAGAGAAAACATCTGCAAATTATATATCTGATAAGGAACAGATATCCAGAACATCCAAGAGAAGAGAAAACATGTGTCCACACAAAGAGTGTACATGAGGGTTCACAGCAATGCTACTCATAATAGCCAAAAAATGGAGAGTCCATCAAGTGGCGAACGGAGAACCAGAATGTGGGCCATCCACACAATTCGGTATTATTCAGCCATACCCAGGACTGAACACTGACATACAACACTATGTGCATGAACCTTGAAAACATTATGCTAAGTGAAAGGCAGACACAAAAGGTCACATATTATACGACCTTATTCACATCAGAAGCCTGGAAGAGACAAATCTGGAGAAAGAGAGCACAGACCAGTGACTCGCAGAAGCTGGGTGAATGGGAAGAGGGGTGGAGGGGCATGGCCGCCAGTGGGTTCGGGGTTCCTGTTCGGGTGATCAAAGTGTTCTCAAATCGGTCCCAGGGACATCGTGCAACTCTGTGATTATACTAGAACCAGTGAACTGCATACTTTAAGTGAGCAAACGTTATGGTATGTGAACTGTATCTCAATAAAGATGTTTCAAAAACGAGAGAGGAGGGGCACCTGGGTGGCTCAGTCGGGTGGGCATCCGACTTTGGCTCAGGTCATAATCTCGCGGTTCGTGGGTTCGAGCCCTGCATTGGGCTCTGTACTGACAGCTCAGAGCCTGGAGCCTGCTTCGGATTCTGTGTCTCCCTCTCTCTCTGCCCTTCCCCTGCTCATGCTCTGTCTCTCTCTCAAAAATAAGAAACGTTAAAAAAAAATTTAATGGCAAATTTTATATTATGTTTTTTTTTTTTTTTTTACCATAGCAGAAAAAACACAAATGCATGTATAAAGATCAAATGTTAAATTTATGGGGCGCCTGGGTGGCTCTGTTGGTTGAACACCCGACTCTTGATTTTGGCTCAGGTCATGATCCCAAGGTCGTGGGATCGAGCCCTGCATTGGGCTCCTTGCTGAGCACGGAGCCTGCTTAAGATTCTCTCTCCCCCTCTCCTCCCCCTCTCCCCAACTTGCGTTTGCGCACTCTCTCTCTCTAATAAAAAAATAATTATAAGAATAAAAAATATTTATATTTGATATGTAATTTATAGTTCAGTCAAATTATAAAAACGTACTAAAAATGTGTTATCTATAATTCCTGAGGCAGAAATCTTAATGCCTACAGTATGCATATTGTATTACCTACTAGTGTTTCTTCCATATGTTCTCTTTTAAGCTGGTCCAGTGTCCCTCATGAGACCAGGACAGGGGCTGGTGTCCCCAAACCTCCCACCTTAGCCCGCGGGCCCCTCACCACTTTGTTGAGCTCTGGGCTGTCTGGGCTATTGTCCTGGAAATACTCCACCGCCTTCTGAATCTTGGCCATGCTCCCCAGATACTCTTCCAGCCTGCCTGTGGGGCTGTGAAGGAGAAGAGGTGCATCAGCTTGGGCAGTGGAAGATGAAAAGGAACGACCATGTGAATGGTATTTGGAAGAGAAGAGAATTAGCACAGAGAATTCTAGGCTCAAATATTCAAGCCCTCCTTTCTAAAGCCTAGGGTCACTGGCCCAAGAGGTGTTAGCCATGTGACCCTCTGGCCCTAGCTCACCCCTCCCTGATGATTTTCTCAGTGTCACTGGCCACATGGTAGTAGCTGATGACGTGGTCCAGGCAGGATAGAGTCTTCTCAACGTTCTCCTGCAGCCGCTGCAGGTTCTCTGTCTGCTTGTGCACAGGGATGATGGAATTCTCCAGCTTCATAAGGCGGCTCTCAAAGGAGGACAGGATAGACACCTGCGGAGGGCAGCCCAGTCTCAGGACTCAGGGTTGTCCCCGGACTGCTTCTACCCACCCACGGGGTCTTTGGCATTTGCTGCCTTTTCTCTGGCTTTCTAGATAATAAAGTCCGTGAGGGATGGGAGAGGGCGTACTTGTTCACCACTGTACCCCCAGCACCCCCCATGTGCAGAGCACAGAGGAGGCGGTCCGGATAAACTGGATGAAGTTTGATTTGAGGGCAGGCCAAGCATCAAATGAACTCCTTCTAAGGTAATCACCCCAGGATGGCTTCCCTTCCACCCTCTGAAGCCAAATCTCAATTTCACCTTCTCTCTGAAGCTTTCCTAGATTGAACGGGAAGTGGTTTCATACAGAGTAGCCTCCAATGCATTGCTCGTACCTTCAAAACCCTCTCTCTCTAAGGGCGAATCTCATTAAATAAGGACTAGAACTTTATGACTGTGTTACTTAACACATACCCAAGTTTGTATCTATTCAATTTGAGCTCTCCCAGTCTCTTCTAGAAATAAGGAAGGAAACTCGTATTTGTTGAACACCTATTGTAGACCAGGTACTCTGCAAGATGCATTCCCATTGGCTCCTGTGACCTTCACAGCCACTTTGGGAGGCTGGCATCGTCTCTTAGTAGACGAGTTAACTAAAGGTCAGAGTTACCTGTCAGGAGCCACACACACATAAGACGATCGGTCTGATTTCAAATCTCCATCTACCCCTAAAGCCCTCTGGGGTGAAGGCTGAGTTTACTCTGCCTCAGAATCTCAGGCTAACCTGGTCCTCTGATCATCACTTGAATTGAGGATGACACAGGACCAGTACCCAGCCCACGTAAATCAGTCTCGCTAAATGACTGAGGAAGGGGGGAAGGAAGAATGGAGAGCTTGGACAGAAAGCCGAAATCTGCACCAGCAGGGGCTACGGCATCCCCAGTGAAGGGGCGGAAAAGGGGAAGAGAGCTAGATAAGACACCCACACTGTTGCTAGAGAAACCCTCACATTACCACCATCACCGCCCAGGCTCCAACCCCTGGCCTTCTGTACCGTTACCGCCAGGAAAAGGGCTCTCCCCCAGGGTCTGGAGACCTGTCTGGCCCTCCCACCCGAGGGGTTACTCACCATGTTCTTGGTGAGCTGGTCGCTCTTCTCCAGGCTGTCTCTGATGAAGGACAGCGTCTCTTCCTCCTGGGGGAAGCCGGGGGAGGACATCTCAAGAAGCCGGAGGCTAAAGCAGACCATCGCGTCCAACCTCACGGCCTCGCCCCCAACCCCTTCTCCTCGCAGGGTGTGCTCCCTCCTAGCCCTGTCTCCTCCCTGAGTAGAAGCTCTGGCCCGGATCTCGGCCCCTTCCCTCACCTGCTTCCCAGCCCCAGCCTCACCTGCTTCAGCTTGTCCTCGATCTCCCGCCGCCGGGCGGACGCCTCCTGCGGGGGGATCATCGCCTCGGCCCAGCAGCTCCCACTCCCTTGTGTCTGGCCTCTGCGAGCCCTCTCGGCTCCCGTCTGTGTCACACCCACTTCCGCCTTTGGTCCCTCCCCGGGGCGCGCTGGTGGTGCCATGTTGGGAGTGGCAGTCGGAACTGAGCTTGCGCGGACTAAGTAATGGGCCGGTGCAGGTGGCCATCTTGGGTGTGGCAAGGGCAGGTTGCCTGCCTTGTCCGAAAAGGTTCACGAGTGGCGTTGTATTGCGCGGCCGGCAGGACGGTGATAGCTCGTTTGCCGTCTTCGTATGAATGCTGACCCTTTGGACAAAGGCCGCTGGGGAAGACCACAAATTTGTTTCCCTAGATCGCATGTTGTGTCCAGGCACCGATATCGCGTTCCCCGCAGACCGCAGCACGAAGCGTGTCACACCGTAGGCCCCAATGTGTGGCCATTTAATGAACTAGGGGCTTGCGTAGTGGCTTCTATCTTCGTTCCTACAGTATGCAAACTTTATGGAGCAGGCCGTGTGTGCAAGCCCCGGACTGGGAGCTGGGGACAGAGTGATCGCTCATGACCCGGGTGTCAGCCATAACCATAATCCTGGCTTGTGTGGGGCCGGCCAAATTCCCGGGGCTGGCGGAGTCCTCGGAGCATCCATCCGGGGGCTTGGAGCTTGCGGTCCAAGCCGCACCCTACAGCAGCAGTTTTGGAGAGAGCTCTGGTTTTATTTGTTGGGGGCGGGGGGAGGGGGTTAGGGAGGAACCAGGCTGCGGGTAGAGAAGGGTCTTCTGCTGGGAGCTTACCTAGATCGGGAAAAGGTACAAGGGGGAAGGCTGAAAGATCCGAAACCTGCCTGAGGGATTGAGGTCCAGCATCTTAACTATTATCAGTTAGGGAAAGATGGGCGCCTGTCTGCAGGGATTCAGACCCACAGGGAGCATTTTTCGCAGAGGCTTTGGGGCAATGAGATAAGGCTTGGAAGGCTGGCAGGGCCCCTTCTCCAGAGTTCCAAAACATCCTAGCTCCTCTGCCCAGAACTTCCACTAACCACAGCTGCAGGGGCCCTGCGTTCAACGTCCCTGTAGAGCGCTGGATGTTCTGTATTCACAAGACTCAGCTCCTGCAAAATCTAATGTCACTCCTTCCTCCATCCCTTCCCTGCCCACCCTCCCCTAATCCTTGGGGAGGTAAATGGCTGTGTGGTTTTCCTGCGTTCCTCTACGGACTCAGCATCCAGGCGGAAGGGGACAGACAACAAGGCATGTACCGGTGGGTGAGAATATTTCAGGATACCAAGCCATAGCATCCCCAAGGTCACCCCAGGACCCACCACATCAAAGAGGAGGGAGGACAAGATGGGACCAAGAGCCCAGAGAGGGATTGGGCAGCACTTCCACTGGGGCAGGAGGACAGTTACAAAAGTGGCATTGAAGGAAATCTTCATGAAGCACAGCCCCCTTGCAGATGGGGCAGATAAGAAAACAGATTCATTGTGGAAGGGCACCTGGGATGATTCACTGAGGTAGTCGTCATGCAATCCTAAGAACTAAGTAACAGGGAAAGTTTGAACAGTGAGGTGCCACGGTACAGAATGAAGGCCAGGAGGGCTACCGTGGAAAAGGCTTTGAGCTCAGCGGAGCAGCCCAGAGGGCCTCCTTCAGCACCTACTTCTCTGAACAGTTCCTAGCCCACAGGAGATGCTCCAGAAAAGTATCGATAACCTCATGCTCTATAAGTCTTAAGATCCCTATGGTTGTGAACAAATACCTTGAACTTTGTACAGTACCATTGCATTTTTGCAAATAAGTTATAGGTGTATATGCTTTTTTGTATTTTCTCAAATCTCCCTAAAGTGTACTTTGGTAGCCAGCTATCCTGTACTGAGAGCCCTCTGTTTGCCCATCTCTGTGACAAATACCATGCTGACTCCTTATCTCATCTAATCCTCACAATAAACTTACAAGTCAGGCACAGCTGTTGTCTCCCTTCTGCAGATGAGAGAGGTCAGGTGCACTAAGTCAACACAGCTGGCTGGGAGCGGGGGGCAGCTGAGGCGGCTCCCTGCCTCTGCACCGCTGGGTGGCTCAGGAGTGTTGTTTGTTGCCATGCAAAACCGCCAATCTGATTTTCGAGAAAATCCATTGTAAAAAGGAGGTTATGTTTATGACAACCATATCTAGTAAAAGTAGACAGAATGAAAGACGAGTTTAAATCATTCTCAGCCCAATGTCAGGCGTGTGTTGACAAGCAAACAGTGATTCAGTGAAAGCTGTAATTCACCAGCTATAGTCGGCATGAGCTGCTTTGGCAAAAGGAGCAAGTGGTGTTTTGTTTGGTTACAGCCTCAGAAGCCTTGCCGTTCATTCGGAAACTTGTGCGGAACACAAAGGGGGCAATCACAGCCAAGCCCCCCCCGCCCGCCCCCGTCCACTCAGAGACTCTCTTTCCAGAAGGAAGGAGGGTGGAAGAGCCCTCTCTCCCCCAACAGTGTGTTCTTTAGTTTGGTAGCTTCCTAATTCCAGACTCTGTGCTCTCCCTGAGGAACCAAGTGTAGAATTCCTCCAAACCAGTGTTTCCTGGCCCTGTAGCAATACTGAACTTGTGTGTGCCAGGAAATACATGGCTGGCCTTACAGACCTTGAAAATATGGTTGATGAGCTGCAAGAAAGACTTCAGGAAAACACAAAGTACTAAAATGGTAAGCAGAGTAGATGGGTGATTCCGTTTCTCTAGTTTTGAAACACAATGAGTTTAAATTACTTTTCTATTAAAACACTTCTAAGAAAACAAATTTTCCTTTTTTCAGTAATGATCAAAAATAGCCTAAAAAAATAAAAAAATTTAAAAAATTAAAAAAAAATAAAAATAAATTAAAAAAAAAATAGCCTGTCTCGGGGTGCCTGGCTGGCTCAGTCAGGAGAGCATATGACTCTTGATCTCAGGTTGTGAGTTTGAGCCCCACGGTGGGTATGGAACCTACTTTAAAAAAATGGTGGGGGGGGCGCCTGGGTGGCTCAGTCAGTTGAGCGTCCGACTTCGGCTCAGGTCATGATCTCACAGCTCCTGGGTTCGAGCCCCCTGTCGGGCTCTGTGCTGACAGCTCAGAGCCTGGAGCCTGCTTCAGATTCTGTGTCTCCTTCTCTCTCTGCCCTTCCCCCACTTGTACTCTGTCTCTGTCTCTCAAAAATAAATAGACATTTCAAAAAATTGAAAAACAAAACAAAAACAAAGAAATGAAAAACGCAAATGCTATCCCATTAAACATCCTTTCCTGTGGCCTGTATCTTCATTCAACCTCCATCATCTTTCAATATCAGTATCAGAGATCTCCCGCCTCCTTTGCATAGTATTTCACTGAAGAGATACATCATAGCAAAGCCGTCCTCCACTAATGGGCACTTGGGTTGTTTCCAGGTTTTTGCTGTTGGAGACTGCCCTTACATAGATGGCTCATACATCCTGCACAGACCACCCCTATATACAGACATGTACACATTCCTAAGTTGAACCATATACTTTAAATTTTTTTTAATGTTTTATTTTTGAGAGAGAGAGACAGAAAGAGAGAGACAGAGTACACATGGCGGAGGGGCAAAGACAGAGGGAGACACAGAATCTGAAGCAGGCTCCAGGCTCCGAGTTGTCAGCACAGAGCCCTGCACAGGGCTCGAACCCAAGAACCTCGAGATCATGACCTGAGTCAAAGTCAGATGCTTAACCGACTGAGCCACCCACGTGCCCCAAACCATATACTTTTAAAAATCTGTATAGATGTGTACAAATTACCATCCCAAATGGCTGAACGACTCTGTACTTCGGATACCACTTTATTTTATTTTATTTTTTTAACATTTTTAATTTATTTTTGGGACAGAGAGAGACAGAGCATGAACGGGGGAGGGGCAGAGAGAGAGGGAGACACAGAATCGGAAACAGGCTCCAGGCTCCGAGCCATCAGCCCAGAGCCTGACGCGGGGCTCGAACTCACGGACCGCGAGATCGTGACCTGGCTGAAGTCGGACGCTTAACCGACTGCGCCACCCAGGCGCCCCTGGATACCACTTTACAAATGTGCCTCCTTCCCCACAGCTAAACCCACACTAAGTACTATCAAATTTTAACATTTTTGCCAATCTGATAGATGAGGAATGGCATCTCATGTTTAATTTTGAACTAAATGAAAAGGAAAATGCAATTTATCAAATGTTGTGGGATGCAGTGAAAACAGTGCTTGGAGGGAAAGTTATAATATTGAATGGATACATTAGAGAAGAAAGACCTAAAATCAGTACATCTGGGGCGCCTGGGTGGCTCACCCGGTTAAGCGTCTGACGTCAGCTCAGGTCATGATCTCGCGGTTCGTGGGTTCAAGCCCCACGTCGGGCTCTGTGCTGACAGCTCAGAGCCTGGAGCCTGCTTCAGATTCTGTGTCTCCCTCTCTCTCTGCTCCTCCCCCGATTGTGAGCACATGTTCTCTCTCTCTCTCTCTCTCAGAAATAAATAAACATTAAAAAAAAGAGAGAGGTAAAAAAATTCTTTAAAAAAATGAAAAAGAATAAAATCAGTAAATCTAAGCTTCCACTTTAGGGAACTAGAAAAAGAAAAAAACATTAAATCCAAAATAAGCAGAATATCAGAAATAATGGACATTAGAAATCAGTGAAATTGGGGGCACCTGGGTGGCTCAATTGGTTGGGTGTCCGACTTCGGCTCAGGTCATGATCTCACAGCTCGTGGGTTCGAGCCCTACGTCAGGCTCTGTGCTGACAGCTTGGAGCCTGGAGCCTGCTTCCGATTCTGTGTCTCCCTCTCTCTCTGCCCCTTTCCTGCTCACACTGTGTCTCTCTCTCTCTTTCTCTCTCTCAAAAACAAATAGGGGCGCCTGGGTGGCTCAGTCGGTTAAGCGTCCGACTTCAACTCAGGTCACGATTTCACGGTCCGTGAGTTCGAGCCCCACGTCAGGCTCTGGGCTGATGGCTCAGAGCCTGGACCCTGCTTCAGATTGTGTCTCCCTCTCTCTCTGCCCCTCCCCCGTTCATGCTCTGTCTCTCTCTGTCTCAAAAATAAATAAACGTTAAAAAAATTTTTTTAAAAACCAAATAAACATTAAAAAAAATTAGAACTCAGTGAAATTGAAGACAGAAAAGTAATAGAGAAAATCAAGGAAGTCAAAAGTTGGTTCTTTCAAAAGAAAATCAATAAAATTGATAACTTCTACTCAGATTAATCAAGGGAAAAAAAGGGAGGACACAAATTACTAACATCAGAAATGAAACAGGGGTCGTCATTACTGAGCCCATGGACATTAAGAGGATAATAAGCAATATGATGAACAACTCTATGCTCTGAAATTTAACTTAGTGGAAACAGACCAATTTACTGAAAGACACAATCTACCAAAACTCACACAAAGAGAAAGAAATAATCTGAATAGGGCTTTATCTGTTAAAGATGTTTAATGAATAATTAAGAAACTTCCAAAACAGAGAGCACCAAGGCCAGATGGGTTCACTGATGAAGTCTACCGAAGATTTAAAGAAGAAATGATACCAATTCTCTACACTCTCTTTCAGAAAATGGAAGCAGAAGAAGTACTTCCAAACCCATTCTGGGAGGTCAGCATTACCCTAAAACTAAAACCAGCTAAAGGCATTTCAAGAAAGAAAAATTGCAGGGGCATCTGGGC